>NC_139623.1:54446699-54501699 GCF_964638095.1 Poromitra crassiceps
CTGACCACCACGCCCTGACTGACCACAACGCCCTGACTGACCACAACGCCCTGACTGACCACAATGAAACCACAGAGAAACTGGGGTCAGATATAACCTCTTCAGAGACATTCACTGCCTCTGAGTTAGGCCCTGCCCACTCCAGGGCAACTTCACAGCAGCCACATAAGTCATTCAGGTCAGGCCAGTCAGACCACATGCCAAAGCCAGGGGAACGACTGTCCAGCTTCCCGCTAGGTTTCGTCTTGAATCCCAGGAAGTTAGGATCTGACCCATGTGCCAGGGGGACCTTGCGTCTTTTTAGGTCTATGAACAGAGAAGCTCTGGCGAGCTCTCTGACATATTGGTCATCACTGTTCAACATATTTAAAAGATGGCTGTGCCTCATAGCAAAATAAGTAAATTCAAAATTTGGAACGCCCAGTCCACCCTCCTGTTTACTGTGAAATATGATGTCACGTGTACAATGAGTATTTAGTCCAGTCGACTGCCTTACCAAATGCAGAGTTCTATCATTCATTTCACGTAGAGATTTACATGGAACATGAATCTTGGCCAGTGTTATTTGTCTGATTGCTTCTAGCTTCATGATGAGTGGCAGGGGGGATGCATCAATTAAATGGAGTATATATAAGCACTTCAGGTGCCTTATATATAAGGCACCTGAAGGGGACATGGAGTCATGTGGGGTTGCTAGCTCGCTGGGGATTGGTTGAGCGGGAGGCGGCCATTTTGTTGGCGGGGAAGTGTGTGTTTTGGTCGGTCTGAAGATAGGAGGAAGCCGACAGGACGTGTGTGTAGCTAGGAGCTGTGTGTGTTAGCTAGGAGCGTAGCCAAGTGTGGCTAAGCGCTGGAAGCTGTGAGTGTGAGCGGTGAATAAAGCCTGCAGACCAAGTATTCGCCTCTTCTGCTCCTTCATTAATGATCCTGGGAGCGGATCATTACATTGGTGTCCAGAAGTGTAACTACGAACTTTGGCCGCTCGCCTCGCGCGGTAGCAGCGGAAAAATGGAGCGGAGAGGAAGTGAAAATTAGCACCTTGGAGGATCGGCCAGGCGTGGGCGGCTAGCTGTGTCTGCTAGCTGCTAAAAGGTTAGCTGTGTCTGCTAAACTGCTAAGAGGTTAGCTGTGTCTGCTAGCTGGTACAAACGCCACGTGGAAATGGTGCGCGTTGGTGACACTCGTCGTTGGACGGGGGGGAAAAGGAGCTACCCACTCCGGAGTTCTGCTCGGTGCTGGCCGGCATGGAGGCCCGCCTGGAGCAGGAGTTCAGCGCGGTGATTGCTGCCGTGGAGGCCCGCCTGATGCAGGGGATCAGACGGCTGTTGGAGGCGACGCCTGCCTGGGCGGAGGTGCTTATGAAGCTACTGAGGGAGGCCACGCAGCGCGGAGAACGGCAGACGGAGGAGCCGCAAAGAAAGTGTTGGACTTGTGGGGAGCTTGGGCACCTGGCGAGGTGGTGTCGCGGCGGTCCCGGGGGACACACCGGGTACGCGGAGCAACGGCACTGGGGACGGCCGGGTGTCTGTTGGTCATGCGGTGCGTTTGGACACCTGGCCAGGGAGTGTCAAGAGGCTGTCGGAGACCGAAGGACAGCGGGAGAGGGGAGACGTGCAGGCGGCGGGCAGGGGAGACTCTGTTGGAGTTGCCGGTCGCCTGAGCACTTAGCCAGAGAGTGCACTGAGACTTTGGGGAATGGAGGAGACACGCAGCCGGGGGAGCAGCCAGAGCAACAGGCAGAGGAACAGTGGAGCAGCGGAGCAGTGGAGCAGCCTGAGCAACAAGCAGCGGAGCAGCGGAGCAGTGCAGAGCCGGTTATTCAGGTCAGGAGGGTGTGGGCTGTGTGTCCAGATGGACGGGTGTTGCTAACGCCGGAGGAGCCTAGCTGCTCCACACCCCCCACGGTTGCTGTGAAGGAGGCCGAGGTGGAGATTGCGGCCGGTTGTGGTACCCCCGCTGACCTGAACACGCCGCCCCCTGGGGGAGGGGGACGGGAGGACAAGCGCGTGCAAGAGGCGGAGGAAGAGGAGTACTGTTCGGATGTGGACCTGGAGGATGACGACATGGACATCACGGATGTCGACGTGGGTGAGTGGAGACGCAGGCAGGTGGAGGACGCGGACATCAGTCAGATGCTCGCGTGGGTGGCGATCGGACACAGGCCCCCTAGGGAGGAGATGCAAATGTTTTCCGGTACCACGAAGGGACTGTGGAACATGTTCACCGACCTGCGTCTGGATAAAGATGGGCTGTTGGAGAGGACAGGGCACGGGATAAAGGGGGTCCAGACGGTTGTACCCAGCCACCTGCGGGTATTAGTGTGGGCTCACAGGGGACTGGGACCGGGTCATCAGGGGGTTCAGGAGACGCTCCGCAGTGTTCGGAAAAAATTCTATTGGAACCAACACAAGGAGGATGTGCGGAGCTATTGCCGTGCATGTGGTGACTGTAGAGCACAAGGAGGGGCTGAGGAGAGTTACCCTGCGGAGGACTGACCCCGCTGGGGGGTGAGTGGGACTAGTGGGCTTCTGGCGGTGGTTGAAATGTGTGAAAAAAAGAAAAAAGAAAAAATGTAATTGTGACGGGTTTGAACTGAATTGGGATGTTGGGGTGTTATTGTGATGTTGTTGTGCATGTTTACTGTACCACTTGGGACAAGTGTTTGTTTAGAAGGGGGGGCTGTGTAGCGATGTGGGGTTGCCAGTAAACATGGGATTGTCTGAGTGTTAGGTTCAGTTCACGGGGGGTGTTGTAGTGTGTCCTACAGCACTTGAACGCGCTGTGAATAGGAGTAAGGCACCTGAAGGGGACATGGAGTCATGTGGGGTTGCTAGCTCGCTGGGGATTGGTTGAGCAGGAGGCGGCCATTTTGTTGGCGGGGAAGTGTGTGTTTTGGTCGGTCTGAAGATAGGAGGAAGCCGACAGGACGTGTGTGTAGCTAGGAGCTGTGTGTGTTAGCTAGGAGTGTAGCCAAGTGTGGCTAAGCGCTGGAAGCTGTGAGTGTGAGCGGTGAATAAAGCCTGCAGACCAAGTATTCGCCTCTTCTGCTCCTTCATTAATGATCCTGGGAGCGGATCATTACAATATGATCACTGTCACAGAGAAGCACTGTTTCCCTGCACTGTATATACTGTATATGATCACTGTCACAGAGAAGCACTGTTTCCCTGCACTGCATATATATGATCACTGTCACAGAGAAGCACTGTTTCCCTGCACTGCACATATCATCACTGTCACAGAGAAGCACTGTTTCCCTGCACTGTGATCACTGTCACAGAGAAGCACTGTTTCCTTGCACTGCATATACAGTTGATTATCACTGTGACACAGAAGCACTGTTTCCCTGCACTGCACATATCATCACTGTCACAGAAAAGCACTGTTTCCCTGCACTACATATCATCACTGGCACAATGAAGCACTGTTTCTCTGTACTGCCTTTCATCACTGTCACAGATCACTGTTTTCCTGCACTGCATATCATCACTGTCACAGTGAAGCACTGTTTATCTGTACTGCCTATATATCATCACTGTCACAGAGAAGCGCTGTTTCCCTGCACTGCATATAGATCATCACTGTCACATGCAGTGAAGCACTGTTTCCCTACACTGTATATAGATCATCACTGTCACAGAGAAGCACTGTTTCCCTGCACTGCATAATCATCATCGCTGTCACAGAGAAGCAATGTTTCCCTGCACTGCATATAGATCATCACTGTCACAGAGAAGAACTGTTTCCCGGGAGTGCATATAGATCATCAATGTCACAGAGAAGCACTGTATAGATCTCTTTTGAATCTCACCCACTCACTGCTGCAGGGTTTGAAGAATTCATCGTAATAAACTGCCTCATAAGGCAAGATTAAAGAGGGTGTGTAATTTGATTAACCAAATGGGAAGGAGAAAGTCCACAGATGGGAAAATAAGCTTTTCCAGTGCCTCGTTAAAGGAACAATCCTGTAAACCTCCTGGGTGAAATTCCTCTGTGAAGAAGCGCTCTGAATAAAATACAGACAATTTTCACGGGGCTCCAGTGCGCCGTTGAAAAGTGAATGCAGAGAAACATTTTGTAATAATTTGCATGCTCGGCCAGGAAAAAATTTCCATTCTTGGTGGCCACTCTGGAGGGAGACATTCTGTATCTGGGTTCCCAGTAATGTACTTGTAACCAAATTGATTTCATTCATTTGAAAGATGATACATTCATATTTGTATTGAATACACATTGCCATGTTTGTGTCTTCTTTAGAGCCATTGTGGCAAAAACAAGCAAATGCATAGCCATAGTCCAAAAGCGTGTCTAAGGGTGCTTTCTCACTGGCGCACAGGTACCGTTCCCGAGCACACTTGTCCCCAAATTGACCCCAGTTTCGGAACATTTGACGAGTGTGAACGTTGCATTCCGTTCCATTCCGCGCCCGGGCACGCAACGGAGAACCGTGACAGGATCCACTTGAAAAGGTGGTCTGGGGAGCACTTTGGCGCGCCCGGGCAGGGAACACTTGCGAGTGTGAAAGGCACCCGTTCCGAACCACATAGACAACAAACGGGAGAGGATAAACTCCAGGCATAGTTGATGATGCAAGTGCACTCTGTTCCGTTTCCTAGCGCAGAAGAAATGTTGTAATGTGAAAGCTGACCGGCGGGGGAGAGGGGAGGGGGAGGCAATCGTTCCCGGGTGCGGAACAGAACGGAACATAAGCAATCGTTCCCAGTGAGAAAGCCTAATTCCATTATAATCTCAAACATAATTGTATTTGTGTGTTCTGCGGTTCTGTTTGGTTGTTCTTGAGCTTACATCCAGTCAATGGCATATGGCTTTGTATATGAAAACGCAACAATTGGAAAAGTATGAACGTATATGAATGATTTTCTATATGACTAATAATGTATTAGTAATAAACCAGAATACCTGTTTTTTGTTACCAATCAATGCTGACATACAAGTGTAAAAGGACCAATAAGACAATGTATTTGAAAAGCTCTATTGTGAAATCACATCTAACATGTAGATACAACATGTGTATGTGCACATGTGTGTAAAACATATCTAACTTCACATGTCTGGACAGACAATACAAATGTTTCACTTGTTTGAGAAGCATGTTCATTGGAGAACTTTTTGAAACATGCCAGCATCATTCCAATTCTTTCCCAATACGGGGGACATTTTCAATGCTGTCTGACTGCATTCCCTCATTCACATGTGCAGGGAGATCAAGATTAGGTGTCTGCCGAATGAAAACCCAGGAAGCTCACCTGCTCGCCCTTGATATTACGCTGGAAATATAAAATCCATTCCCCAGATTTAGACATCTCTCGCCACCAAAAACTGTCCTATTCTGTCTGGACGAGACGGCCTGTCTGTGGAGTCACCGCTCCTTTATGGCTCAACTAGACGTCTTAGTTATTTGGGATGAAGAAATCCCTGTCGGTGGACATACCACCCCCCCCCCCCCCCCCCCCCATCTCTTCCTCTCAGTGAGGTGATGTTAATTTATATTTCTCAAGCCCGCTCCTCTCTCCTTTAGAAATGGATTCAGTTGAAGTGTTGGCGCTGGATCATTATCAGCGTGCCATCATTCTGCCGGGACAGCCCAGCCATCATCACAAATGGCCCTTTTTCAGCAGAATAAAACATATGAATTAAACTTCATAAGCTTATCTGGTCTTTGATATGTAGAAAGCCCAAGGTTTATTTCCACATTAATCCCCACAGTCGCCTATTGCTGTGGCTCTTTGATGCATGGAGGTGGGTTTAGAAACTGGAATCTGCCAGGTATATATAATATAACTGCACCTTTTTACCCATCATTTTTCTCTCTCTCTCTCTGTCACACACACACACACACACACACACACACACACACACACGCACACAACACACACACACACACACACACACACACACACACACACACACACACACACACACACACACACACACACACACACACACACACACACATACACAGGTTTTCCCTAAGAATTTCATTACAAAAGCCAGCCATATGCATTGAAATACTGCCGGCAAGCAAGGGTCATGTAGCCCGATACTGAATTTCCCTTGCCTTTGTGCGATCTTAATTGTCTGTCATTTGTGTCTGCAGCCCCGTCTGTGCGCTCCAAATAAAACCTATGGAAACATGAAAGGTGGAGCACTGCCCTCACTTTCATCAAGGGATCGCTTTCCAGGCCTCGGCGCGGCTACCCTGGGCTTGTGTTACGCACCTCATAAAAGTAGCTCTTGTTTCAGCGATGCACTGCCCCATCTGGGCGCTGGGCTAATCTGTCAAGCCCAGCTCCCAGGCAAATTCTTCGGCGGCGTAATAGACACTGGTACTGACTCCATACCTGCCTTTCCTCCTCCGCTCATCCCCCCCCCCCCCCCCCCCCTCTTTCACTTTCGGGGAGGGCTCCCCCCCGACGCCCTCTGTCGCTGCGCTGACAAGTCAGAGCCGGGGTGGGACGCAAATATGTATATTGTCGTGACGTTGACCTCGGTGCGTCCTCACCCTGACGTTGCCTCGGTTTACCCACCTCTTTGTCGATCGGAGGGGAAAGGATTTTGACGTCGCGGAAACTAGCCCACCTTCCCTTCCCCCAGTTTCGATAGTTTGCGTGAAACTTGGAGAAGCGGCAGCGCGGGGAAACCTCGGGGGAACTAGATCACAGTGAGGTGGCAGAGACACGCGGCGCTGGGGCCTCGCTGCTGTATTTGCTATAGCCGGAGCTGTTCACACATTCACTGACTGGGAAGTAGGCCTGGACGATATCGACAAAATTAAATATCACAAATACCCCGATATTCATAATGTGAAAATATTGAGTATTGGTGCTTTCACAAAAGATTTACACAATGACATTTTTGATAAAAAAAAAACATACATAATAATAAATCATAATAATAATGGTAATGTGAATATAATGACTAAGTGGGCAAAGGCAAATAATAGAAAACTTAGAACAGTCTGGTAAGATCCAAACATTGCATCACTTTAGTGTAATGCAGCCTTTAAAACCAGGAAAAGACAACATTTATGCCATATAACGAAAACGATAAGACAATATAGTCTCATATCACATTATCGAGATATATTGCACAGCCCTAATGTGAAGTGTTCTTTCAACACTGTAACCTATAGTGACCTTCAGACTTCACCCCTGACACCTATAGCTAATATCCTTCAGACTTCACCCCTGACACCCTTTGATCCCCTCCACCCCCTAACCTTCATCTCATTGTCAGTCTGGCTTCCATCTCTCCTGCCGTTATCTCCTTCGTATAAATATGTATTCTCACGTACAGGTAAAACACTGCATGTAGGCCATTATCAAGGGGAGAAACAGCTCGCAGCATTCATTCAGTGTATTCGTCACATACTGGCCACTATAGCAGCTGATAACCTACAGTAATGCTTCTATGCCAGTGTGGAGAGCATCAAGGCGGATGTGCTGTATGGGGACAGCACGGTGACAACTCTTGTGTTTCTGCAGGCCTGTGCGGGAACACAGGGAGACAGTCAGCATATTGAGTCTATTACTCGTCAAGCAGTCACCGCTGATCACACTCGCCATAAGCCACATACAAGACAGGCATGGTATTTTAAGCAGATTTTTCGCTCAAAGGGGAGGAGAGGCGGACACTTCTGCCTTTTTTAAAGTGGTCTTATCACTCGGCACTGTCGACGGGCTGCAGAGCTGACAGTCGGAGGGGGCTGCGACGCACAGGCAGCGGCCTCTCTGAGACAGGCGGGACAGCTGCGCTACTCTGCCATTCTCTGCCTAATAACACACAGTGGCGTGAATCTTTTTACCCACTTATTTATGGGACATAATACCTTCCTTACTTTCGGTCTGTGAAAGTGAAATGAAATGACTTTGATATGTTTAGGAGGCAGAGATGGGAAGTAACTAAGTACAAATACTTTGTTACTGTACTTAAGTAGGATTTTCAGGGATCTGGACTTTGCTGAGTATTTATTTTTCTGACAACTTTGTTTTACTTTTACATTTTAACACAAATATCTGTACTTTCTACTTCTTACTTTTTCAAAACAGACTAGGGACTTTAGTTTTAATGTACGCCAGACAAAAATGATGTAGGCTAACGTTGTTTGTCTGTCAACCACACCAATTATTAATCAAAGTAGCCTTTATACATCTTAATATATGTTTGGAGGGGATCATTTAAGTTCAATGAAATTATATTAATATAACATGAGGTTCAGTTCAGAAACAGTCGGTAGAAATACTTTTTACTTTTATATGGTACTTTATAAAATTTCAGAGCGTGTACTTTTTTGTACTTTTACTTGAGTAAGTTGAATCAGTACTTCTACTTTTTTTTTTTTTTTTACACAACTAACTGTACTTCTACTTAAGTAAAGAATGTGTGTACTTTCCCATCTCTGTGTTTAGGGGGATATTGATGGTGTAGTAGCATACACACCATCAATATCCTCCTAAACACAGAGATGGTAAAAGTACAGCAATAGAATGAGACATGATCCTGTCTTATGACTTTGGGATCATAATATCAAAGTTGCATGTGTCTTGTAGTCCCTTCAGTATATTTCCAGAAAATCCCAAATTCATAAAAGCCGGCAACATTTTAAGGCAATGTAAATTAGCAGTTTTCCCAATAATTATGACCAGCATTATTTATAACTTATAATAATGTGTCACCCTACTACTATATTCCTCCTCACACAACATTGCCCAGCACAATTGCTTTGGAAAGCAGCAACCAAGTGGCCAGAATAAAATGTTGGCATTCTATGTGTCTGCAAACGAGGGTTTGGTTATGTTTACCCTTACAGAAAAAACACATGAACTTCACATGTGATTTTTCACATGTGATCACATGTGGCTCTCTCATGAGGGAGAAATCCACAAACGCTATGGATCAGCCTCCTGAAAATCTGCGGAAACATCGGCGCGGCCTGGGGTCCTTCAGGCTAGAGTGAGGTGCTCGTCGCAGGTGTATGACGTGCAGCGCACAGGCCTCCTTGAGGCATCCTCCCTGCCCATGGTACGGCATGGTAGGATTGCCTTTTGCCACAGGAGGTTCTGGTGAGACGAAGGAGGTGCCCGCCCTGGAATCACCCCACAGGGCCTTAGACCTCCATGCACCGAAGGTCTCACAATACTGCGGTGTAGCACTAAACTCTATTGCAGCGGATTGGGCGTGATCAACCCTTCCGCGGGCAACTTTGCAGACAGAGTAGGAAGGCTGATCCGTGAGCGGCTGCTTCTGGGACGCAGGTCGGGGTCGTAATCGGCCTCGGCTGGGTCTACTGGGCGAGGGTGTATGATGTTGACAGACCCGAAACACCCCACGACCCCAGTTAACATCACTGATGACGCGTCCCAGCGCATGCAGTAGTATGTATACTTGAACCGAAACCCCTGGCTCCCCCTGGCCAGTGACACTTGGGAATAGACTAGGTGACAACCAAGTATAGTTTGGTGACAAGCTGGAGAGACAGTTGACGGTCGGAGAGACAGCATCCGGTACGGGATGGGTTTAGCACCCCAGCCTGGCTCTCTCGTGAGGGAGAAATCCACAAACGCTACGGATCAGCCTCCTGAAAATCTGTGTAAACATCGGCGCGGCCTGGGGTCCTTCAGGCTAGAGCGAGGTGCTCGTCGCAGGTGTATGACGTGCAGCGCACAGGCCTCCTTGAGGCATCCTCCCTGCCCATGGTACGGCATGGTAGGATTGCCTTTTGCCACAGGAGGTTCTGGTGAGACGAAGGAGGTGCCCGGCCTGGAATCACCCCACAGGGCCTTAGACCTCCATGCACCGAAGGTCTCACAATACTGCGGTGTAGCACTAAACTCTATTGCAGCGGATTGGGCGTGATCAACCCTTCCGCGGGCAACGTTGCAGACAGAGTAGGAAGGCTGATCCGTGAGCGGCTGCTTCTGGGACGCGGGTCGGGGTCGTAATCGGCCTCGGCTGGGTCTACTGGGCTAGGGTGTATGATGTTGACAGACCCGAAACACCCCACGACCCCAGTTAACATCACTGATGACGCGTCCCAGCGCATGCAGTAGTATGTATACTTGAACCGAAACCCCTGGCTCCCCCTGGCCAGTGACACTTGGGAATAGACTAGGTGACAACCAAGTATATTTGGTGACAAGCTGGAAAGATAGTTGACGGTCGGAGAGACGGCATCCGGTACGGGATGGGTTTAGCACCCCAGCCTGGCTCTCTCGTGAGGGAGAAATCCACAAACGCTACGGATCAGCCTCCTGAAAATCTGCGTAAACGTCGGCGCGGCCTGGGGTCCTTCAGGCTAGAGCAAGGTGCTCGTCGCAGGTGTATGACGTGCAGCGCACAGGCCTCCTTGAGGCATCCTCCCTGCCCATGGTACGGCATGGTAGGATTGCCTTTTGCCACAGGAGGTTCTGGTGAGACGAAGGAGGTGCCCGGCCTGGAATCACCCCACAGGGCCTTAGACCTCCATGCACCGAAGGTCTCACAATACTGCGGTGTAGCACTAAACTCTATTGCAGCGGATTGGGCGTGATCAACCCTTCCGCGGGCAACGTTGCAGACAGAGTAGGAAGGCTGATCCGTGAGCGGCTGCTTCTGGGACGTGGGTCGGGGTCGTAATCGGCCTCGGCTGGGTCTACTGGGCGAGGGTGTTGACAGACCCGAAACACCCCACGACCCCAGTTAACATCACTGATGACGCGTCCCAGCGCATGCAGTAGTATGTATACTTGAACCGAAACCCCTGGCTCCCCCTGGCCAGTGACACTTGGGAATAGACTAGGTGACAACCAAGTATAGTTTGGTGACAAGCTGGAGAGACAGTTGACGGTCGGAGAGACGGCATCCGGTACGGGATGGGTTTAGCACCCCAGCCTGGCTCTCTCGTGAGGGAGAAATCCACAAACGCTACGGATCAGCCTCCTGAAAATCTGCGTAAACATCGGCGCGGCCTGGGGTCCTTCAGGCTAGAGCGAGGTGCTCGTCGCAGGTGTATGACGTGCAGCGCACAGGCCTCCTTGAGGCATCCTCCCTGCCCATGGTACGGCATGGTAGGATTGCCTTTTGCCACAGGAGGTTCTGGTGAGACGAAGGAGGTGCCCGGACTGGGGATCACCCCACAGGGCCTTAGACCTCCATGCACCGAAGGTCTCACAATACTGCGGTGTAGCACTAAACTATATTGCAGCGGATTGGGCGTGATCAACCCTTTCGCGGGCAATGTTGCAGACAGAGTAGGAAGGCTGATCCGTGAGCGGCTGCTTCTGGGACGCGGGTCGGGGTCGTAATCGGCCTCGGCTGGGTCTACTGGGCGAGGGTGTATGATGTTGACAGACCCAAAACACCCCACGACCCCAGTTAACATCACTGATGACGCGTCCCAGCGCATGCAGTAGTATGTATACTTGAACATGTGATCACGTGTGCAAAATCACATGTGATCGCATGTGATCACATGTGATTGCCAAATTGGCAGCTGCGCTCATCCAATGATAGCATAAGACACGCGTTATGGGCGGCGCGCAAACCGGACCGGATGCGGAAAAAGCAAATAGCTCTTGTACGAAGATAGGGCCCAGTCTTTTTTATGTGAATGACATTTTGGGTGAAGCAAGATTTTGTTATTTTTCAAGAAAAGTGGCAGCAGCCTAGCATACCTGCTAACATTGGGCTGTGAAAAAGAGGGAGATTTTCTGGGGTATTAGCTATCAGTGAATGGCCTACAGTATACCCTCAGTGTCCCCCTGCCCCATATAACCCTACACCACAAATTAATAGAACTATAGTGCAGTGCCCATTCACCACCCCGTGGGCGCTCCCCCCCACACACAGACTGCACTCCATCAGGTCCCCCTAAGTGCACTCCCCAAGTTTGAAGTCGATCCAGCAAATGTTTTTTTTATTTTTTTTATCCCATTTTTATCCCCTGTTAGGGCTAATTTTAATGAATTTATCCTGGTTGGTGCTCCACCCTCTACCAATCTGGGGAGAGCCGAAACTGGCTCCATGCTTCCTCCGAGACATGGGCAGTAGCCAGCCGCTTCTTTTCACCTGACATTGGAAGCTGCACCGGTAGGACATAGTACGTGGGAGGATCACGCTATTCCAACGAGTTCCTCTCCCTCCGAACAGGCGCCCCTAATGACCAGAGGAGGCACCACATCAGCGACCAGGATATTGCATGTTTTGGTGTGGGGTTCCTATATGAAGGAAACCCCCAGGGGGCATGGGGAGAACATGCAAACTCCACACAGAAAGGCTCTTTTTGATGACCCCACCCGGGCGGCGGGCACTCGAGGACATGCAGACGGGCACGCACTCCTTCAGCGCTCACAGCGTCCCAGGTGGGAATCAAACCCAGGACCTTCTAGCTGTGAGGCGACAGCACGTATCACTGCACCACCACACGAAGGAAAGACATACAGAAGTCAATCAGATGGACAGTCCTGGAGATACATGAAAGCTGTGATCTTATTGGTTGAATTGCACAATTGCAAGTTTAACACTGAAATGTATCGGCTTCCCAGCAACGCACCCGCCAAGTTTGAAGTCAATCGGACGAATGGTTCTCAAGATAAACTACTTCTTGTGTTGCCAGTAGGTGGCACTATGACTATGCCTAAGTCCAAATTGCATGAAATGCGGCGCCGCACTCCATCGGGGTCCGAGCAGCGCACTCCCCAAGTTTGTAGTCAATGGGACCAATGTTTCTCAAGATAAACTGCTTTTTCTGTTGCCAGTAGGTGGTGCTATGTCAAATTGCACACAATTGCACCAGGTATGAATGCGTGTGTGAATGTGAACAGGGCACTCCTGAAAAAGAGAGCATTGCTCTCAGTGAGACTCCCCCTGTATAAAAAAAAAAAAAAAACGGTACTGCACTATGCCGGGTTTGCCAGCAGCACACTCCGCAAGTTTGAAGTCAATCGGATGAACGGTTCTCAAGATAAACTGCTATTTGCATTGCTAGTAGGTGGCGCTGTGCCGAATTCCACAAAATTCGGCACTGCTCTATGTTTGGTTCCCAACAGCGCACTCCCCAAGTTTGAAGTTCATCAGACTAATGGCTATAGAGATAAACCACTTTTTGTGTTGCCAGTAGGTGGCGCTATGCCGAATTGCACAGAATTCAGCTCTCTGCACCCCGCTGGGTCCCTCTAAGTGCAATCCCTGAGTTTGAAGTCAATCGGACGAACGGTTCTCAAGATAAACCACTTTTTGTGTTGCCAGTAGGAGGCACTGTGCCGAATTGCAAAAAAATTCTGCACTGCACTCTGTTGAGTTCCCATCAGTGTACTCCCCACATTTTAAGTTGATGGGAAGAACAGTTATTGAGATAAACCACATTTTTGTTGCCAGTAGGTGGCGGTATGCCAGATTGCACGAAAACAGGTCACTGCACTCCGTCAGGTCCCCCCAGTGTTGTGCAAGCACACTTCACAAGAGCTAGCTCAATGCAGCTCATGCAGATTAAAATGAACTAGTTCACGTTCATAGCTCATATTTTGAACTTTGAGCTATAGCTCACAGTCCCAACAAATGAGCAGCTCAGTTCATTTCAGGATCACTTCTTGTTTACCCAGAGAAAAGGCACAGCACTGAAAACGTAGTCTCTCCCCAGACTCAAATATTACATTGAATCGCTGCGCTCCGCATACTACATATATACGAGTTTCCTGGGCACTTCCGGTTTGCTTCCGGACTCGGCCGCGATCGTGTCTGTCGCTTCCGGTGTTTGTGAATACGGAGAAGCGTAACGTACTACCGTAGTAGCCATAGCGACTGCCGAAAAAATGCAAACTTGGGATCATTCTCTGAGTCTCCTATCTAACGAAAGAGTGTCTATCCCACACCCGTTGACAGTGGACACATGGGAAGATAATATGTGTAAATCGCCGAACGTAACTACTACAGGCAGGATTATAGCGTATTTTGAGGAATCAATGGCGGTGGACGGCAACGCGATGAACTATCTCAAAAGCTCCGAAGCGTCAGCCAGACTAACGTTAGGTTACAGTCCTCACCTCTGTCGCAGTCAGTCAGACTAACGTTAGGCTACAGTCCTCTCCTCTCTCACAGTCAGTCAGACTAATGTTAGGTTACAGTCCTCTCCTCTGTCGCAGTCAGTCAGACTAACGTTAGGCTACAGTCCTCTCCTCTCTCACAGTCAGTCAGACTAACGTTAGGCTACAGTCCTCTCCTCTGTCACAATTAGACTAACGTTAGGTTACAGTCCTCTCCTCTGTCACAGTCAGTCAGACTAATGTTAGGTTACAGTGACAGTACTCTCCTCTCTCACAGTCAGACTAACGTTAGGTTACAGTCCTCTCCTCTCTCACAGTCAGTCAGACTAACGTTAGGTTACTGTCCTCTCCTCTGTCACAGTCAGTCAGACTAACGTTAGGTTACAGTCCTCTCCTCTGTCACAGTCAGTCAGACTAACGTTAGGTTACAGTCCTCTCCTCTGTCACAGTCAGTCAGACTAACGTTAGGTTACAGTCCTCTCCTCTGTCAGTCAGCCAGACTAACGTTAGGTGTCTCTCCATTCATAAACAACCCAGTTTGCCTTGATCACTGCAAAACATGACATGCCGTGTGTAGCCTCCACACAATAGGGCTACACACGGTAAATCATGGTAAATACGCAACACAATACCCGCCATGGTAAACAGAAGACTGGGATATTAACTTTAAGACGACTCACTTCTAGACTTGAATGAATTGTATTCACCTACTATCTGCTCCGTGGATTACCATTTTACAATTTCAGAGACGAAATTGTAACATAGCAACGTTGGTCCACAAACGTTGCTATTTAAAAAAAAATGGTAGATCGGGTTGGGATTATAACGTTAGTTTGCAGAGTCGCACCTGGTAATCCAGAAATGGCGTTATGGTACCTTTGTCTACTTGTAGATCATCAAGAAACTTTAAATTAATAACGTTAGATGTGTTTAACAGAGCTGTATATTGGGTCTAGCAGCTGATCAGCAGCTCAGACAGCCTCAAACACGAGGTGATTGTCAGCTCTATAATTCGCAAAATAGCAGTGGATGGAAACGCGCACTGTGTCTTGTGACAGCCATGCACAATGTGTTCCAGAATAACCCATTGTTAATAACGTCTGCTAACGTTAGCTGATGTTATCAATCGTTGTAAAAAAGTTTGGATATTTCGGCTGCTGCCTTCTGATGGGCTCGCTGCTGTGGACGCAATGTGGACTTAAACGGAAGCCGGGGACACGAAAGGCTGCTATGGCGCCGCCCTAGGAACGGCCCAGGAAACTCATCTATAAGTGAGTCTGTGCCAGTTAACAGCCACTGCTGGTTTTGAAGGCAGGTTGAAATTGAATGAGTGACAGGTCGTAGCACCGATGAGAGAGCGGTTCGAAAAATGGGCTGCGCCTCCCGTGTTGTCTGATCGCAAAGTCATTACTGATTGGAGAGGACTGAAGCCATCACTGGCATATGACTGGCCAAGTGAACGGTTCCCTCCCATAACCAGCCTTCTGAGGGAAAGTGTCCCAGACCCAGAGAGAGATCTGCAGCATGCAGTAACGTAGTGTATCAGCGTAAGAACTCTCATGGGTCTGGCGTTGAGACTACTGAAAACGTAACAAGCTTTTAACAGGCAATAGCTTTTTAAACACATCTTTATAAGATAATTGTAAAATTCAGGAGCTTTAGCCAAAGTTTCAACAATAGAGCAAAGATCTTATCTTGCTCTAAAATGAAAAACATACAATTAAAAATACAATACAGTACCTACATAGCTTTTTCACCACATTCATTTCCCCCCAGTCCAGTTCACAGGCAGCTGTTCTGTAATCACTGTGTCAGTCCCAAAAAAAAAAAAAAACTAAAGTGCAATCTACAAAAAACATGCAATAATAGGCTATAAAACCATAGATAAAAAGTTGAATCACACCACAACCAATAAAACCAAAGGTAAAATATAATTATAAATACTGATAAAAACCCACAACAAACCCCCTACAAAAACCTGCAATACCACACCGGTGTGTGTCAGCTTGTGTGTCTATATTCTAGGCCCCTT
This sequence comes from Poromitra crassiceps, assembly GCF_964638095.1. Lineage (NCBI taxonomy): Eukaryota > Metazoa > Chordata > Actinopteri > Beryciformes > Melamphaidae > Poromitra > Poromitra crassiceps. The sequence continues at coordinate 54,462,771 of NC_139623.1, forward strand.
TTACATTAGACAGTGAAAGCCGTGATCATTGTGGGATTATTTTTACGCCTCGTCTCCTGTTTAAAGGAGGGAATGAGGGACTTAGGGAAAACCACCTCCAGACTGAAGTTGTACTATCACAATAAGTTAAGCAAAGCATATCTGCAGTCTGTCTTGCCTGTTGTGCGCTCCCTCAAGAAAAACAACTAACGTTATAGTATTCAGACTGCTCCTATTCACCTTATGAAGCCACGCCCATTTGACCCGGTTGTGGGGTTGTGTTACGACTTCCGGCAAAAAAGTAAAAAAAATAAAAAGGCCGGCTGCTCCAATATCATCTAACTCTGAATTAACTAATAATTTAGCCAATTGTATGTAACATACCAAATAAAAGCAAACAGCAATGTCTAAGAATACAATGCCATGTAACTGACTCGTTAATTCTTGCATTCCAGGGAATTACGTTAACGTCTGCAGGTCTTATAGACGTAAGTGGCTCGCGCTGTGCTCGGAGGAGAGAAAACCATCTAAAATTTTCTTTGTTGGAGTCCAGGTATGTTTTAGAAGAAAGTGCTCGTCATTGTCGACGATAACATTATCTGACCTGGCTAACAATGGATACTCCGCTTGCTTGCTGTGTACTGAGCTCAAAGTAGTAGGCGACGTTCTTTGTTTTACCCCCTGCACTGTCCGCTACAAAAACAACTTTCTTCTTCTGACGTTCTTTTGTATTTTGCGCTGTGACCACCGGAAGTGTTAACACAACCCGGAATAATTTGGCCCACCCCCGCATCTGAACATAAGGTGAATAGCCTATAGACCCCTTATACAGCTTGTCAACATGGAGCTGCGCACGCATCGTGTAGGCAAAAAGCCCGGAGCCGCTCATTGACACAGACAGAGCTGTGTGAAAGACGCCGCTGTCAGGACTGCTCTGTGCTCATCTGCGACACACAGTTAGATTTTAGTTTTAAAATGCAGTTCTCGGCTTACTACCACAGCTTATCGCCTAGTGATAAGCAATGTTATGCATCAAAATTAACGTTGGTTAATGGGATACGTCTTACAGAAAAATTAGAGAAAACACACGCACATCTCTTCTTGTAGGTGCTGAGTCCAAAGTGGTTAATTCATCAAGATTAAAAGCTGCTGCCTGACCTGACGAAGAGCCTGCATCGGCTCGAAACGTTGTCTTTTAAAATGCAAAATTAAACAAAACATTGGGAGCAAATCAGTGTCGCGAGTCTCTTATACGTCTTACAGACCCATACCATACACACTGGCGCTGTCAATTCGCCAAGCCTAGAGTGGCCAGCAATACATACAGTATATCGTGCATTCCTTTATAACTGGGGATAGCGTAGATAATTATTCTGTAACTTGCAAAGATATATTGTTATGTTGATAATGCACACAACTCAATAATGACATTATGTAACGTTACTTGGTCGTTCTAACCGAGTGATGTGGCTGAGCAGCCTACAGTTTCAGGCAGCTTACCTGATTATGAAGAGCACTACATTTCGGGCATTTTTAATGATGTCCTCGTTCCAATCAGTTCAACTCAATAATGACATTATTTAACGTTACTTGGTTGTTAACTAACCGAGTGATGTGGCTGTCACTAGCAGCCTACTACAGCATACCTGATATGAAATGAGCGAGCACTGCAAAGTCGGGCATTTTTAACGATTTCCTCTTTCGGCTTGCAACCAAAGACACCTACGGTTAGCATTAAAAGCAGTATGAGTTGACGGGATTCGGTAAAACTTTAGTCCTTGCTTTGTTGATAGTGTAACAGACTGTTCAGTGTTGTGTTGTGTTCTATTGCGTGTGTGCGAGGCTGTGTATGTTCCCTCCGGTTGCCGTAGAACAGGATATGTGGGGAGAATAAAGGTGAAGCTGGTTATAATGTTACAGCCTGGCTCTATCGTTTATTATTTTATTAACCAAGTGTGAATAGGCGGACCCGAATACTCTGCTACAATAGCTTTCCGATTCTGGCATCGCACTGCACAACACGAAGACATATCTAGCTCGAATAGTTTTCGGACCACTGGAAAACTACTTGACAGGGCTGCGCGGAGTCTGTCTTTCTGCCTCCGTCTTGCGCATCTGACGCTGTTTGTTGTCATTGTGACGTATAGGCGTATAATTGGTCTATATCGCAACTCTGTAGTGACCTGCAGCTGTTTGACATTTGGGCATCCAGTCAACACGCTTTCAGAATTAGGCTACTTCACAACATGGGAATGCTTTAGGAATATTATAATAGATTTGACGTTATGGCCGTTACTGCAATAAAAAGGGGAACGGCATAAAACTGAAAGTAAAAAAGTAGCCTATGCGATCCATGACTGCAACAGGAGCACTATAGGAGGAATGCTCGATGGTACAGTTTCTAAGTAGGCGTTAGGCTATAATTTATGCTCAAACGATGTTGACATTAGGCAAAATTAACGGGCATAATATGCTTAAGCACCTGTCATCAGAGGATGTCTCTATCAACGTTTTTCTCAGAATATGCCCGCAGCATCAACACACACAATTTTTTTTATTTATTTTTAGCGTGCGTCTGCATCTGTGGTACAGTAAGTCGCGGTCTGAGGATTCCCTCTGTCAGTCTCACTTCAAAACAATCCACAAGCAGGTAGGGTTTTTGTGTGTGCGTCTGATAAATCCCAAGAGCCCCCCGTAGGCAGAGCGCGGGAGGGAAGAGAGAGAATGAGCAGATACAGGGAAGCACAGCCTGAAGAAAAATCAGACCAAAACCGTTTGTAGGGGAGACCGGGGATAGTTGTAACATGGGTCAGTTATAACACTTTCCATTCCTCCAATCAGGAACAAGTTATGAATCACCTGATTCACTCTGCACATGTTCAGTTTATTCCTTAGTCCACATGTGAGGAAGTAGCAGGAGGAAAAAAATAATTTTGAGGTAAGAAAGTATATTTCTTACTTAATTTTTTTTTTATATCACCTGCTTTGTAGTTAAACTCATCAAACTTAACTCATGTTAATTGTGTGTCTATATGTAGCTATTTTACATGCAAATTGTTGGTGCTAATGTTTTAGTTGTTAGCTGTAAAGTAAGCTACTTCATGGCTACAAGCGTCCGGGTCAGTTGTAACATCGGTCAGTTGGGTCAGTTGTAACACGTGAAAAAATTGTACAAACTACCCCAAGCAAACTTGTAATTGTATTTATGTTTTCTTTTAATTTCAGTATGACTGACTGTACAAAATAGTGACTCCCTGGACTTCAACTCCCATGATCCTCCTCACCTCACATTTGCCCTTTCCCCTGATTCACTCACCCATGCACACCTGCCAGCACTCCGGACTAATTGCATTCAGCCACCTTGTCTGTATTTAAACCTTCAGTCAGCACATTCCTTTAGTTAGCCTTTGAGAGTGGTATCCTTGTTTGCTCCTTATCATGTGTGCGTAAATTACTTAAGTTTGTTGTATTGTGTTTGGTTAACCTCATCATGTTACCTGTTTATGTGTTTAGCGATTATGTTGGCTGTAGCAGCGCTGGATTAAGGTTATGTTTGTTTCTACTATTGTTTATATTGATATTGTTAATTTCTTTGTATTACAGAAGCACACATTGGATTGTTTTGTACCACTCACTTGTAACCACACTCCTTACCATGTCCATTTACCCTATAATAAACCATTGAACTTGACCTCCTACCATGTGCCTATTTTGTCCTTACCGACAAACCATTGTGTTGGAACCCAACCTGGAACCAGACTCTCCTTAACAGAACAGTTTTGCCTTAAGTAATATTTTTCAGAGACACTAAAGTTCAGTTAGTGCACATTTGTTCACTTTAAATGTTAGTGTAGCCGACTGACAGTGCAAGACAATTAAGCACACTAATATTCAGTTGGTGCACATTTGTTCGATTCTATTATATAACAGTAGCTAACATACTTGAGACACACACACACCAGTTACTCTATGTTAAAAAGTAATGTAATTGTTAAATACAAATATTTCAATATGTTAAGTTTTTGTTTTAATCCTTACTTCATAATATTACATTTCACCCCAGGGTGTGTTACAACTAACCCAGACTATGGGGTGGATTGTAACATTTCACTCCTTGTGTTTGGGACAAAAGGCCTAAACATGGTCGTCCGTCAGAGCCTCGCCCCGCCCTCCCCGTATGACGGCGGGTGGAGCCCCGTCCTACGGGGAGGGGGCGCCGTCGGCTGACGGGGGCTGCTCCAAAATGTGACTCAGCGCCGACGATACGTGCGTGACGTCAGCTGCACGAGAGTTGTGACTGGCCGTTGCCTTGGCTCGTCGTCGTAAAGTCGCCTTTCAAAGCATGACATTAGATTATAATGAACTAGTTGTGTGGCTTAGCCTTCCCAAATGTTGAGGGTCGTTTTTTTTAATTTAATACATAGAATTGGGAACGTTACATTCTATTTCATTCAGACTGCCTGGCACACAATCTCCGCCATTTTCACACGGAGCTTCCACAGGAGGAGGGAGGGTGGGAGGAGGGAGGGCGTAGTGGCGTCCGAGCATGTAGGGCTCGCTGGCGCCGCCAGACGGTGAGACGGCTCCAATTCGAGGCGGACGGACGACCATGTTTAGGCCTTAAGCCATGGATTTTCTGTGTGTTGCAGAGGTAACAGCTACACTATGTGATAGCAGACACATGTAATTAGTATGTACACAGCAAAATTCCTAGAGTTGATCGACTGTTGTCAGATTATATCTACTCTGTCAGATTCATCTTGACTAATGACAGTGTCAAACTACGCACCAACTACCCCTAGTGTTGGTGTCAATCACTGTAGTGGAATTGTCATTTACTCTGAACTCTGCGCAGATGCAGTAGCCACAAACTCAGTTCAGTGACGCCGCCATCTTTCGCTCACTTGGAGGCTTTTGAAGGTAAGACTAGAATCCAATTTTTAAGTGTATAAATGTCGATGTCGTTCGGTTTTCTAATCATTTAACGTTCGCTGGCTGTAAAGTATACTGTCCATGTGATTGTCATCGTTTGATAACGTAAATTCAATCTGTTCTAAGTAGTTAACTAACGTGGATTCGCCCACCCGCCATGCGGTACATTATTTTATCCAGCTAGCTAGCGTTAGCTTATTTAGATAATGCTATCTCTGACAATTCAACAGCAGGTGCGCTAAGGTAGCATGTTTTTCATGCATGTGTAACCAACCTGAAACGTAGGCGCACACTCTGGACCAGTAAAGTCTAGGTTCGGCGAGAGGGGTAATGAATTGTTAACGGACACCACAATGAGTAACCAGGACACAGGTAAGTTTAAAGTGAAATTAAATGCTTGTATTAACAATCATTAACAAATGACAACAAATTAATTATTTACAGGTATGGCCGGCAATGTACTTTGTTTGTTTGTACTGTTTTTTCACCTGGGTGCACCCTAAATAAAGTATCTTCCTAAAATAAAGAATGTTCCGTTCCTAAAATAAAAGAATGTTCCGTCTCAGTCCTTTGAGATCCTCTCTGAGTCCTACCACACCGAGGGCAGGGTAGACGACTGAAGAATGGAGAAGAAAGGTCCTCAATCCAGGCTCCAAGATAGGTGGCTCGCCACTCCCTCGTCAGGGAGATAATCGAAATCCAGGTCCAGAATCCAGGGGAAGCAAGGGTATCCAAAAAACCCAGCCTGTGTAACACAGTATGGCTTGTATAAAATATTCAAAATCTAATCTCATTTAACTGTACAGTTTACTCTTTATCAATATCTATTCAGAATACAACCATTGTTTTACCCATGGATGTAGGATAACTGTTGCATTTCAATGTTAACATATGGAATGTCAACTTCACAGTATGAATTATCAACTTCACTGTAATTATAGACCACTTAATTGTCAATTGTAACCAAAGTCTTAAATGGCTATTAACAGATGCAAAATAATTTGAGTAGATGATTATAAAAACCACTTACATTTTAAACATTCATCGCTTACTACATTTTGAATAATGTGAGTAAGACAATGTAAATATAATGAGCATACTGCCACCGTGTGGCTATACACACGAACAGCACAGTAAGGTGCTAAATCAAGCTAGCTTCAGCTAATTTCCATCTCTGTTCGCACACAAGGTAAGTAACACATAGTCACACACATACTAATATAACACACAAATATTCCCGTTCACCTCTATCATCAGATAAATACCAAAACATCAACTCAATGGCTAAAACAGTTTAGGCTGCATTGTTTCACGGAGCAACTCGCTAGTTCGCCATGCAGGCCAAGTGCTTTGCTGTTCATTAACTCACCGAGGAAAGGAAAAAAGGAAATAGAAACATAAAACGAAGATCAAGTGTCCTCAGGGTCGCTTCAACAGTTGACTGAACTCTTAGTTGATCAAATATCTTTCTCGTTTCTTGTAAAGCACTGTTTAAAGCACTATCTTTGCTTAATATCACTTCTGAATCTCAAGTGTCTGCTAGTGTCTTTGTGGTTTCGTCTCATCTGCGTTCTGAGATGGCGTCAACCTAGCATGTTTGAAGGAGGCGGAACTTGCGTTGTTTTACACCAATAGCAATCAACTATTCAGCTCAACACAGTAAGCGTATTGGCTGTTCCGTTTGCCCCAAGGAACACTTGTTGACGAAGTTTTCTGTGACGTAGGTTTGAACTCTGAACTCAAAAAGAAATAATAAAATAAATATATTAAAATAAATAACGTTTTATGATCAATTAAATAGTGCAATAAGGAATGTGACTATTCATTAAATAATAAGTGAATTCACAGTGAAGGGAATTAGTTCTGCATGTTCTAGTAACTATTGCTTTTCCAATGGGTTACACACTCCCCCCTTAAATGTATGCACGTCCCGTCGCATGCTTACAGGGCTGCTGGGTAACTGGCTCTGTTACTCCCAAGGAAATGTCTGTTAACCAATGTCTATTGTCACCATCATTAAGAGAATTAACAAGGGCAGTATTTAATCCTTGAAACAAGGAAGTAACAATAGAAACTAGGGGATTTCCTAACTCAGGATAATGGAATCGCCGTGATGGTTCACGGTGTCTGAGTGATTTCCTGATAGGAATATCTGCTACTGTTTCTCCATCTGAGTTCTCTTGATTTACTGTCTTTGTTTCTGTATGATCAGTTGTCTTCTTATTTTCCTCCACAGGTCCACTGAAGGATGACTCCTCAGCCTCCAGTTCCACAGGATTTTCCTCCACAGGTCCACTGAAGGATGACTCCTCAGCCTCCAGTTCTACAGGATTTTCCTCCACAGGTCCACTGAAGGATGACTCCTCAGCCTCCAGTTCTACAGGATTTTCCTCCACAGGTTCCAGATCTGCATTGACCGAAGAAGAATCGAGCAGATCTCCAGGTGAGTACTGAGTTTCCAGTTCAGGTGAGTTTTGAGATTCTTTTTCAGGGAGGGTTTCTGTTTTATCAGGTGTTAGGGTCTTGGAGGATCCAACTGCTCTTTCTACAGATGTTGCATCAGACAAGGGATCCTCTTCAGCCTCTTCACGTTTTGCAGGGCTTTCACTATGCTTACACGGAACAGGTGGTGGATCAGGTTTTGGCACATGATAGACTTTGACAATCCGCCTGTCTGTGACATCTGGCAAAGTAACAGTTGTATACCAGCTTTCGTGGTTATCGTCGTCGTCTGAAGCAAAGGGTTCTTCATCCTGTTGGATGGCACTTTGCTGTCTTGTTTTAGGTCTCGTTTGAATGCTTTTTGTCTTTTGTTCCTCTCTCTCAGTTTGAGGAAGAAATCCACAAGGAAGTAAATGGTCTCTGTGTAATGTTCGAGATGGTCCTTCCTCCTTTTCCGGTTTCACTGAGTAAACTGGTAGCTCTCCCATCCGCTTGGTGACAACATAGATCGTGGGCTCCCAGCGATCTGCCAGTTTATGTTTGTTCCGGAGACGGAGGTTGCGCACTAGGACTCGATCTCCGACATCCAGTCTAGATTCTCTGATAACTTTATCAAATCGCTTCTTGTTTTTCTCTGCAATTTTGCGAGAATTTTCTATGGCGACTTGATAGCTTTGTTCCAGGTGAGATTTCAGGTTTCGCACATACTGAGAGTGTGAACTGGATTCTTTTCCCTTGACTAGCAATCCAAAGGCTATGTCTATGGGTAACCTTGGCTGCCTACCAAACATTAGCTCATACGGGGAGAACCCGGTAACATCACTCCTTGTGCAATTATAAGCATGAGTGAGAGGTTTGACATGGTCTCGCCACTGTGTCTTTTCTTTGTCTTTCAGAGTGCCTAACATGCTAAGAAGTGTTCGATTGTAGCGTTCGACAGGGTTTCCCCTGGGATGATAAGGGCTTGTTCTCACCTTTCGGATACCTGCCAATGCACATAGCTCTTTGATGGTATGAGACTCGAAGTCTCTACCCTGGTCACTATGTAAGTGTTCTGGAAAACCATAATGGACCAGGAAATGTTCCCATAAGGTTTTAGCAACAGTGCTGGCCTTCTGGTCTCTAGTAGGGATAGCTATGGCATATTTGGTGAAATGATCTGTAATGACAAGGATATCTTTGGTGTTCCGGCTGTCTGGCTCTAGTGAAAGGAAATCCATACAGACCAACTCCATTGGTCTAGTGGTCTGAATGTTCACTAGTGGAGCAGCCTTGTCCGGCTGAGTTTTCCTTCGAACACATCGCTCACATGTCTTCACTTTTGTCTCGACATCTGCAGCCATCTTTGGCCAGTAGAATCGTGATCGGGTGAGTTCAACGGTACGTTCGATCCCTAAGTGTCCCATGTCATCATGGAGATTTCTGAGCACGATAGGCCGTAGGACAGCTGGGAGTACTAGCTGAAATCGGGTTTCTCCCTCACAGTCCCGTGTTCGGTACACAAGGCCTGACTTCATTTGAAGCCGTTTCCACTCTCTCAGGATTGACCGTATTTCTGGAGAATCTGTTGTGTGATCTGCAGGTAAATCGCTGCTACTCTCCATCAAGCTGATCACTTTGCTGATGGCAGGATCTTCTCTTTGCAATTTCATGAGGTCAGAATCACTGTATTTAGGCACAGTTAAGACCCCATCTTGTGACTCAGCCTCCTCAAAGACAGCAGGAATTGCATCTGCATGCATGGCTAGTGATTCAACATAGCCAAAGAAAGGTGAAAGATCTTGAATTTGCCTCACTGTATGTCTTTGACAGGTGGCTTTGACTATATCTGGAGTTACCAGCTCAAGCTCATTCATGGATGCCAATAGATGGGAAGTGAACCGATCAATTCTTTGGCTCTCCTCTTGTGATATGGCATCATTTTCAAGTGCACCATGGTGCCGCCTTGACAGACCATCTGCATCCATATTATGCCTACCAGCTCGATACTTGATGTCAAATGTGAATGTTGATAGCGCAGCTAACCAACGGTAGCTCACAGCGTCGAGTTTGGCAGTGGTGAGTAGGTATGTCAAGGGATTGTTGTCTGTGATGACAGTGAAAGAGTTTCCATACAGATAGTCGTGAAACTTTTCTGTGATTGCCCATTTAAGGGCTAAGAACTCAAGTTTGTGTGCTGGGTATCTTGCTTCACTACGGCTGAGTCCTCTGCTAGCGTAAGCAATTACCCGTGTCTCTCCGTTCTGCTCTTGATACAAAGCGGCTCCTAAGCCTGTTGTGCTGGCATCAGTGTGGAGCACGTAAGGAAGCTTTGAATCTGCGTATCCGAGAACAGGAGATGATGTCAATTTCTGGATTATCTCTTCAAAGGCTTGTTGACATTTAACGCTCCAGCGTTCCCCAAAGGGTTCATTTGGGCTGAGGTATTTACCACCAGCAAGGTTGAATTTGACTCCCTTCCGTCGAGGTGGGTAGCCAGAAGTGAGGTTGGTCAAGGGTTTAACTATCTTTGAATAATCTCTCACGAACCTCCGGTAGTAACCGGAAAATCCTAAGAAGGATTGAAGCTCTTTTAAGTTCTGTGGTCTCGGCCAGGTTTTTAAGGCTTGCACCTTTTCAGGGTCGGTCTTTACTCCATCGCAGGAAACAATATGCCCTAAGTAACGGACTGAAGTCTGGAAGAATTTACACTTATCAGGTGAAAGCTTCAAGCCATATTCTCTGAGGCGATCAAGAACGTGAATGAGCCTAGTTTCATGCTCTTCCAGACTGTCCGAAAACACTATGATGTCATCAAGGAAGACCAGGACCTCCTTTAGATTTATGTCACTCATGCACTTCTCCATGAGCCGTTGGAATGTGCTCGGAGCGTTGGTGACTCCTTGGGGCATTCGATTGAATTCCCAAAATCCAAAGGGGCAGACAAAAGCAGTTTTTGACTTGTCACTTTCATTCATCTCGATTTGGTAATATCCAGCCTTCAAATCCATCACAGAAAACCACTTGGATCCAGCGAGTGTGGAGAACGACTCCTCCAGGTTTGGCAACGCATAAGCGTCTTTTATCGTCTGCAGGTTTAGTTTCCTATAGTCCACGCATAGGCGTACATCGCCATTTTTCTTTCTTACGACCACTATTGGCGATGAGAATGGGGACTCAGATTCTCGGATTATGCCTGCTTCAAGAAGGGTTTGGAGGTGTTTTTTAACCGCTTCATAATCATGAGGGTGAATTGGACGTGTTCTTTGCTTGAACGGCGTCTCATCCTTGAGCTTGATGTGGTGTTGGATTTTTGTCGCATGGCCAAAATCAAGGTCATGCTGAGCAAAGATATCAGAAAAGCTACTGAGCTTCTGAGTGAGTCTTTCCTTCCACTCCTCAGGAAGCGTAGTGCCAAAGTCAAAGTTCTTTCTAGGGGACTTTTCTTCTGTCTGCTGTGTAGAGCAATCAACAACAGCCTTCTGATCATCCCTATCAACTGAATGTTGCTTATTAATGACATTATCTACAACAGTCAGCTCTGCGATGACACAGTTGGTAGGAAGAATTATGTCATGTTCAGTTTCATTTCTAAGGAGAACAGGCAGTTTGTGTGAGCCGTGCTCTGGCAAGGAAATGAGGCAACAGTCCACAAACACGCCGCCTGGCAAACTTGATCTGGATGGTTGCTCTAGCAGTGCACACTTCTCTGTGTTGACTGAGTTGGCACAAACATAGCCTTCAAGCACTACTTTTTGGTTTGCTGGAAGGATTTCTTGTTCCCTTCCCCTGAGCTTCACAAAGCCAAGTTCTCCACTTGTTGTTTGTTTTCTCCTCAGTTGAAGTGTGCGAAGGACCTGTTTGTAGCCATAGCAAGAAGAGTTTTGGGGAGGTGATGTTTCGTCACAACACTGATCGTATAGGGGGTCTAAGGTGTTAGTGCCAATTAACAATGGGACGCCACTGTTTGACCTGAGATCGGGGACGATTAAAGCTAAGGTCGAAATTTCGGGCTCAGATTCAATGAGGGCTTTAGGGAACTTAAGATCGACCTCTATATAACCCAGATATGGGACAGGTTGCCCATTTGCTCCTTCTACTTCAAGTATATCACTGATGGGTTTAATCTGATGCTCAGATAAATGGGTCTGATAAAAAGACTTGGCCAATGTAGTGACCTGTGACCCTGTGTCTAATAAACAACTACAGTCCACCCCACCCACATTTACATCAGCTGTACACTTACTGCCTACAAGACGTTTTGGCAATTCTCTTTCTTGTGTGACTCTGTGGGTGTGAGTCAAAGCGGTTTGTTTGCCTGTAGATGGGGGACATGGTGGTTTCTTGGCTTCTATTTGTCCCTCAACAGAAGCCTGTTCTAGTTTAAAGAAGGATTGTTGGGTGAGCTGTTTCGAGTGTCCCAAGCACGTTGCTTCTCCCTAAGCTCTGCTTTCTTGGCTTGCACAAGTGTGGGGTTGGGCATGTTGCTGCAGGTGGATGCAATATGGCCATCCTCGCCACATCTGAAGCAATACCATGGCTTGGGTCTCACTGTCGCAGTGATTTGCTGGAGTTGATTTTCAGTCATTTTTTCTTCATTTTTGGTCTTATGCTTTAGTCTTGTTGCTTTCTCTCTCACTGGTTTATCTGCATTGCATGCACTGAGTTTTGCCATCTGAGCCTGAAGTTCAGCTATTTGCTTCTTCATGTCATTAGTTGCAACTGAGGAGGTGTGGTCAGTTTCCTTTGGCACGCCAATATCCTCCGTGCAGGACATGTGTGCAGCTTGCATGTTTGACGCAGCCTTCGGCTTTGTAAACCCGAAGTGTTGCTTCATTCTGCTGGCTTTATTAGCCTGTTTATCTTCCTCAGTTCGCAGTAAGAGAAGAAGCTCTGCGAATGATGGTGGCACACTCTTATGCTGTTCAAGCTGAAGACTGGTGATCAGAGTGCTATTCCAACAGCCACGGCAGAATTGCTTGAGAAGTTGTTTGTCAGAGTCACGGGCAGCAATTCCACCTTTATTGATTACATGGCTTATTGCTGTATGTAGTCATTGCAGGTACTCCGATGCTTTCTCCCCAGCATTTTGATTGTTGTTCAAGAATCGTGCGAAAAGCTCATCTCCATCTTCGACGGTGGCGTAAGCAGAATCAAGTAGGTTCAAGTATTGTTTTGGTGATGCGTGAGGCCCTAGAGACTTGACTATGTTGGCAGCTGGAGGTGAAAGGCTTTCAACAATTTTCCTCACCATTAGTGAGTCTGAGATTGACGGGTCATTCAAGCAGAATTCCACACTGTTTCGCCATGTCTCATAGTCGACTTCGAAGTTGGGTTGGGGAGATCGGCCAGAGAATGATTTCAGCTTGCAGGGAGAATGGATGTGTGAGGCGATTTCACTGCTCTTGACAATGTGCTCAACTACAACACGCTGCACTTCTGGGGTGCTGAGTTGATCTGCAGCTAAGTGGAAAGTGCTGGTTCTTTCTGCTCTTGGAGAGGAGAAATCTCTGACCTCAAGGCCAGCCTGGGGCTTGTGGAAGGCCTGACTCACTTTAACGGGGGTACTGACAGCGCTAGGGAGGACTACAGTTTGGATATCACCTTGTCTAAGGGGTGGCTCGGATTCTACAGGGTGGTGAGGGGTCTCAGATGAGGTCTCACTGCTGGTAGATACAGTAATCCTAGCCAACTCCTCTCGGAGGATATCTTGAAACGGTCTGCCACTCAACTTAGCTAAGTCTTTCAACCCCAAAAGGTAAGTATTTGTTGCAGTGGTGCCTGCATCACTGGTGTATACACTAGCGAGACTCTGTACGTAGTGGATAACATTAGGATCGGCAGTACATGGTCTTCGATAAGGTAAGATTTTTTCAAGTACTTCTACAGCGGTACCCAGTTCAAACTCTACTATTGCCTGGAGCTCAGGGTCTGTGGTAGGTACCTTGATTATTCTAGAGATTGACCCATGCTGCTTGAGAAAGTCAAAGATCTCTTCGTCTAGTTCAGTATCATTTAACCCGCTAATTAAAACGGCATTTGGGATTTTCACATTTTCGCTCGCAATGATCTCCATTTTTTTTCCAAGGTTAGACTGAAATATAAATCTATTTGAAAATGAAATAAAGCAATACAAAAACCAATACCTCAAATATTAAATTTGCTATATCCCAAATACGGTACACTCTGTAACACTAATTACACAAAAGGTGTCCCTTAATTTGATTATAATTGGTTATTTATCAATCAAACCCCTCCTGGGCTGGCTCGCCAAGTTTTACTGTGTAACCAACCTGAAACGTAGGCGCACACTCTGGACCAGTAAAGTCTAGGTTCGGCGAGAGGGGTAATGAATTGTTAACGGACACCACAATGAGTAACCAGGACACAGGTAAGTTTAAAGTGAAATTAAATGCTTGTATTAACAATCATTAACAAATGACAACAAATTAATTATTTACAGGTATGGCCGGCAATGTACTTTGTTTGTTTGTACTGTTTTTTCACCTGGGTGCACCCTAAATAAAGTATCTTCCTAAAATAAAGAATGTTCCGTTCCTAAAATAAAAGAATGTTCCGTCTCAGTCCTTTGAGATCCTCTCTGAGTCCTACCACACCGAGGGCAGGGTAGACGACTGAAGAATGGAGAAGAAAGGTCCTCAATCCAGGCTCCAAGATAGGTGGCTCGCCACTCCCTCGTCAGGGAGATAATCGAAATCCAGGTCCAGAATCCAGGGGAAGCAAGGGTATCCAAAAAACCCAGCCTGTGTAACACAGTATGGCTTGTATAAAATATTCAAAATCTAATCTCATTTAACTGTACAGTTTACTCTTTATCAATATCTATTCAGAATACAACCATTGTTTTACCCATGGATGTAGGATAACTGTTGCATTTCAATGTTAACATATGGAATGTCAACTTCACAGTATGAATTATCAACTTCACTGTAATTATAGACCACTTAATTGTCAATTGTAACCAAAGTCTTAAATGGCTATTAACAGATGCAAAATAATTTGAGTAGATGATTATAAAAACCACTTACATTTTAAACATTCATCGCTTACTACATTTTGAATAATGTGAGTAAGACAATGTAAATATAATGAGCATACTGCCACCGTGTGGCTATACACACGAACAGCACAGTAAGGTGCTAAATCAAGCTAGCTTCAGCTAATTTCCATCTCTGTTCGCACACAAGGTAAGTAACACATAGTCACACACATACTAATATAACACACAAATATTCCCGTTCACCTCTATCATCAGATAAATACCAAAACATCAACTCAATGGCTAAAACAGTTTAGGCTGCATTGTTTCACGGAGCAACTCGCTAGTTCGCCATGCAGGCCAAGTGCTTTGCTGTTCATTAACTCACCGAGGAAAGGAAAAAAGGAAATAGAAACATAAAACGAAGATCAAGTGTCCTCAGGGTCGCTTCAACAGTTGACTGAACTCTTAGTTGATCAAATATCTTTCTCGTTTCTTGTAAAGCACTGTTTAAAGCACTATCTTTGCTTAATATCACTTCTGAATCTCAAGTGTCTGCTAGTGTCTTTGTGGTTTCGTCTCATCTGCGTTCTGAGACGGCGTCAACCTAGCATGTTTGAAGGAGGCGGAACTTGCGTTGTTTTACACCAATAGCAATCAACTATTCAGCTCAACACAGTAAGCTTATTGGCTGTTCCGTTTGCCCCAAGGAACACTTGTTGACGAAGTTTTCTGTGACGTAGGTTTGAACTCTGAACTCAAAAAGAAATAATAAAATAAATATATTAAAATAAATAACGTTTTATGATCAATTAAATAGTGCAATAAGGAATGTGACTATTCATTAAATAATAAGTGAATTCACAGTGAAGGGAATTAGTTCTGCATGTTCTAGTAACTATTGCTTTTCCAATGGGTTACACATGGTTTGCAAATATTCCACCATCTAGTCTTTTATTTTGCACGCAGGTAACATTTGTAACGTGACATCTCAAACTGGGGTGCTACGTTTTGTAACTTGATAGAGCAACAGGTGTGTTCAATAGCCCGCAGCTCACACAGTTTACAGGCTGGCAAGCTAACGTTAATTTCTGGCGGACATCTTTTAGAGTATGGTCTTGTCATTTTCTTTTCCACATTACCAATAACGTTATATAATATTGGCATACAGCCATGTTAGCCGTGACCTGTGAGGTGGTCCTGAGTGTAAAATATGCTTGCGTTGTTCACATCCATGTTAAACCAATGCATGCACGGATGCACTTCCAGCTTAACACCTAACCATGTTGCGTTTTGTCAGGATATTTGCTTTAAAATATAGGCTAACTTTAGTGGACCTAAAGTTCCTTATTTCAGCAACTCAACAACTGAAGTCAGGATTTGTAAATATTTGCAGGTTACATCATTTACTGGCAGCTGTCTATATTTCTGAATAGGATTGTTATGAGTATTATAAAAAGTGCATTTACTCCTATTAGCCTTTCACTTTACACCCAATTCACCCATTTTGTGTCTAAAAGACAGGAAGACAACCAGTTGCAAGCAAAACACTATGGTTTCCAACTCCCAATCCATTTGGTGTTCCATGCTGGGGCCCTAATCAATGTCTTGCTTGCATCTGTTTTACTTCCTGCCATTTAGACACAAAATGGGTGAATTGGGTGGGGAGTGAAATGTACTGAACCCTTTAACCACTGCGAGACTGTGAGAAACATCCTGGAATAAGTTATCCTGAGATATTATGGACTGAACAGCTAATATTTTTTATTTATAATATATTCCACATTATTGTTGCTACTATAGGTCGATATTACTCCAATATGTCACCAGATTTAAGCCTAACTTTGTATTCCCATTACTGACTCAGCTTTACTCTTCCAGATGCCATCATGTAGATCCAAACTAAGATCAACGATGATCAGAAATTTGTGAAGATAAACCAACCAAGCCTGGAGGAATTCTTGAATGCAGGTAAGCCATCAATCACTCATTTGAAAAATGCAAGAAAATACAACAGATTATGCAAACACAAGTGCAGTAGATAAGCCCCCCAAGCCTCAATTGTTATTTCAGCTTGATAAACTCAAGGTTTCCACCAAAACTGACTCAACGATTTTGAGAAAATATCTAATTGTGATTATTTTGACTGATATTGCAATTGCGATATGATTGGCAATATTTGAGGGAAAGATCATTTTTACATTTTCATTGAAAAATATTCATGATGATTTATGATGTTACAAGCGAGCCCCCCCCCCCCCCCCCCCCCCCCACACACACACACACACACCAGGGTCCGTACGGTCATGGACAATTATGGAAATTTAAATTAAATTTCCAGGTCATGGAAAAGTTTTGGGGAAAAATAAAATCCCACAAGGTTTTGGAAAAGTCATGGAAATTGGTTTAATTTTAAATTTTCATGACGTTCATTTACACCGAGTTCAGAGCATAAAAATAGTATAAATGTTTTGGTCATGGAAATTTGGTTTAAAGTCATGGAAAAGTAATGGAAATCCATTAGTCAAAATGTGTATGAACCCTGACACACACACCTTCCCAGAGTCAGAAACCAATAAATGCCTTCAGACAGACCTTTTTATGTATTTGGTGTAGTCTGAAGTATGTCAAACAGCAATATCAGGCTATCTTGGCTCAAATTGTTGCATCTATGGGATCAAATAACATCATGATCCCATAGACATTCAGGAATTGACTGAGGGGGGCTCCTTTTCAAAGATTTGTCTGTGAGGCCCACAGTCTCAGACTTTGAAAATCCCTGCTGTAGAGCATGGTGAAGAATACTTTTTTGAGTGACTGACATGCTTATTGGATGGATGTCTAATAAGTTTGCTATCACTACCAAAGCCTCTCTTCTCTCTCCATTCTCTCTCTCTTCTTCTCTTCTCTTTTTCTCTCTCCAAGTTCGCCATCCCAGCCGTCAGTGAAGGCGTCAGAGTTTACAATGAGGCAGGGACAGAGTTGGATGATGAATATCAACTGGGGTGCTAAACATCAAATATGAAAACAGGTTTGTTTCTTTCGCAGTTATTTGTCATGTGAAGCTTCTGTTCATTAGATAAGGGGTGGGTTTATGAAGGAACTGTACATAATGTTTTTTTCTCCAATCATGGTTAGCTGTCTCCATGGTATAATCTGTCTCCACGCCTCTCCTGAGCGTCCCAGCGATCACCCCTTGATTCGTTGGACTCCCGGATAGTCATCCTTTCAGAGAGCCCTTCCAGAAAACGCCAGAGGCTGGATACAGAAGCCAAGCAAGTAAGTTGACAAACATGCTTGTTTTGTACGGACGGACCCCAGTAAAAATCACACCATTATTTTAGCAGCAATATCTCTTTCCAGAAATCATGACCCGGATACTCATGAAACTGCTCACAATGAGGACTGTGGATTATCTTGGGGTCATGATTTCTGGAAAGACACACAAGAGGTTTTGTTTATTTTTTGGTGCTTTGAACACCACAAGCCGAGTACCATCCAGTTCTTGTATTGGAGAGAAGGCAGACATCTCTACGGCCAATATCTCCCAAACTCATACATCTAACACAAAACAATGCATAAATAGCACTACAGATTTGATGAAAAATATGTATTTTGGATTTTAGGGTGAGCTGTCTCTTTAATGAATTGTCTGTGTTGTCCTTTCACCCTCCAAGGAGCATTTCTATGATGGCGAGAGTGGCACTGGGTACCTTGCTTGGAGGATTAAAACGATTCAGAGATGCAGGACTAAAGACAGACAAACAGCATTTGGAGGTAACACTGTAATAATAGTAGAAACATGTATGGAACGAAACGGTGACGAGATAATTTACTGAGTTTCTTCTAAAAAGTTGGTCTAATCCAAGTAACTGAAAATAGGGATGCACCGATCAATCAGCACGTGACCGGAAATGGCCGATTTTCAGCTGATCGGCCTCGACCGGTGACCGGCGCCGGTCAGTCCACATAGCCGATACTGTGTCGGCTTTCCCCTTTTTTTGTTTGGTTAATTACCTGCAGCTGCACGATGCACGCATTCACGTGACGTGCGCGCACCCCAAGCAGCCAAAAGGAAACACACGCCAGCATGTCCTCCTCATTGTGGAAATTTTAGTTTGTCACACACGGAGGGGCAGGGTACGTTGCAGAGTCCCGCTCAGCTGGAGTCCACTCCTGTCTGAGCGGCTCACTTCACCTCACCGGCCCCTCTTCCCTGACCAGCTGCAGTCCACGTCACTGCTGCCTGCTGCAGATCAGCTGCTGCTGCTATCTGTCAGTCACGTTATGATACAGGAGAGGACTATTTTTTCGTATTGCTAATAGAGCAACGAACATAATAATAAAAGGCATCGGACCAGTGTGCAAGGTTTTCTGTGTGCGATGATTTTTTTTCCGGATGGCGGATAAAAAAACCGTACGATATTCAAACTGAGTCAACTCAAACTCATTTCCTCATCTACTCAAGAACAGCCAAATCCACAACTGTAGAGTGGGCATTGCTTCGAAGGTCTGGGCTCCAGACCTATAGGCTATAAACTCCTTGTCCATGGATAACATTTTGATGTTTATTTATTTTATTGTATTAGTTTATTTGGCAGGGACATATACAAAGAAAACATTAAACCCCATAGGGGAAGAGATGCTTTGTAACAGATTTAGCCATAGGCTACTTTCCATCTGGAGCCCCTGTTCTGTTGCACCTTTTTTCTTTTGGAAAAGTAAATGCATGATAGCTGTGGGATATACTGGAATTAATTGTTTTATATTCATTGTATTTACAGAAAAAAGAAAAGCTCTGTCCAGTAACCTGGAACACTTATTTTGAGATGTTTTTGAGTGAGATCGTCCTACCTCATGCAAATGATAAGAAATGTGACATGAATCTTAATTTTCTATTAAAGCAAAGTAAAAAAAAATTAACCCGTCAATTATTGTTCTTAGAAAGAGAATCGGCCAAAATCGGTATCGGCAAGTCAGACTATTCAAAAATCGGAAATCGGAACCGGCGAAGAAAATGGCAATTGGTGCATATCTAACGGAAAATGTTTTGAAATATACACGCCGGGCAAAGGGCCAAGTCCAAAATGGCAAACATTTAAGCTTTTAATGGTCATAACAAAGCATTGCTCAGAAGCTTAGCAAGAATTATACAAATACACTAGTGAGACCTTCTGAGCCACCATTTGCTCGGTACAAATTTTTCTGAAAATATATTGGGGATGCACGATATATCGGCATTCATATCTGTATCGGCCGATGTTAGTCATTTTTTTAACACATGGCATCGGTCCAATGTTGCATTGTTAATAGTCAGGGATCCACAGGCCCAAAAGCTCAAGAAAATGGGTTGAACCTGACATGGCATGCTATACTTTTTTTTTGTGTTTTATCTATTCATTTGGACATTAAGGTCCACTGAATGAGAGGTCTGCTCTGCCGGAAACCTCGCGAAAAAAAGTTGTGGCCATTTTTGGATATGAAGCCTTTATTTTTTGACCGAAAAATGTGAAAGAGTTTTTTTTCCTCAAAGTCCTCAGTGGGTTGCGTAGGCTGTCAATAAATTCATCCCAGGTACACAGAACATGTGTGTTGACAACACCAAGTTAAGAAATACACTTACAAAACCTTTCCAAATGATTTATAGCCATTTTCTTTTACAAAAAAGCACTCGTTTTTTGAATTTTCTCCATTATTTTCATCTTTACTTTGTTAGTAAGCAATTATATCCTGAAATATGACATCAGCCAATGTGTCATTCTTTTCAGCAGATATTATAGTCATTCCACACTAAAGATGATTAAAATCAACCCAAAATCAATGGATCTGTGGTGATTTTATTACCTTTAAGCTCGAAATTCCTCGAGACATGTTTTTAGTTTTAACAAAACCCTGTACCCCAAAGACAATACTTGTAACACAAGAAATTCAAAACAACAAAATGATTTTAATCACAAAATGTACACTGCATGACAAGCCAAGAAAACAATTATTGTTATACAGCTTTGGATAGATTGTGACCAGTATCTAGAAAACATTAAATTAAACAGTAGCTGAACAAAATTATTGAACACAACACATTAAAAAAAGAAAGAAAAAAGACTGACAACAAGGTCTATAATATAACAAAATTAACTTTGCAATGAACAAAATAACTCAATCACTGTCACTGTCTTCAAGTGTGAGAAATAACTCAATCACTGTCACTGTCTTCAAGTGTGAGTTCAATCCTTGAACATTTGTTGGGGTCCCCAGTGCAGAGACATGCGATGACACACTTGACATTGGCTCTCAGACAAGAGCATCCTCGGGCACACATGCTTTTCTTGCAGTGACAGTATTTGGTGTGTTTGAATTCTGCAGGTTTTGCCTCCTTCAGCATCATGGTTGCCATCAGCTTACCACTGACAAGCTCTCTGCCGAAGTCAGTGGCAACAGGGTAGGTTGGTTGAGACATGTGTGCTCGCTTGCATACAGCCAACTGATGCAGGGCTCGGCGAAGGTGTAACTGGAACGAAGGCATCTTCGGTAGGTGGAAGGCAACGCATGTCTCCTTTGATATTGCCAAAGAGATGGGCTCGCAGTGCATCCAAATTACCACTGAAGTCACTCCTCTCATACAGTGACACCATGTACCGCCTAGCCGCTGTCACAACATCTTCTTTAACATCCAGGCTTTCCCCAGGGTTACCGTATCTGCACAGGGGCAGAAGGTCTTCCAGGTGATCAACGGCAGTTTTGTAGGCGTGCTTTTTTCCTCTTCTGTAGAGATAGCTCACTGTGTCACATCCAGTCAGTAGGTGCTGAGGAGCATGGAGGAAAGATCTGCAGCTTGAACATCATTGTTCACTGCCAGGGCGTTTGCGATTGCATGAGCAGGTAGATATCCATCTTCTTTACCCACAGCTCCTGCAGGCCATCCATGTGTGCAATGTAGTATATGCACATCATGATCACGTCTGTGTCAGTAGCCACCACTACAGCCCGTTTGTGGTGCAGATGTTGTAATGAGTATGCAATGTGGGCAAACATCCTGGTATCTGCCTCCTCATGCTTCTCACAGGATAGTTCTGGAAGCTCAACCTGACAATCTGCTTTTAACAGAACAGTGCGACCAGGATCACGGAAAATTACATGGATGGCCTGCAGGAGCTGTGGGTAAAGAAGATGCAAGTAGTCCGTAGTACAAGTATCACGTGTGAAATTCTTGTGCTGTAGGCTCCGTTACAACATAGTGCAGTATAACAGTGCAAAAACAGGGCAAGCAATAACAGTAAACTTTTCCTTTTCTTTTCTAGCGTAGACACCTTAAAACATAAATAAACATTCTGTTTGCACAGGTGCAAATAACATAGGAATAATTATCATATGTAATGGTAGCAGCTGCTACATGATTGTTTATTTGTGTGTGTTAAGGAGTCTCGTGGCCTGCGGGAAGAAACTGTCCCTCAGGCGATTTGTTCATGCTTTTGGGACCCTGTATCTCCTCCCTGAGGGTAACAGGGAGACAGGCTGTTGTGGGGGTGGTATGTAGCTCACATCCTGTTACGTGCTGGGCCGCACGTCTCACTCTTCTTAGCGCCCTGCGGTCCATAGTGGTACAGTTCCTGTACCAGGTGGTGAAGCAGCCAGTCAGCAGGCTTTCAATGATGCCTCTGTAGAAGTCCCTGAGGATTTTTGGCCTTAGCCCAAATTTCTTCAGGCGTCTGAGTCCGTGTAGTCACTGTTGGGCCTTTTTGACAACAGTGTCGGTGTGGCCGGCCCATGTCAGGTCCTGGCGGACGTTGACTCTCCCTTTTCCACCACTGTGCCATTGATGGTGATTGGGGGGTGTGCGCCCCCCCCCCCCACCCCCCCCTCCTGTAGTCTACAATGATCTCCTTGGTCTTGGAGACATTTAGAGAGAGGTGGTTGTCCTGGCACCATTGTTCCAGGGCCTCCACCTCCTTTCTGTAGGCCGTCTCGTCGCTCCTGGAGATCAGCCCCACGACTGCTGTGTCGTCTGCAAACTTCACGATGGTGTTCGAGGTTTGAGTCGCCACGCAGTCGTGGGTGTAGAGGTCGTACCAGAAGGGGCTGGAGACGCATCCCTGGGGCACTCCTATGCTGATGGTCAGTGGGGAGGAGGTGAGGTTGCCCACTCTCACCACCTGGCGGCGGTCTGTCAGAAAGTCCAGGATCCAGTCACACATTGCTGTGTTTAGTCCCAGGACCTTGAGCTTGTGCTGTGACACAGTGAGCTATCTCTACAGCTAGCTCTACAGAAGAGGAAAAAAGCACGCCTACAAAACTGCCGTTGATCACCTGGAAGACCTTCTGCCCCTGTGCAGATACGGTAACCCTGGGGAAAGCCTGGATGTAAAAGAAGATGTTGTGACAGCGGCTAGGCGGTACATGGTGTCACTGTATGAGAGGAGTGACTTCAGTGGTAATTTGGATGCACTGCGAGCCCATCTCTTTGGCAATATCAAAGGAGACATGCGTTGCCTTCCACCTACCGAAGATGCCTTCGTTCCAGTTACACCTTCGCCGAGCCCTGCATCAGTTGGCTGTATGCAAGCGAGCACACATGTCTCAACCAACCTACCCTGTTGCCATTGACTTTGGCAGAGAGCTTGTCAGTGGTAAGCTGATGGCAACCATGATGCTGAAGGAGGCAAAACCTGCAGAATTCAAACACACAAAATACTGTCACTGCAAGAAAAGCATGTGTGCCCGAGGATGCTCTTGTGTGAGAGCCAATGTCAAGTGTGTCATCGCATGTCTCTGCACTGGGGACCTCAACAAATGTTCAAGGATTGAACTCACACTTGAAGACAGTGACAGTGATTGAGTTATTTCTCACACTTGAAGACAGTGACAGTGATTGAGTTATTTCTCACACTTGAAGACAGTGACAGTGATTGAGTTATTTTGTTCATTGCAAAGTTAATTTTGTTATATTATAGACCTTGTTGCCAGTCTTTTTTCTTTCTTTTTTTAATGTGTTGTGTTCAATAATTTTGTTCAGCTAATGTTTAATTTAAAGTTTTCTAGATACTGGTCACAATCTATCCAAATTAAGCTGTATAACAATAATTGTTTTGTTGGCTTGTCATCCAGTGTACATTTTGTGATTAAAATCATTTTGTTGTTTTGAATTTCTTGTGTTACAAGTATTGTCTTTGGGGTACAGGGTTTTGTTAAAACTAAAAACATGTCTCGAGGAATTTCGAGCATAAAGGTAATAAAATCACCACAGATCCATTGATTTTGAGTTGATTTTAATCATCTTTAGTGTGGAATGACTATAATATCTGCTGAAAAGAATGACACATTGGCTGATGTCATATTTCAGGATATAATTGCTTACTAACAAAGTAAAGATGAAAATAATGGAGAAAATTCAAAAAACGAGTGCTTTTTTGTAATAGAAAATGGCTATAAATCATTTGGAAAGGTTTTGTAAGTGTATTCTTAACTTGGTGTTGTCAACACACATGTTCTGTGTACCTGGGATGAATTTATTGACAGCCTACGCAACCCACTGAGGACTTTGAGGAAAAAAAACTCTTTCACATTTTCGGTCAAAAAATAAAGGCTTCATATACAAAAGTGGCCACAACTTTTTTTCGCGAGGTTTCCGGCAGAGCAGACCTCTCATTCAGTGGACCTTAATGTCCAAATGAATAGATAAAACACAAACAAAAAGTATAGCATGCCATGTCAGGTCCTCTCAAATTTTGGGTGACTGGATCCCTGACTATAATAAACGTTATCGGTATCAGCCAACATTTTCACATTGAGAGGAAACAATGTGGTAAATCTAAGATTTATGAGCTTTTCCAAATGTTTTGGAATGAAATAAATCCATAACTCTTTCAAATTCAGTGTTTACATGTGTTTTTCAGTATCTACACAATTTGATTATCATACAAATGTGTTTTTATACAGATCATATCGACATTGGTAAATATTGGTTATCGGCCATAAGAGCAATGTATAATTTATTTATCGGTATCGGCCAAAATTTTCATATATGTGCATCCCTAAATTTGATGATTTTTTGCCCTGACCTCCCCCCTCACACAAGTGTACATGGTTGTCACCATAATAAGGTATTTTTCCCATATTGTGCAGAAGGACCACCTGGTGACAAGTATGGAGGACCAACTGCAAGATGAGAGTCCCAGGTTGTTCCAGAGGCTGCCCTGAGCGAAGAGGAGTGCAAGGAAGCCATCTCACTGATGAAATATTCAGCTGAAGAGGACACAGTCAAGAAGAAGATGAAGCTGATGTTTGGCTATCGCCGCAACATGGTCCCCGACCCCTAGAAGTCAAGCAACGTCCTGTCTGACTTCCCACGTTTCAAGGATGTCAAAGGCTTGGTAATTATCTGTCATTATTTTGACAGTATTATCACAATTGGATAGTTTTTAGTAGATTGGTATTGTAGTGATACTTAAACTAGCACCTATTAAAGGAAGGCTTTCTCGATTTTCAACCCGCTATCATTACAATGTCAGTATATGCAGATGGTAAGCCTTTACCTTCTCTTCATGTTTTCCTGCAATGAGATCTCTACAGAGTTGTAATGTATCGACATTGTGTATCATGTATAAACATTTGCATTTAAACATCATACTTAAAGCTGGATTGAGATATTGTATAAAAAAATAGTGGAAGAGCTTCTTGTGATGATATAGAACTGCTATATCTTCTGTATTTTGTAAAAATGCTGCTGACATTGCACATGCACTGAATTTTGTTGAAGGGCCACAGAAATTAATTCAAAGTGTTTCAAACTTGTGTTGTTACAGGTTGGGACAGTGACCTCATCAGTTTTACTGCTGTTACACCTGATGATTCCACCCACTGCCCAGGGTCAGAAGAGACCAGGAAAGGTGTCGGCATCCCAAGCAGAGAAACATCTTGTGCTCTTCAAGAAGGTTTGTACTTTTCCCTAATTTATGATAGCCTGGTAAAAAAAAAACATCCTGATCACGTGACCTCAAATTCTGTTTCGCTTACGTCTGGACTTCCAGCCACTCAGTGATTTCAGTGGGAGGGAGTACTTGCCTTGACAGACAACTCCTTCAGCCAATCAGCGTTACCAAATCCAGTCGAAGGGCGAAAATGTATTTTCCACTGAGAAACTCCCCTGGTGCACACTCTTGTTGTTTAATTGTTATTGAGTCCATTTCAGCATTAACTGCACTTATGGCTGTGTTTACCCTTACTATTGTTAATGCTCATTGCTTCCGGAAACCATACTGTTTGGCCAGCAGAGACCCTGAGTTGCATTGGAATTTTAGGAAATCTCTGTGTATCCTATATGTGACTATACGTAGAGCGAAACAAGATGTGAGATCACGTGGACATTATGTTAGGATGGTTCTTATAGGAAAGGAGAACTTAAACGAAAGACAATGCTGATTTATTTTGCACATGGTCTCACACATCTGAAAAACGTAAACCATTTTGCAGGCTTTCATTTACTTTTACAGTTATTTAGTTGATTTGAGGTCAAAGTTGATGCCAGTGATTTCATTCATGCACAAATGACACAAGCAGCAACTTTAACTCAAATCAACTCAATAACTGTCCAAGAAAATGATTGGCTGCTAAACTGTTTACAGTTTTCAGGTATGTGTGAGATCAGGTTCAAAATAAATCAGCATTTTGGTTTTTTCCATTTAATGTCTGGGCTCTGCGCTAATAACATGCAAACTTAATGAAGATGCAAAGGAATATGCAATCGGCTCGCCACAACATGCATCCCAGACAAATCGCCATACAAATCGTCTCTCTCTCTGACCGCAGCTGCACTGTAGACAGTCCGTCCCGGTCGTGGTGGGACCCAGAAAGCTGGCTACGCTCTGCTGCCTCCCAGGCTGAAGCGTGAGCTTCTGTTACAGCTTTCAACCTGGGAGCCAGTCAGGCCAGTCCACAGCCCTGGCCAAGGAGCAGTGACAGCAAGGTCTGCTGGTTAAGGGGCGCGCTGTCCCTGGTGAGAGACGGCACTCCACGGCATAACACTGATATTACAACCATGTAATTCTAATTGTCTGTTTGTGTTGTTTGTCTTCTCAGACCGGAACAAACATCCAAGAGCATCTTGATGCCATCACTAGTGGTCAACCCTATCTCCTGGCTGTTGGACCTCAGAAGAATGCAATCAGCCAGTTCTTCATCATCCTTGACAAGAATGACACACCTTACAGGTCAACCTCTTCCCTTGCTGCTGTGGATGAACTGTTTGACGCACATTTTGTCTTTGGCACAACAGACAACACCATGCTCCACAACATGTTCACATTCATCCAGACCACAGTGAACAATGTTGATGTTTGCGAAGTCAAGCAGAGTTCCCGTGTTGCTGAAGTCCGGGCAAGGCTGCTTAGGAATGAAGTGTTCTGTTTGTCATGCTGAGTTAACTAGTTCAAATGCGCTTGTTAGGCATTTCCAGTTAGTTCATGGTTATTTGGATGGAAGAAATCTTTGCCTTCAATGTGTTCAGACTGGATGCGGCCGTGTGACTGTTTGGTACTTTTTCTGGTTTTAGGAAACATTTAAACACCAAACATACAGACTATGTTGACCAACAGATTGACACTGATGTTAATTTAAGCAGTGTAGACCTAGATGATCTAGGAGAGGTGGTGACCGCTAATGTAGATGAGACAGCCATAACATCTGGACTGTTGTCAAAGACTAATATTCATTTGTGTGCTCTATTCCATGAACAGGACATAGAGTGTTATGGTTTAATTTGATACTTGAGCCACTTGTTAATGATTTGAAAGTACTCGCTCAAGAGCGGGACTTCAAATTCCCATGTTTAAACACATGATTTGTGCTACTATTATTCAGGTCACTGTGGAAAATATTGGTTTGCATGGTCTGTTTGGCTTTGTGGAGTCATTTGGGGCTCGATACTGCTGTCGTTTCTGTCTCCTTGAGAAGCATTGTTTGAAGATGATCCGGAAGTTGTACTAAGAACTATCGATATGCACACACAGCACTGTCAAACTATGCAAACAGATCCTACACTATGTATATTGTGTGAAACACACTTGTCTGTTAAATTCACTTCAGTAATTCCACACAGCCAACCGTTTTTCTGTAGACATAATGCATGCTGTTTTAGAGGGGGTCCCTCCGTTTGAGCTGAAACTTTTTCTGCAGTACATTCAGGGCAACTTCCTAAATGCTGAACAACTGGCTGGTAGAATACATGCTTTTTTGACTGTTTACAACCAGCAGCCAAACCGTCCACCAAGAGTAAAGTTGTTGGATGGAAGTAATGATTTGGAAATGAATGCCATACAGTCTTGGTGCTTATTGCGCAATATGCCTTTGTTATTTGATTCAGACAGATGATAAGTTGGTATCTTCTACTTTTGCTTCTCAATAAATGAAGACATTGACATAATGAATTGTGTTTGTTTGTTTTTTCACATTACATGCAAATTTTAAAGTATAGTAGTAGATTTAGATATACACTGACAGGAGTTAATTAAAAATCAACACTTGGTGTAAAGTGGGAATAACTCCCACAAGGAGTAAATACAATAAGAGTTAATTTGTATTCACACTGGTGAGAGTAAGCTTTAAATTAACACTCAGTGTTAACTACTTCTAACATTGATGGAGAGTTAAATTAAGATTAACTCTCGGAGTGAACTAAAAGTAACACTATGGGTGTTAATTACCTCATAGTGTAATATTTTATTAACACTGTTCAGTGTTGTGCAGGGTGATGCAGTGTTAAATTTGGACTCTTTCTAGAGTTGAATTAACTCTGAAATATCAACACTATGTCAAGAGTAACTTTAACACCCTGTGGTGTGGGACCATATGTTATCCGAGCCAGTGTTAAAAATAACTCTTTAAGTGTTGATTTAACACTGCAAATTTTACTGTGTATCAAATTGTGAATGCACTGGCTTTAAAGAGCTCCAAGATACAGACAGAAATGTCCAAAATGTTACAACTATCCCCGGTCTCCTCTATTCAAATTACCACGCGCATATAAACGGTGATCATGTAAACACAATGGACAATTATCGAGGTAAGAAGAGAGCGAGAAAAACAACGACAAGAGCGCCGTTCACTGCTCCAGGTGTGAGCGAACGCTGCGCTCAGCTCACTGTTCATCAAAATAATGAGCTTGCTGGTTGTTGAGATACACAAAGGACAGAGAGAGACAGAGAGACAGAGAGAAACTGCTGGCATTATAGTGTAGATAAGTACAAGGCTGTAAAGTAGGCTAAATGGCTTTTAATTTGTCTTAAATTCATATCTGACAGTAAAATAAATAATAATACAAAAAAACCATACAAAATAATATGTGATCAAAAGTCAACATCTAAAATGTACATCACAAAAATGTGAAGTGCAAACATTGTGAGAATGCCAGTGACTGAGAACACTTAAAAAAGAAGAACATGATAAAGAAATATGCAGGACCACATTCTGCAGAGGCAAGTGAGACAGGAGGCAAATGTTAAAGTTTGCAAAACGCATGGTGTTTGCTGATGTGGCTAGCGGCAAGTGGACTGAAATTTGGAAGTGTATTTCTTTTAATTGGGACCTGTTTCATGCATTTTCAGTGGCAAAGCGAGTGGAGCTCATTGAATGTATACTAGGCTGGATGCAGTCCTCACCCGAGAGCTTGCACTGGGTTGCCAGTTACCACAACACATCCTACAGTCTGGAAATATTACAGAAACTGTGAAACACCCATTTGAGTTGTATCACTATGAGATCGGGAGATTAGCGGGAGAAATTACCAATCGGGAGCAAAGAGGGAAAAAGGGTTAAAAATAGGGACACTCCTGTGTAAAGTGTTGGAACTTGGCAGGTATATGTACAAGCTACAAGTGAGTGACTGAGCTAATAACCATAACAGCACAAATAATTGGCCAACAAATCTCGAAGTAAAATAATACAGTATATACTCTAATGGGAAAAGGAACAAATATTGATGGTTAAAACTGAATAACATCACAACAGTCACAACATGTTGAGTTCATGGCTACAGCCTTGTTGTGCCCCCTCAGAATTTTAGCTTGCATGACACACCTGCACTGTAGGTAAGTGAAACAACTTTATTTGCTTATCTTTAGGCAAGTAAAACAATGTTGGCTATGTTTAGGTAAGTAAAACAACGTTGGTTATGTTTAGGCAAGTAAAACAATGTTGGTTATGTTTAGGCAAGTAAAACAACTTTATTTGGTTATGTTTAGGTAAGTAAAACAACTTTGGTTATGTTTAGGCAACAAAAACAACATTGGTTATGTTTAGGCAACTAAAACAACTTTGGTTATGTTTAGGCAAGTAAAACAACATTGGTTATGTTTAGGCAAGTAAAACAACTTTCTTTGGTTATGTTTATGCAAGTAAAACAACGTTGGTTATGTTTAGGCAAGTAAAACAACTTTCTTTGGTTATGTTTAGGCAAGTAAAACAACTTTGTTTGGTTATCTTTAGCCAAGTAAAACAACTTTCTTTGGTTATGTTTAGGCAAGTAAAACAACGTTGGCTATGTTTAGGCAAGTAAAAAACTTTCTTTGGTTATCTTTAGGCAAGTAAAACAACTTTATTTGGTTATGTTTAGGCAAGTAAAACAACTTTATTTGGTTATGTTTAGGCAAGTAAAACAACTTTGGTTATGTTTAGGCAAGTAAAACAACTTTCTTTGGTTATCTTTAGGCAAGTAAAACAACTTTGGTTATGTTTAGGCAAGTAAAACAACTTTGGTTATGTTTAGGCAAGTAAAACAACTTTGATTTTGTTTAGGCAAGTAAAACAACTTTCTTTGGTTATCTTTAGGCAAGTAAAACAACTTTCTTTGGTTATGTTTAGGCAAGTAAAACAACTTTCTTTGGTTATGTTTAGGCAAGTAAAACAACTTTCTTTGGTTATGTTTAGGCAAGTAAAACAATGTTGGCTATGTTTAGGTAAGTAAAACAACTTTGGTTATGTTTAGGCAACTAAAACAACGTTGGTTATGTTTAGGCAAGTAAAACAACATTGGTTATGTTTAGGCAAGTAAAACAACTTTGGTTATGTTTAGGCAACTAAAACAACGTTGGTTATGTTTAGGCAACTAAAACAACTTTGGTTATGTTTAGGCAACTAAAACAACATTGGTTATGTTTAGGCAAGTAAAACAACTTTCTTTGGTTATGTTTAGGCAAGTAAAACAACGTTGGTTATGTTTAGGCAAGTAAAACAACTTTCTTTGGTTATGTTTAGGCAAGTAAAACAACTTTGTTTGGTTATCTTTAGCCAAGTAAAACAACTTTCTTTGGTTATGTTTAGGCAAGTAAAACAACGTTGGCTATGTTTAGGAAAGTAAAAAACGTTCTTTGGTTATCTTTAGGCAAGTAAAACAACTTTATTTGGTTATGTTTAGGCAAGTAAAACAACTTTATTTGGTTATGTTTAGGCAAGTAAAACAACTTTGGTTATGGTTAGGCAAGTAAAACAACTTTCTTTGGTTATCTTTAGGCAAGTAAAGCAACTTTGGTTATGTTTAGGCAAGTAAAACAACTTTGATTATGTTTAGGCAAGTAAAACAACTTTCTTTGGTTATCTTTAGGCAAGTAAAACAACTTTCTTTGGTTATGTTTAGGCAAGTAAAACAACTTTCTTTGGTTATGTTTAGGCAAGTAAAACAACTTTGGCTATGTTTAGGCAAGTAAAACAACTTTATTTGGTTATGTTTAAGCAAGTAAAACAACTTTATTTGGTTATGTTTAGGCAAGTAAAACAACTTGATTTGGTTATGTTTAGGCAAGTAAAACAACTTTGGTTATGTTTAGGCAAGTAAAACAACTTTCTTTGGTTATCTTTAGGCAAGTAAAACAACTTTGATTATCTTTAGGCAAGTAAAACAACTTTCTTTGGTTATGTTTAGGCAAGTAAAACAACTTTCTTTGGTTATGTTTAGGCAAGTAAAACAAATTTGGCTATGTTTAGGCAAGTAAAACAACTTTATTTGGTTATGTTTAAGCAAGTAAAACAACTTTGGTTATGTTTAGGCAAGTAAAACAACTTTATTTGGTTATGTTTAAGCAAGTAAAACAACTTTGGTTATGTTTAGGCAAGTAAAACAACTTTGGTTATGTTTAGGCAAGTAAAACAACTTTATTTGGTTATGTTTAAGCAAGTAAAACAACTTTGGTTATGTTTAGGCAAGTAAAACAACTTTGGTTATGTTTAGGCAAGTAAAACAACTTTATTTGGTTATGTTTAAGCAAGTAAAACAACTTTGGTTATGTTCAGGCAAGTAAAACAACTTTGGTTATGTTTAGGCAAGTAAAACAACTTTCTTTGGTTATGTTTAAGCAAGTAAAACAACTTTGGTTATGTTTAGGCAAGTAAAATAACTTTATTTGGTTATGTTTAGGCAAGTAAAACAACTTTGGTTATGTTTAGGCAAGTAAAACAACTTTCTTTGGTTATCTTTAGGCAAGTAAAACAACTTTGGTTATGTTTAGGCAAGTAAAACAACTTTGATTATGTTTAGGCAAGTAAAACAACTTTCTTTGGTTATCTTTAGGCAAGTAAAACAACTTTCTTTGGTTATGTTTAGGCAAGTAAAACAACTTTCTTTGGTTATGTTTAGGCAAGTAAAACAACTTTCTTTGGTTATGTTTAGCCAAGTAAAACAACTTTGGCTATGTTTAGGCAAGTAAAACAACTTTATTTGGTTATGTTTAAGCAAGTAAAACAACTTTATTTGGTTATGTTTAGGCAATTAAAACAACTTTATTTGGTTATGTTTAGGCAAGTAAAACAACTTTGGTTATGTTTAGGCAAGTAAAACAACTTTCTTTGGTTATCTTTAGGCAAGTAAAACAACTTTGATTATCTTTAGGCAAGTAAAACAACTTTCTTTGGTTATGTTTAGGCAAGTAAAACAACTTTCTTTGGTTATGTTTAGGCAAGTAAAACAACTTTCTTTGGTTATGTTTAGGCAAGTAAAACAACTTTGGCTATGTTTAGGCAAGTAAAACAACTTTATTTGGTTATGTTTAAGCAAGTAAAACAACTTTGGTTATGTTTAGGCAAGTAAAACAACTTTATTTGGTTATGTTTAAGCAAGTAAAACAACTTTGGTTATGTTTAGGCAAGTAAAACAACTTTGGTTATGTTTAGGCAAGTAAAACAACTTTATTTGGTTATGTTTAAGCAAGTAAAACAACTTTGGTTATGTTTAGGCAAGTAAAACAACTTTGGTTATGTTTAGGCAAGTAAAACAACTTTGGTTATGTTTAGGCAAGTAAAACAACTTTGGTTATGTTTAAGCAAGTAAAACAACTTTGGTTATGTTTAGGCAAGTAAAATAACTTTAGGATTATGGTTTGGTTTCGGCTTAAATAACAAAAATGTTAAATGTTACTTACGGTTGAAATGTAGACTTTGAAGACAGCGGGACGCGAACACAACTCCTGTGAAAGGCAAGTGTTTGCAACCTCCATCCACCCCGACCACAACACCCTTACTGGCCACTGTGCTATTTCAATAGCAGACTATGACGTGGATAACGTTGACATATCTAGAAATGTTATATGCAATGTATTTTTGCTTCTGAAATTTTGATATCAGTATCTATTGCTGAAAGCGGGCCACGCCCCCCATAGAGCTCTGTTAACTCTGATGGCTCCAGTCCAGCGTCTTTATGTGCAACCTCACCCAGGGGTCACTGTTCAGCCAGAGGCCTCACAGCCATGTGCAGCAGAGTAAACCTGGAGGCCTCCTCACTGTATACAGAGGGCCCTGTAATATCCATTATGGCCTCACAACGCACGGTAAGCTCCCCTCGCATTCCAGGCCCACTTATTAGTCAGCATTCTAGTTTATTTGTGCAGAGTAAGATAAACCAGAATGCTCAGCCCCTCCCCCCCGCTTTGGACCTGCAACACTGACTGGTTTGTTTAAACAGAGGGAAGTGCTCTCTTCTGACAAATAGTCCAATAACAGAAGATAATGCATACACGGCCCCCAAAAGCAGATAGTGCCACTGAGGAGCCGCGGCAGGGCAAATTATGAGACCTCGGTGGTTTTTTTAAGGTGTGCTTTCATGCTCTGTTTTTTGGCATCGATCTGCAACAAAGCATTTATCACCCGAGCCTAACCACAGACGCACGGTATCAGTGGAAAGCGCCGATCTCGACACAGGAGTGACGCTGCAGTTTTATTTTTTCCTTTTTTTAGGTGGGGTGGCGGGCGGGGGGGTATTTGATATTGGTTTTGACATCTTGGAAATGAGATAACACTTCGAAAGTAACTGCATGGCTCCAGTTTTCCATTTGACAAGTTGTGTCATAACGGTATTCTAATTCATCACAAATACAAATCTCCCGTCCAGTAACTTCGCAGATTTATTTCAGGTTTGTTTGGAGTGGTGGAGTCTACTGTATAGTCTGAGTCGGAGTGTTTTCCTCTGCCTAAAACCACATGTCCTGAGGCGAGCAGCCACCCGTATGCCAACGTTTTGGCTCCGTTTGAAACATCACATCACATGACGGCTTCTCCATAGGCGCTCTCTCTCTCTCTCTCTGCCAGATGAATGCACTTACCTAATCAGAACATGCGACCACATCACATTAGGTACATCCAACCTCAATGGGTCAAATTTGTCCCCTAAGAAGTTAAATCCATACAGACGCTTATGTTGTAATATCGTCATCTCCGGTTCATAAACTTCTGGTTTTTGAAGGCTGTGACCTCTTTGAAGATGGCTGTGCATCACCACAGAACTGCACTGAGTAGTGATTTATATGTATGAACACTGGGTGTTATTCAGTTTTCTCGTACAAGAATGTCTGAATCTGTGTGAATTCACATTGAGTGATTTACATGTAATTACAAGATAATTACAGCAATTTAACTGAGATGGCATGTGAGGTGTGAATGTATAGAATTGTAGGGCGGGAACACACACAAACATGGACACACACACACACACAAACACAGACGCACGCGCGCACGCATGCATGCACGCAAGCACGCACGCACACACACACACACACACACACACACACACACACACACACACACACACACACACAGTAACGTATCTAGTTTATTTACCTTTCCAGTAACTAGTAATGTAAGGGATTACAAATTCTAAAAAGTAATTATATTACAGTTACTAATCTAAGTAACTTCATGTTACTGCATGACTTTCTCCAGCACTGGCACAGCACTAAAACAAGTGTGGAGATATATAGGTCTGGCTATGTGAGATTACTGCATTGCCAGAACACGTTTAGTTTTTGTCCTATAGACAAATAAATAAAAAGTCTGCAGTTTGGCTGATTGTTGACTTCTCCTGTGAGGTTATTTATTGTTCCCATAAAGTGCATTCAGTTCTAAAAGGAGCTGGCTAAACAGGTTGTATGTCATGGAAGGGGGGGGTAGCAAAGTAAAGTAATGAGTAACGCGATTAATTACTTTTGATAGCAAGTAATAAGAAAGTAATTGCATTACTTTTTAAAATAAGTAATGAGTAATAAGTAACTAATTACACTTCCTGAGTAACTTGCCCAACACACACTCTCTCTCTCTCTCTCTCTCTCTCTCTCTCTCTCTCTCTCTCTCTCTCTCTCTCTCTCTCTCTCTCTCACACACACACACACACACACACACACACACACACACACACACACACACACACAGTTAACCAAACCACTCCGTGATTCCACGGTTTGCTCCGAGTGTCTAAATGTTTTTAATTAGCTGGAAGCTGCAGTGTTCCCTCTGCGACTGCACACGGCCTGCCCATCATGCTGGCTTCCTGATGTGTCCCAAGGATGAACTCTGAAAGAGAGAGAGAAAAAATGGCATCTTCTTAACCAAAACCAGCCCGCCAAGAGGCAGCATGCAGGCTGCACAACATCTCATCACAACCATGTTCAATTGTCCCCTAATTGGCCTCTTCTCTCTCCCCAGAAGAAGTTGCTGACATGAGAAATTAGGCAATCAGGTTGGCATTAGTGCATGAGCGGAGGACCCAGGCACGGGTTACATTAGTGCATGAGTGGAGGACCCAGGCACGGGTTACATTAGTGCATGAGCGGAGGACCCAGGCACGGGTTACATTAGTGCATGAGCGGAGGACCCAGGCACGGGTTACATTAGTGTATGAGCGGAGGACCCAGGCACGGGTTACATTAGTGTATGAGCGGAGGACCCAGGCACGGGTTACATTAGTGTATGAGCGGAGGACCCAGGCACGGGTTACATTAGTGCATGAGCGGAGGACCCAGGCACGGGTTACATTAGTGCATCAGCAGAGGACCAGGCACGGGTTACATTAGTGTATGAGCGGAGGACCCAGGCACGGGTTACATTAGTGCATGAGTGGAGGACCCAGGCACGGGTTACACTAGTGCATGAGCAGAGGACCCAGGCACGGGTTACATTAGTGCATGATTGGAGGACCCAGGCACGGGTTACATTAGTGCATGATTGGAGGACCCAGGCACGGGTTACATTAGTGTATGAGCGGAGGACCCAGGCACGGGTTACATTAGTGCATGAGCGGAGGACGCAGGCACGGGTTACATTAGTGCATGAGCAGAGGACCCAGGCACAGGTTACAGAGTGGAGGATCCAGGCACGGGTTACATTAGTGTATGAGCGGAGGACCCAGGCACGGGTTACATTAGTGTATGAGCGGAGGACCCAGGCACGGGTTACATTAGTGTATGAGCGGAGGACCCAGGCACGGGTTACATTAGTGTATGAGCGGAGGACCCAGGCACGGGTTACATTAGTGCATGAGCGGAGGACCCAGGCACGGGTTACATTAGTGTATGAGCGGAGGACCCAGGCACGGGTTACATTAGTGCATGAGCAGAGGACCCAGGCACGGGTTACATTAGTGCATGAGCAGAGGACCCAGGCACGGGTTACATTAGTGCATGAGCAGAGGACCCAGGCACGGGTTACATTAGTGCATGATTGGAGGACCCAGGCACGGGTTACATTAGTGTATGAGCGGAGGACCCAGGCACGGGTTACATTAGTGCATGAGCAGAGGACCCAGGCACGGGTTACACTAGTGCATGAGTGGAGGACCCAGGCACGGGTTACATTAGTGCATGAGCGGAGGACCCAGGCACGGGTTACATTAGTGTATGAGCGGAGGACCCAGGCACGAGTTACATTAGTGCATGAGCGGAGGACCCAGGCATGGGTTACATTAGTGCATGAGCGGAGGACCCAGGCACGAGTTACATTAGTGCATGAGCGGAGGACCCAGGCATGGGTTACATTAGTGCATGAGCGGAGGACCCAGGCACGGGTTACACCATGATGTATAAGCCCCAATGCAAATAAGAGGGCAATACTCACATCTCCCTTTGAAGAGATGGCTGCTCCCAAATTAAACTCTTATAGTCACACTGCTATCAGAGGGCCATGGCTGTGAGCACTGATCTCAGCACACCTCTGGATCTTAGTACAATGCCACTCACTGATTGATGGCCTTTAGGGTGGCTCATTGTGGGTAAGATTCCTGTCCCTCTTAGAAGCTGGTCTGCAGACAAGTTTTGACAAGTGAAATTATGGGTTGCTATTTCGGAATCGACAGTTGCGGAGCAGACATGAAAGCGCCATTTGTTCAGTGTTCGAGGGAAATCAAAACGATCTGGGAATGGCATTGTTGTTGTTTTATGAATTTGCTACTAATCCTTGTAGTGTGAACTGGTGATAAATCTGGAAATCCAAGTCCAACTTTATTTGAGTACTTTTGTCACAATGTACTCAATAATGACATGTAGGAAATGTATTAAAATGACAATTATGATTAGGGTATGTTATAAAATGTTTCTATCTATCTATCTATCTATCTATCTTTTTTTAAAGAATAAAACGTGTTATATTGCAGTGCCATTTAATGAAAAATGAATTACAACTTGGCATGATAAGAGCACTTCAGTGTGCTTAAAGTGAGTAGGAAGGAAGCCAAGTGAGCTGTCCAAAATTTGTATTTTTGCTCATAATTAATTTAGCTGCTGTCATTATAGAACAATTATAAAACCTTCAGGAATAATATATAATAACAGGAGAAAATACAGTGTATTTAAATAAACTGGGTCAGGTAGCACTGTGTGGAGAAAAAAAGGGGGATTCAATGAGATTACCCCCCAAAAAGATTTAATTAGTTTGGCCAACAGAAGGAAGAAATGCTAGAAACTAATGGAAGAAATGCTAGAAACTAATGACAAATAACAAGCTTGTGACAATTCATCAGGCAACTTCACAGAGGGGAGGGCTCCGTGGAATGCCTGAGACGGGACCTTTCCCCTGTGCTATGTTATTCTAACAAACAATGTCAATGAGATGGCATCCTACCTCTCACCAATTTGCATGGCTGTCAGAGGACTGAAAGGCAGTTTAAAGGTACATCCTTTATGTGCCGGAGAAAGGCTTAGGGCCAGCCTCACACAGAGCCTTTGATTTTCTTACAAATATGTTTAAGAAGTTTGGCTGAGAAAAGTGAGTTTTCAAAGCTGCAACTTTTCTAAATCACAAGACTTTTCTTTCTGTGTGTGTGTGTGTGTGTGTGTGTGTGTGTGTGTGTGTGTGTGTGTGTGTGTGTGTGTGTGTGTGTGTGTGTGTGTGGGGGGGGGGGGGGGGGGGGGGGGCGAGGTGGCGGGGGGCGGGGGTGGGGGGGGGAGTAGTTTCTTTGTAGTGACAAGAAACGTTGCACTCCATAAGATCGTTTCTCATATAGGGGGTGTAAATGTAATGACAGTACTATATTTTATTTTATTTTATTTAGATTTGTATGCTATATAATTGATAATAATCATTCTGTTATTATAAATTATATAAAACTAAATTCCCTTTTTTGATGGGTTAAGGTTAAGAATGTTGATATGTTTCTTGCAAAAACGACATTTCAACTGAAATCATCACAAAATTTAGGCTATGCGTCAGAATAACTTGTGTTTGAGGGTGGATTGAACCTGTGAGATGTGTTCTGTTGTGTTGAGTTGAGTTTCAGGACCCTTCACCACTCTGCTGAATGACTGACAGCCTGATCCCACGTAAACACAAGGCAGCCATCCTGCGTGTAGCCAGTGCTCATTAGCATGTATACACTCCCCGTGTCAAGAGGTCACCTTTGACCCGAACACACCAAATCTGCCTCCAAACATGGCTGACACAAAGTGTATGCATGTGGGTGAGGGATGCACACTCTTGGCTCCACTAAGGGCTCATTTTGGTGTCACCTTTTAATTGACATGAAACACCAAACTCTTATAAGCTGAGTCTGTTCATTTTGTTCTCTTCATATCAAGTTGAAATTAGACTCCAGATAAGTCAATAAATAAATAAATAAATAATTGAATATTGTGATATGTGCTGCCATATTTGATATTTTACACAATATCAAATATTATATATATATATATATATATATAGGTATATATATATATATATATATATATATATATATATATATATATATATATATATATATATATATATATATATATTTGATATTGTGTATATATATATATATATATATATACCTATATATATATATATATATATATACTGTATATATATATATAATATTTGATA
>NC_139623.1:54506699-54769199 GCF_964638095.1 Poromitra crassiceps
AACACAGTGACGTTTCGAGCACAACGCTCTTCCTCAGACATGAAAATACATAGATAGACGCCATGTTTAAATAACCCTGTGGCCCGGTCATGTGACATGTCACATGATCCCGGAAGAAGTTAAAGTAGAAAATACATTTGACAATACAAAAACATGTTTATACAAACATCAAATATATACAGCTATACTACAGTAAATATAGATCAGACCCCTAGAGCACAGAAAAGACAAGACATCAGGCCAAAAGGCCGTCAAAACTGGCTAGGTCTAAATAGACGTCTGTATACTTGAAAGGATGACCCTAAAGAATATACCAAGGATTCATATCCAGTAAGTTCTCACTATAAGCGA
Source organism: Poromitra crassiceps (assembly GCF_964638095.1). Lineage (NCBI taxonomy): Eukaryota > Metazoa > Chordata > Actinopteri > Beryciformes > Melamphaidae > Poromitra > Poromitra crassiceps. The sequence goes on from NC_139623.1 coordinate 54,507,051, forward strand.
TAAGTAACATTTAGAATTACAATGAGCAGCACAGGAGACTACATAAGATGAAACTTCAACATAGCAGCAGCACAGAAAAGAAATATAGAAACAGATCATGACAGATGCAAATATCTCAACAGGGTCCTGCCTGTGCCACACTGTTCGCCACTGTATTTGGTGACAAATAACCTAATTTTGTGCTCAAAGTCCTAAAAATAAGCTGTTGGTAAAAACGAGTGATGACGTCAGATATTATAGTGATCTGACGACTGACGTATGCTATTCAGATAATACAGTACAGTATACAGTAAATAGTTAGCGTCAGCCTCCAGCATTAGCTAGCTGTTAGCTACGTTAGTTACTTGCAGAGCATGTGAGAGGAGCGTGGAGCGAGTGGGGGGATTTTGGCTTGAGCAGTGAGCTTGGACAGGAGCGAAAGTTGGAGCGACACCGATTACCCGCTCAGTCCCGCTCCAGTTTCGATCACAACATGTTCGAACCAGAATGCGCCGGTGCGTGGCCATGGCATCTCCGGAGACCGGAGTCTTCGTGTTTAACACTCAAAACAATGGAGGTAGTGTGGACAATATATTCAAACGAAGTGCAATAGAGAGCCGCAGGAACGAGTCCGGAAATCATCGATGCTAACAGTCCTGGTTCTTCACTGTTTTTGCCTATGGCAGTTTTGAATGGGTTTTTGGCGCGATGCTTCTAATAATCTCTCTGGGCAATGCTGGCTTAAGCAAACGCGAACCAGTGTTTAGTAATATCATCTTCACACACGAGGACCACTTTTATGAGTTTTGAAGCTTTTATGTGTCATTAAAAGGGCGGCTAGCTAGCAAACGGATAAATGAGACTACACTAGCGAGTCGATGGGGATATATACGTCAATAACGTCACCACTTCAAAGGACGAACACGGAAATTATCTTTCCCTCACCTGGTTCAGCGCCGTTCAGCCCGGGGTAATCAGTGCACACATCAACAACAGTCCAGGTTGAGTGCTGACGTGACGTGGAAGCCTATGCGACAGTGTGTAGTTCTGGATTAGCTTAGCTCGAGCTTTTTACTTCTAGGGCTCGCATTTACGCTACAAAGCTAATGAAAGTGGTCCTCATCTGTGAAGATTATCCGACTGAACTCTGGTTCGCGTTTGATTAATCTTGCGTTGCCCAGAGACCGTATTTGAAGCATCACGGCAAAAACCCATTCAAAAATCCCATAGACAGAAACAGTGAAGAACCAGGAAGTCAGGGACTTCCGCGTACTGACTACAAAAATACGTCATCCCTGCGGCTCTCTATACGGCCCAATGTAGACATGCCCATAGAGAGAACAGCGCTGCAGTCATTATGCTGCAGTGGAATGATGAGTGAAACAAGCTATTAGCTTCGGTTCTTATCAATTGAAGTTCTTTGGCGTAAATTATGTGCGTTGATACAGCACACACACATGTATGTTTTCATAGCACATCAATGGTTATACAGGTAGGAAAAACTGACTGGAGGGAGGCTTTAAAGTTTAAGCAGCTGTGGAGAACCTACCATTACCAATTAATACTTAAGGGGCAAATGTTAAAAATCCCAAGGGACCCAAAGCCAAACAAATCCAAGGTTTCCATTTTCAAACGGCATTTAAGAGGATGTGAAAGTTTGAATCAAATAACTTCTTTCAGCTGTCTGGTTTGTTTACACTGTGTTTCCTTTTGGATTCCTTTGGGAATGGTAATAACGTCAGGATGCACTATTTCTGTAATGGCTCAAGTGAGGAGGAGCTTGCCTCCAAACAGCCATGTAAAACCCACGCTGTGTTGCGGGTGTTTGGAAGACAGGCCTAATCAATTCTGAAGCTGATACGTAGGTAAAATAAATGAGACTTCAAACAAAGTAAAGTAGTCCTTGAGGGATGAATACAAGGCACAAAGGGAGAGGCACTCTGTGTGACATACGCAATGTTTCATCTGTGGGGGGCGGGGGACTAGTGAGCCGCGGCCTGTTTAATGTAAACCCAGAGAGGCTGGACTTGTTTGGTGTCAAATCCAGTAAATAATTAGCTGATTCGGAGCAATGTGGAGTTCTTCAGAAACCTAACCCGAGGGCCAGAATAACAAGAGATATAAACACCAATGCTATTGGCTGGGAGTCAAAAATATACTGAGAAAGACATCCTTTAGGCCAGGAACTAATGTGAATGGGGAGACAAAGGGTTCATCAGTTATTCTTGTACGAGTTATGGCAGTTAAGTACACACTCGACCTGGAACTTTTGTCCAGCAGCATAATGCAGCATACCAACATACCAACATGTCTGGGTTTCTACCGTTCTAAATTGAAGAATTTAGAACTGTAGAACCCCAGACATGGTACCAAAGAACTTAGAAGCCTAGATTGGTTTGGGCAAATGTCATGAACTTGTTGAACATTTGTCCCTAAATGGTGTTAAACGAGCGCAAAGCGAAGATAGGGCCCCTAGTCTTTGTGGTGTTGGTGAGTGCTTGTGGTCCTAGTCTTTGTGGTGTTGGTGAGCGCTTGTGGTCCTAGTCTTTGTGGTGTTGGTGAGCGCTTGTGGTCCTAGTCTTTGTGGTGTTGGTGAGTGCTTGTGGTCCTAGTCTTTGTGGTGTTGGTGAGCGCTTGTGGTCCTAGTCTTTGTGGTGTTGGTGAGTGCTTGTGGTCCTAGTCTTTGTGGTGTTGGTGAGTGCTTGTGGTCCTAGTCTTTGTGGTGTTGGTGAGTGCTTGTGGTCCTAGTCTTTGTGGTGTTGGTGAGTGCTTGTGGTCCTAGTCTTTGTGGTGTTGGTGAGTGCTTGTGGTCCTAGTCTTTGTGGTGTTGGTGAGTTCTTGTGGTCATAGTCTTTGCGGTGTTGGTGAGCGCTTGTGGTCCTAGTCTTTGTGGTGTTGGTGAGCGCTTGTGGTCCTAGTCTTTGCGGTGTTGGTGAGCGCTTGTGGTCCTAGTCTTTGTGGTGTCGGTGAGCGCTTGTAGTCCTAGTCTTTGCGGTGTTGGTGAGCGCTTGTGGTCCTAGTCTTTGTGGTGTCGGTGAGCGCTTGTAGTCCTAGGGCCCTATCTTCGCAAAAGTGGTAATTTAGCGTTTGCGCTCGTTTAAGGCCGTGCACAATGCAAATTGGGGGTGGGCACAAGCGCATGCCTGTTATAATTGTACTGGTCATAGGCGTGCCACATGCGGCACGTGCCGCAAACGTTTCCGCATCCCCGCCGAGGAATTGCATCCCCAACATATTTCGGGGCTGTTTTAACTTAGAAATCAGGGAGGTCATGTCTACCCAGACAATTATATCACTTTTAAACAGTTACATTTCTGTATAAATCATTACAATATGCTCCCGTGAGGTGGGGATGTTGCCGGGCGGGGGTGCAAATCTCGGCATAACACCTGGACAAATGCGCAAGGCAGACTGCTATCTTCTCTGCTTTAAGGCACGCGCAAACAGGTGTGCAAGCGCAAATAGGGGATATCGCCTATACCAAGATAGGGCCCCTAGTCTTTGTGGTGTTGGTGAGCGCTTCTGGTCCTAGTCTTTGCGGTGTTGGTGAGTGCTTGTAGTCCTTGTCTTTGCGGTGTTGGTGAGCGCTTGTGTTCCTAGTCTTTGTGGTGTTGGTGAGCGCTTGTGGTCCTAGTCTTTGTGGTGTTGGTGAGTGTTGTAGTCCTAGTCTTTGAGGTGTTGGTGAGCGCTTGTAGTCCTAGGGCTCTATTTTCCCACAGGCCTCAGGCGCAGAAACTGTCCTTAAATGCAGAAAAACACGCCTTGCGCCTGCCTCGGGAAGATAGCAAAAGGAACCGGTGAACCGGTGAACCACGGCCATATGGCAACGTTCATGCCTGACCGTCTGACATATTAGAGTGGCAACGATACTACTTTCTTGCCACCGACAGCACCGCATGCGCGAATTGCGAACCGGACACGTCGAGACTGTAGTACCTAACGAAAGTGTGATGAGAGGACCATGAGGCCGCGGCACACATGTCCTCCACCGAAACACCACGCAACAACGCAGAGGATGCCGCAACACCTCGCGTAGAATGCGCCCTGATACCCTCCGGGGGAACCTTGCCCACGGCAGAGTAAGCCAACGCGATCGCCTCCACTATCCAGTGTGATAAGCGATCCTTGGAAAGGGCCCCGCCCTGGGCTTTTTGCCCAAAGCAGACCAACAACTGGTCTGTAACGCGTAATGAACGCGTCCTGGCCACATAGGCCGAGAGCGCCCTTATGGGGCACAGCATGTGCAAGCGTCTCTCCTCACCCGAACTGAACGGCGGGGGACAGAATGCTGATAAGTCTATGACCATAGACCTATAGCTGGCATTAATATTCTTGGGTTGGTAAGCCGGGTTAGGTCGCAACGTAACCCTGCGCCCATCATCCCCAAAAACCATACAGGCCTGCTGCACCGAGAGGGCGATCAGGTCACCGACTCTCTTACCTGACGATAAGGCCAGCAGCAGCGCGGTCTTTAAGGACAGAACCTTTAAATCAGCGGAGTCCAAGGGCTCAAACGGATGACCCGTTAGCCCGTCCAGCACCGTAACCAGGTCCCATTTGGGAAAAACGCACCGTGACGGCGGGCGCAGTTTACGCGCCCCCTTCATGAAGCGCGAGACCAAAGGGCAAGCCCCAACGGGGCTCCCTTCAATTCCCATGTGGCAAGCCAAGACCGCGGCTACGTACACCTTAAGAGACTGCGGGGACTGACCCGCGTCAAGCAAGCTCTGAAGAAAACAGAGAACTGGTCGCACACCGCAGTTCACTGGATTCACACCTTTACTTGTGCACCAACGCGAAAAGACCCGCCACTTGTACGCGTACTGAGTGCGGGTCGAAGCAGCCCTAGCACTCTGAATAGTGCATACCACATTATCGGGCAAGCCCTGGGCTAGCAACTGGTCCCGTTCAGGAGCCAGACTGCTAGCTTCCACCTGCCTGGGGAGGGGTGGAACACCTCCCCCTCCGCCTGGGATAGGAGATCGGTCCTCACCGGCAACGCCCAAGGCGGACCCTGCGCCAGGGAGACCAGGTCCGCAAACCATGTCTGCCTGGGCCAGAACAGAACCACTAGAACGAGCCGGAGGCGCTGTTCCTTCACCCTGTCCAACACCTGACGGATCAGGGGGATCGGTGGAAACGCATAGAGCCCCTCCCGTGGCCACACGTTCGCTAACGCGTCGTGTCCCAACGGGGGGTTGTCCTCCTGGATCGAGAACCACAATGGGCAGTGCGTCGCACGCCGCGATGCGAAGAGATCGACGCGGGCACGACCGAACCTGGCCCAAATCTGTTCCACCACCTGAGGGTGGAGGCACCACTCCGTATGATGGGGGTAGCCTCGAGACAGCAGGTCGGCGCCGTAATTCAGCCGTCCCGGCAGATAGACCGCCGACACTGACAGGAGACAGGTGAATCCCCGCCGCTAACTGGTTCAGCGCCCTCGACCGCACACCGCCCTGTTTGTTCAGGTGGGCGATCGCCGCCATGTTGTCCGAGCGAATCAGCACATGGCCTCCATGTATGATCCACTGGAAGTGAAGCAGAGCCAGGCGAATCGCCTCCAGCTCCAGCACATTTATGTGGCGAAGCTCCTGAGCCTCCCACCGGCCGTTTGCCGACAAATGCCCGCACACCGCACCCCAACCCCAGAGGGAGGCGTCGGTGCGAATCACTAACCTGAGCGGGACCGGACCCAATCGAGTGCCCCTCGAGAGGTAACGGGGGTCTGCCCATATGACCAATGCCTGGCGGGCCTGGCCTGTCATAGGAACCCTGCGATGACGGTCCCTGGCCGGATCCATGCGTAGCCTGAGGAACCAGATCTGAAACGGACGCATGTGTAGCCTCCCCAGAGGGAGCACATGCAGTGCCGAGGCCATCAGGCCCAACATGACTGTGCACTGATGTACTGACACCGAGGAGCAAAGACTTAATGTCCTCGCTGTCCGCACCGTGCGAGCCTGTCGCTCCGGTGACAGGCGGGCTCGCATGGCCCTGGAGTTCAACTCGAGCCCCAGGAAGGTAGCCGTCTGCTCTGGGGCGAGGCAGCTTTTTTTCCAGTTCACCAAGGACCCCAAGGTTTGTAGGTGATTGGTCACCACCCTGGTATGTTTCGTGGCACCAGCCCTCGAGTCTGCTACAATAAGAGCGTCGTCGAGATAGAGGAAGATGCGAATCCCCCTCGCGCGGAGGGGGGCCAAGGCCGTCTCCACGCATGCCGTGAAGGTTCGCAGGCTCAAAGACATGCCGAAAGGCAAGACACAGAACTCGTAAGCCTTCCCTAGGAAGGAGAACCTCAGGTATTTCCTGTGCCTCTTGACCACGTGGACATGGAAGAATGCATCTTTCAGGTCCACGGAAGTAAAGAAGTCCCCCTGTCTCAACGCGTTGAACAGGTGGGAAAAGGAGAGCATTCGGAACGGGAGCTTCCTCAGCGTCTTGTTGAGACGCCGAAGGTCCAGGATTGGACGCATGGAGCCGTCCTTTTTGGGCACGACAAAGTACCTGTGGTAGAAACCCGAGCGCACCTCCGCCTCGGGAACCGAGCAGATCACCCCTTTGGCGAGGAGCGAAATAACCTCTTTGTGGAGTATGTCCATGGACTCCCCTTCCACGACCGTATCGTGCGTCCCGTCGAACCTGGGCGGGGGCCTGGCAAATTGCAGGGTGTATCAGTTCTGGAGGGTACGCCACAACCAAGGGGACGGGGAACACAGACGTTCCCAGGCATCGAGCCTGCTGGACAGAGATGGTCTCTTGAGGCCAAAGGGGGCAGAGCCCGCCCCCTTGGCCATGAGTAAATTGTTGGGTACCGGGATCTGGCCCGGTATCTTGGTTGGGGAAGAAAATGGGGGGGGGGGGGGCGGACAGAAAAGGCTATGCCCCCCTGCCGGTTCTTTACGCGGGCTCCGCCTACTGACGTGCCCTGTGAGCGTGTTGAACCGGCGAAACCCCCCCGCCGTGCGGCTTTCGCAGGCTGGGGGGACCAAGGAGGCAAAGCTCTCTTTCGACCGCCGCGGGCGGACTTGTCCGCTTGTGTGGTCCCCCGGAGAGCTCCCAACCAACAATGTGCGCCTGGCGCCAGTGCTGGTGGGCCTGTCCTGGGGGCCTCTTGACGGTGGGTATGAGACCCTGGGAGAGCTCCCGACCGAACTCGGGCCGTGGGCACCGAGGACGGTGGGCTTGTCCCTATAGCTGCAAACCGAAGGCTGGCCCTAAAGCCAAGCCCTGGCGAGCTGCCATCCCCGCCGGGCGTAAGGCACCGGTGAGTGACAGTTTGGGTAGGCCCTTGCTGAGTCCCGGCCCGAAGTTGAGCGCTGAGCTCCAACGACGGTGGGCTCATAGCCCCCCCCCTTCCCCCGAGAGGAGACTAAGTGTGGGACTGGTCACCGGCTCCCCGGGCACCCCCCCGCTTTGGGAGGCGGGGGCCGCGTACCCTGGCCTGCTGTGGGACCCAGGCGGGGCCCACTGCGGCTGGGTGGGGCGCATCCAACAGAGGTGCCCTAGGTGGTGCCCGTACCCGTGGGCGTGGGGCGGTACGCTGCGCTGGAGGCCCCGGAGGGCGACTCTGTGAGCGCGCTTGCACCTGGAACCGGCGGTCCTCCCCCTTGCGCCTAGGCAAGAGGGTACTGAGCGCAACGGAGTCCCGCTGCTGCTTCTCTAACCACTGCGCTAAATCCTCCACGGAAGGACCGAACAGTCCCTCCAGGGAGATCTGGACGCCTAGCAGCCTCCTCTTATCCTGCTCCGGGAGCTGGGTGAGGTTCAGCCACAGGTGACGGTGAGTCATAACGGAGAAGGCCATGACCTTCCCGCTATTCTGCGCTAAGCAGTCGACCAGGATGGCCACGGACCATACGTCCGTGGCCATCCTGAGCTCTGTAAATAGCTCGGGGGCGGGGTCACCCTGCATCTCCCGCACCGAGTAATGATTTATACCGCCTGGTAGCCCTGCAGGATAGCCAGGTTATTGGACATGGCGGCGGACTGGCCCGCCGCCAAGTATGACCTCTCGGCCAGCTTGGCTGTAAGCTGGCACGCCCTTGAAGGCAAGGTGGGCCTCGCGGGGTTGGGGGCCAGGTGTCTGGCCACCATCTCCTTGAGGGGAGGCATCGCTGCGAACGCGAGCTTATCCCCCCCTTCTAAAGCTGACCAAGGAGCCATGCCCCCGCAGAGCGGCTTGGCCTCCTGAGGCTTGTCCCATACCATCTTCACCGCGCGAACCACGTCTATACAGACGGGTAATAGGGGCTTCGGGCGGGGCGCCTGTGGTGCCTGGCGCGGCTGGAAGTAACACCCCAGCAGCACTGACTCGGGGGGCGGGAGTGGTTCGGCCCGAGCGATGCCGAGCTTCGCTGCGGCCCTAGCCATCACCCCTTGAAACTGCCTCTGGTAGGGCTCGTTGACGCTCGTCTCCGAGCGGGCCCCTGCCAGAGAGGTGACAGTGGTTGCACCGTCCCAGTCCTCCCCGCCTGACATCTCCTCTTGGGGGGTGTCTAGGGGGGGGCGACTATGGGGTCATAAGGAAAGAGCCCACCCCGTTCTAACACGGGATCGATGGGCTCATCCCCCCAACTCAGAACGGAGCTTCGCTGTGTCTGCTGCTCAGGTTGGACCGGAGAAGCCTGCTCGTCAGGCAGCTCCCCTTCGACCGAGCGGTCTGACCCAGCACCTCCCTCGGGAGGTGCATGGCTGAGGGCTGGTCCCACCTGGACAAAGAGCAAAGCTCTCTCGCGCAGGTCGCCCAGAGCGAAGCCGTTGCAGGTCTGACAGAAGTCAGCCTTCAGCAGGGCATCGGTAGCATGGTTGTGCCCGAGGCAAAACACACACTCCCTGTGACGGTCGAAACTCGCCAGAGTAGCGTCACAGCTAACACAGGTTCTAACTGTCCCCCCCTTTCTCATGGTGGCCGATCGGTCCATGCACGAATGCACCGCGTAAGCTTTAACTTTTAACAGTAGCTTACGACGGGGAAGATAGCTGGGATGCTACAAGCTAGTCGAAGCTAACTGCACTAAGCAACTAGCTAACTAGTCTAGCGCCACTCCAGCCGGAGTAACGCGCGCGCTTTGACAACAAAGCCGGCGCCTAAAACACAAGCACACGGAAGCTAACCACACGGGTGCAATCTAGGCTATCCGCAAGAACTCAGGCTAGCTAGCCTATTGTTCTAGTGCTAACTGTAAGCTAACAGCACGTATGCAACCTAGCCTAACAGTATTTGAGCGCGGACCTAAGTCAGCCCTCAACGATAACGCTGCCCCAGCCGGGGGAGCGAAGCACAGCTACTCGGCGGCAGCAATAACCCACTACACGGCGGTAGCAAGCACAACTACACGGCGGTAGCAATAAACAGTTAACTAAGGAAGATACTCTTAGCTTTTAGATGACTTGTCCCGACGCCGCCGGTGGAGAGAACAGGATCGGGTCCCCGAAGCCTGCTTTTACCTCGTTCCATGCAAACCTCTTAAGGTGGGCTAATAAGAAGGAACGAGCCTAGTAACTAAAGCTATGTGAGAGCTATCTCAGAGCTAACCGCGGAGCTTTCAAAAACACGTCTTCTCAGTGGCTGGAAGAAACGTAGGGTGACGGACCCTGGGGCTGACAGGACGTGACGTAGTCACGTGGGTGAGGTGGGTGGCCATGTCAGCCCCAGGGGGGCACCACGCCACCTAAAGGTGGGTGGTCAGGTTTTAATGAAAAATAATTTTGGAGCAAAATTACAGTCTTCCATAGTGCTGCTACGCAGCGTTGTAGGCCCTAGTGAGAGCTTGAGTTCGAAACGAAGTAAAACAACATGAGAGTTTTTTATAACATGACAGTTTTGAGCCCGTGACATTCAGAGGCTGTTGTTCACTGCCTGGCTTTCACAAATGTGAAATCTCCCAGCATGCATTGGGCTAATCCATTTCGATAATAAATAGCAACCAAATGAGCCGAAATAGATAGAAAGGTAGATCTAAATAATGTGTAATGTTAACACAACCTGCAATTGTAGAACATTTCAATATTGGACCAAATAAAACATCGAAATCAAAACACAACCCTATGTGAAACATATGTCATCTTGGGCCTATATATATCCCTTGCAGATTTAACGTGATTTAGATAAGTGACAGCGTAACGCAGTTCTACTGTCATACTGTGATGTCCGCTCCAATAAATTGGCCCTACTTCACATTTAGTTTTACAATAAAAACACATTTCTGCAATGACTTTACATAATGTAGGCTATATTTATGTGCATCATCCTACCTGCAGCAGGGGAGAGAAAACGATATAATTCTGGACAAACTTTCACCAATCTAATCTCATCATTTTTTCTAGCCAATGCGTTTAGAACATTCTTTTCACTTTGATCTTGCTATAGTGTAGCATATTTACATGCCTGCAGTATTTAAACTGCAGTTAGATTGGTTTGAGAAGCATAATAATATGGAATAATAGCCTATATATGGAGACAGACAGACGGGATGAAGGGGGGGCGAGCAGAGCGCTTGGCTTGTCTGGTTTTACTGGATTGCTCCGTGGAATTGGAGCTTAAAAGGCAAGCTTGTGACTCATTCACTGCACTTCCCCAATGAGCAGACTGTGCATAATTTTACGCTTAAAAGGTGTGGTTGTAATGCTTAAGGCTGCGTGTAGCGCCGACACCAAGATATCGAGTGGGCTGGTCCACGCCCACTGATCTGCGCTGCGCTGGGCGCTCAGCGCAGTTCATAGGCTGATGCAACAATATGGGCCCTAGTCTTTGCGGTGTTGGTCAGCGCTTGTGGTCCTTGTCTTTGCGGTGTTTTTGAGCACTTGTGATCCTAATCTTTGCGGTGTTGGTGAGCGCTTGTGGTCCTAGTCTTTGCAGTGTTGGTGAGTGCCTGTGGTCCTAGTCTTTGCAGTGTTGGTGAGCGCTTGTGGTCCTAGTCTTTGCGGTGTGGTAAGCGCTTGTGGTCCTAGTCTTTGCAGTGTGTCCCGCACCGTTGGCTCTAGTCAGTCTTGCCGGCAGATTTTCTGGCCAATTCAGCATGTTGAATGGCCATCGGCCGTCTGTGAGAGGAATCACTCTGATTGGCTGGTGGTCAGCTTAACCGAATCAGTGCATGAGAAGAACTGTGGCAGAAAAGGTGGCATTCTAAATGGGCGTGTGACATCACAAGAGGGATTACGTTCTGCTGATGGCTCTTTATTTTCTGTGGAGCAGTGCTGTAGTTGTCAAAAAGTCAAGTCAAGTTTATTTGTATAGGACATTTCATACACAGAGGCAATTCAAAGTGCTTCACATAAAATGGTTGACAGGAAAATAAAAGAATAAAAGAAGAGAATAAAATGGACATTTAAAAGCATCACAACAAAACTTTAAAAAAGAGTATAAAAAGTGCATTAAGCAACAGGCGCAGCATTTGCAAAAAGAGCTAAAAACGTATAGAGGACTCATTGGGTTTGCATAATAGAATAAATCAATTTATCTTTATTGAGTCCCCCGACATCATGACTATAAACATGACTACACACACATAAAACTCAGGTCTGGGTACAGTGTCCTCTTTTCCTCTATACTGCAGTTTGGACGCCAAGCATACCCCCGCTTGTACCTTGCGTCATCTGTTGCCCGTCGACAAACAGGCCGTTTTTTTTCTCTAAACCTTGCTTAAAACGAGTACGGCTCTAGTAAGCTCCCCTTACGCGTGCGTCCCTCCTGACGCATCACCTCACCCTCTTGTGAGTATATCCGTAACCATCCCCCAGACCTGCAGCGCAACACTCAGGTCTGTGTACGGTGTCCTCTTTCCTCTATACTGCAGTTTGGACACCAAGCATACCCCCACTTGTACCTTGCATCATCTGTTGCCCGTCGACAAACAGGCCGTTTTTTTTCTCTAAACGTTGTTTAACACGTTCACTGCCAATGACGTATTAATCCGTCAAAAAAAATCCAACGGTTGACTGCCAATGACGTATTAATACGTCAAAAAAATGAAAAAAAAAAAATTGACCGTGGGATGTGCATCTAACCCTTTTACATCTCTTATATAAATATTGGAGCCACCGAAGGTGTACAACCCATTCCACCGAGCCACTAAGTGGCGACAGTGCTCTCCTGACTAGAGGAAGGCAAGCAAAAAGCAGTGTGAGGAAGCCATTCTCATGAAAATGGATTGGCGAAAACGCTTTCGTTTTCGCGCTGATTGCTGGCGGTGCGGGATTGCAAATTTGCATAATAGATTACGGGTGGAACACACTTTGAAACACGCAGCATAAATATGACCAGAATCGCAAAAGCTTCATCAAAGCTCTCAACCGAAACTCCAAGAAACGAGCGAGCCCATCCATACTTGCACAGCGGCCGCCAGCAGACAGGCACAGCAGCAGCAAAGCAGTGAGCCTGGTGACGCGAGGTTACAGCAGCAACAGAAACGAGCTTGTGACACGCCCGCTGCAGCCAAGAAGAACACACACGGAGGGAGGAGTTTGAAGGAGAGGGGTGTTTCCTGCTGTTATGGAGGAAATGACTGTTCAAAACTATTGTTTAGATGTCTGACGTCTTACTGATGCCAAAAATTAATGGTTAAAGTGACTGTTCTATCGAATTTCACAAAAAGCCGTTTATCTCAGAATAAATTTTCAGACGCTGAAACCATGCTGTATTCAACTGCTAATGCTTACATAACTACTAACTCTACAAACTAACTCTTTTAGACAGAGACACATTCTATTAGTTCTTTTGAGATATTGTGTGTTCACAAAATCCTAACAGAAACGAATCCTCGGCTCTTGAAAGATGAGCCAGAATCCTCAAAAAAAAACCTTGGCAGAAGCTAACTACAGTATTGAAAAACGGCTGGCAGTGAATGTGTTAAAACGAGTACGGCTCAAGTAAGCTCCCCTTACGCATGCGTCCCTCCTGACGCATCACCTCACCCTCTTGTGAGTATATCCGTATTACAGAACCATCCCCCCAACCTGCAGCTTTTAGCAGTAATTACAGTCATCTATGTTTTAAAACCAATTGTATAATAGTGATTGAGAAACAGCTGTCAGCAGTTAAAAGCAACATAAACATAAAAGACTTTAGTCTATTTTTAAAAGTAAGTAAAGTTGGGGCAGATCTGAGGTCTTCAGGCAATTTGTTCCAGCTAGCAGAAGCATAGTGGGTAAATGCGGCCTTCCCATGATTTGATTTGATCCTAGGGACAGTTAATAAGCTGGACCCTGCTGACCTGTGAGGTCTAGACCAGCGTTTCTCAACTGGTGGGTCGCGACCCAAAGGTGGGTCGCGGGGCCATTTTGATTGGGTCGCGGACATTGGCCAAATGTTTTTTTTTTTTTTTTTTTTTTTGAGTTAAATTCAGATTATTGAAACTGGATTAGCCTGACCAGTTTTACTTGTTTAACAAGCTGAAGCATATGCTCTGCCTGTAATTCAAGAGAAGTCTGCCTTTTCATTTCATATTTAATTTTAGTTAAATTCAGATGATTGAAACTGGATTAGCATGGCCCCAGTTTAATAAAAAGTTATGACCAGTTTAACTAAAAAGCATATAGCCTGCCTGTGATTCAAGAAAAGTCTGCCTTTTTATTTTATATTAGTTAAATTCAGACTATTGAAACTGGATTAGCATGACCAGGTTAACTTGTTTTATTATTATTATTATTATTATTATTATTATTATTATTATTATTATTATTATTATTATTAACTTGTTTAAAAACATATAGGCATGTAATTCAAGTCTGCCTTTTATTTCATATTTCATACAGTTCAAATAAGACTTTCTGAGCATGACCAGTTTGACTTGTTTAAATTTAAAAACATATAGGCCTGTAATTCAAGTCTGCCTTATTTAAATTGGTTTTTAGCCCTAGTTGCACTTCTGTTGCACTTTTTTGTTCATTTGAGGTTTATAACAGTGCATGAAGGCATTGTGTATTAAATTAATGTGCTATTTTTTGTGCAATAAATTTGAGTGGTTCTGAAATCTGAAATTTGGGTCGCGACTGCATGACAAGGAAATTAGTGGGTCCTGAGGCTACACCAGTTGAGAACCACTGGTCTAGACGGTTCGTAGCGTGGATAAACTATACATTTCTGAGTCAGTCTTCTCGCTTGTCTGGCGCCATTATAAAAAAGGTGGATAAATAAACTTCAGTCGCCCATATACAAGACTAGATATGAGACTAGAACAACTGAAACTGAATCATAATATAATTTTATTCTTATCATCATCATCATTGTTGTGGTTTATTTTGTGGTGTGATCTTTGTGGTTTATTTTGTGTACTGGTGTGGACTACTTATTTGTTGTACTGGTGTGTTTTCTATAGAACCTTTTGAGGATTCCTAATATGTACCAAGCTACCCCAGCAAGCAAAGTTACATCATGATGACTTTCATTTAACAGCTTTATACATAATATATGTCCAGATTAACAATTTATGCAAGACATTTTTTAATTGCGATAGTGCCTCATCCAGGATTTGAACCCAGGTCTCCCATGTGAGAGAGCGCTATTTTCCCACTGCACTAGTTGTTCACTGAGATAAACAGTGGCACGTTGAACTAATATACCACACCATTTCAAAACATTGAGCCCTTTTCACTTGTTCTTTCCAATACTAGTATACTCCAACCGTGGAGTCAGGACAGTTTAAAGAACTAAATGTATTTAATTCAAACCTTAATCTCGAAGAATCGTTGGTTTGCCTCAAATCTTACAAATGTAGCGTGCACAGCCAGCAGTAACATTGAGAGAGAGCGCGCGCGCGAGAGAGAACTGTGTGTATTGGCTTTATGTATCTTTGTCTCGCAAAGGTAATTATTGAGCCATTTAATAAAAATAAATTATTCAAATTGCTGCTGAAGATGAACTATATTACAAATACATGACGTAGTGTGTGTGCGCATATAGGCTGCACTATCGCAGTTCCAAGCCTCGGGAAAGGTGTGCTTGTAAATAGTGGGTATAAATAGCAGCGCCACAAGGCAGATGCTATTTGTACCCGGGTACGAATAGACACTCCGTTTCTTCTGTCACTCTCACCCCCCCGAAGGCAAAAAAAATAGAGCAAAAAACCATAATACCATAGATCTTAGAACCCTAGATTGTTTGGGCAAGAGTCAAGGACTTGAACATTTGTCCCCTGTGCGACTAACATTGTCCCAATGTCTCATGTTGTTTTCAGAATGTACCATCTATGACCTCATCTCGTGCCTCTGTTTCCAGATGCAGAACCGTTCATCTGTCAATCTACGACTGAGGAATCATGAACTCAGCTCGAGCGAAAGCCACAAGCACAAATATCTGACAATAGCGTGTACGTCAGTTTGACAATGACAGCATTTGTAGCCGTTCGCCAAACGCTAGCCTGAAACGTTCTGCGCTCGTGATCGGCAATGAAATCAGTCCTCAGAAATGTCTGTGCTAACCAAACATTATCTGTTGGTGATTATCTAGCACCACTGCTGAGGTAGTGGGATCCAGTGCACAGAGGTGGCCCCGGGGAGCCCCTCCCTCTTCTTGAGAACTAATGTTTACAAATGTTTAGGGGCATCCATGGAAGGCATACAGGAGACACTGGCATATGTTTGTCTCCGTTTGGAGGATTGCGGTTGGGCTGAAGCTCATCTGGCAACCTTATGGGCCCACTCATCCACTCCAAAGCTTGTGTTGTTTCTTCCTCCCCCTCTCCTCTCCCTCCATCACACCTCTTCCTCCTCTCCTCTCCTCTCGCTCCCTGATCCCTCTCTTCCCTATTCTGACATTTCCTGCCCACTCCGTCGTCTCTGCTTCCAGCCCTCTTCTCTCTTTCCCCTCTGTTTTTTGTGAGGCCGTTCGCTGTATCAGCTGTCTCTAGTCATACATGTCATGCGATGCCATGTGCTGATGGCTAGAGTTTCAGTGGCTCTTTCATGTGTGCATCATGTGCAGCAATGGCTGGAATGGGATGTAGCTAGAGTAAATCAATTTGTCATATGAGTAAAATGTGCTGAGTGCAGAGGTTCATGGGCAGGTTTTGCGGCCTGCTTGTTTTCTGTCTTCTCTCCCTTCACAGTTGCAGATTGTTCCAAACAGCCCTGGAGATCCACTGCTGGAACGCATTAAGAGGGAAGGAAGAGCAGGCACATCCGCCTTGTGTGGGACTGCCCTTCTCGAGGATGTATCCTCTCTCACTTGACTCACGGCCGCCACATTACCTGCAGCTTGTCCTCACAAGTTTAACACTGGACTGACATAATGGTGTGCCTCAGCAGTGATGTCACAAAGAAATGGAGACATTTGCCATTTGAGTGACAGTGACTCGTACAACATGACAGACGGCTAAGAAAAGCGCAAATCTGCAATAAGTGGTACAAAGTGGTGCTTTGAAATAACCTATTGAATGCTGAATAAATCCTTGTCTCAAATTGTGAGAAATGTGCATGATGTGAAAATACAAATGCAAATGATCCCCCCCCCCCACCCCACCATTTTTCAGAACAATAATACACAAACAAGAAAAACAAACTCAGACACAGGGGGCTCTATCTTCCGACAGGCGCTATCCCCTAATAGTGCTTGCGCACCTGTTTGCGCGTGCCTTAAGGCAGGGAAGATAGCATTCCGCCTTGCGCCGTCCCCCAGGTGTTCTGCCGAGTTTTTCTCCCCCGCCAATCAGCAAAAAAAAGCATCCACACCTCACGGGAGCATACTTGTAATGATGTATACAGAAATGTAACTGTTTAAAAGTGATATAATTGTCTGGTAGACATGACCTCCCTGATTTCTAAGAACAGCCCCGAAATATGTTGGGGATGCAATTCTTGGCCGGGATGCGGAAAGGTTCATGGCAGGTGTCGCAAGCGCAAATTACAGCTGTGCCAAAATAATCTGCGCCCCAAAATGCTGCGCAAACGGGATTTTGGCGGTCTTAACTACCAGATTATTCACAGGCGTGGCCAGGCAAGGCTGGGCATTACGTCAATCAAAACCAATCAGATTTCCATCTCGCAATGGTTGTTTGCGGGAGGCATGCAATATGCTGTAATTCTCTCAATGCGTAATAGAGTGTACTCACTCGTGCGAGGACAAAGAGAGCTTATTGACAGATCGTCTGTGGTGCGACCCTCCGGCTTATGAAGGTAAATAGCCTAATGTCCCTTGTCCAACAAGTTTTCTCAATTAATTTCCCTCTTTGCGATGTGATAAAAGTTTCTCAGTGAGTTATAGTTGATTGCCTCACTAAATTATCTGTACCCAATTTTAGCAGCATAATTTGATGTCTTGGCGTGGCAAGGCTGTGCGTAATGACATATCCAAAAGGAATTCGACTTTCCACTGTGCAAATACCTCTCTGCGCTGGGAGCGCAGCCGTAATCTCCGTGCAGCGCAGAGAGGTATTTGCACGTAAGAGGTCCTTTTCAAAGCTCTTAGCGCAAAGTAATTGCGCGCTGCTGACGATAGCATAATGCCATCTATCACCACATTTTCGCGCTGTAATGCCTGCTTTGGCTTGTGGCAGCCAATGCCCAGTACAATTGTCACAGGCATGCAAATGCTAAATTAGCGCTTTTGGGAAGATAGAGCCTAGGAAAGGAAAGAAAAACAAAACAAACAAACAAATAAAAATACATACATTTCAACAATTCAACATTACACCATGGTGCTACCAGCCGCATAAGATGCTTGTGTTTGTAAAATATATTGTGCATGGGATCCCACGCAAGGGATCCAGGAGAGATCAGATGGGCGAGTCACCTCTAACCTCAGTCACTTGTCATTCTTAAACTCATCAAAGTAGGCCAAGAACGGGTCCCAGATAATTGAGAACCTTTTAAGCGAGTTGGCTCTCAGGAACCTGAGTCTCTCCATCTGTGTAACAGAGATCATGTCCATCAGCCACACCTGAAAAGAAGGTGAAGAGGAGGACTTCCATTCCTTCAGAATGAGCTTTTTGGCGACAGTTGTCCCAGGTGTCAGAGATTGTTCCACAGCTGTAGGGAAGTTACAAATGCAAATGATTGATTGATTGATTGATTGATTGATTTTATTTTATTTGATATTTTCAATTTAAAAGTACAGCAGCTCTGCAAAGGCATTGCCTGCACATAAAAAGAAAAATCAAGATAACACAATAAAACCCTGAGGCTTATTTCCATTGTGGTCCTGGGGTAGGGGTGTGCAAGGTGGCAGACATTTACGAATAACAACATCATTTACAAAGAGACACAAAAAAACAATACAATAAAATAAAATAAAACAAACATCTCACAAGACAAAGGAACACGAGGATGTGCCTGCCGCCATCTTGAACAAAAACCATAAATAACTAAGAAAAATATGTTTCCCCACCACAAAAGGAAGCATGAAGGAGACACGAGTAGAAACAGGCAGTAGTTTGACATTGAAATAGTGCAATGGAAAGTAAGGATGTGGTCTGCCTTCAACTCCAACAAAGCCAACTAATGCTGATACATTTTCTACTGTGTTTTCTATTGCATTTAACCATGACCAAGACTGTAGGCTTAGGGTTAACCAGTGTTGTTTTTGATGTCTAAACATAACCATGAACCAAGTATTTTAAATGCCTAACCTTATTCCTAACCCTAAACCACGTTGTTTTACTCATCTAAATGTAACCGTTTTCTAACCTTCAAATGACAAACAGGAGAAAATGGCATGTCCAATAAAAACTATTGTCAGTCCAATCCAATTCTTGGTGGAGAATGTGACCTTCTATGTGTGTATTAAATCTGCGTTTCACAGTTTGTGTTTATTTCATGAAATTGTATGAAACTGTTGAATATTGTTGAATATTGAATATGAATATTAGGTAAGATTGCATATCCTTTTGAAAGACTCAGCTCATATATTATAATGCACATCAGAGTTGTGTCTCACCGGTCTCTGCAAAGCCATTATTACTCTCAGACCAATAGTTCAAGGCTTTCCGGTGTTGGACCCAAACTGAGTAAGTTAGATCTCACACCGACATCCACAATCATTCAAACAGACATGTCATCTTTAGTCACATGGAGAGGCAAAATAAATGTGCCAAATTTGAAGTCTCAAGTATTTAAGAGGAAAACTTTTGACTTGAATGCTACTTAGTGTGGAGTCAGCATGTCCTGATCTCACCGCAGGACTCTGTAAACACTGGTAAGTTCAATTTACCAGCACCAGGTACAACAACAACATTCTATCTGATACACACACGCACGGACACACACACGCGCGCACGCACGCACGCACGCACACGCACACACACACACACACACACACACACACACACACACACACACACACACACACACACACACACACACACACACACACACACACAGGAAAACCCAGCCAAAAGGAGCAAATGGAGTCCTGGGGTCTTTAGCCGAACTGGTGTTTATTTTCATCCCATGGTGCAACAGGGCCAAGCTGCTTAACGCAAGGTGGTGTGTGTGTGACGTGTGTGTGTGTGTGTGTGTGTGTGTGTGTGTGTGTGTGTATGAAGCTGGTATTATATACACTCCTGAGTCCTGCTACATGGGCATAATGTGTATATGTGCCTGTCTGCATGCATTTGCATGCATGCACACACTACATTTCAACAGTCACATTTAATGTTTTTGTTATTTAACCCTTACCCAAACGATAACGACCTACAGGTGTGAATACACCCTTAGACATTGCCGTTTGCTTTTATTTGGTATGTTACATACAATTGGATAAATTATTAGTTAATTCAGAGTTAGATGATATTGACTTTTTCTTTTTCTTAGCCGGAAGTCGTGACACAACCACACAACCGGGTCAATTGGGCGTGGCTACATAAGGTGATTAGGCCTACACTGGGTTGAGTGTATAGGCCTAGACAGGGTTGAGTATATAGGCCTATGATCAAGCCAAGTACAGAGAGCAGGGTGAGCTTGGGGCCTGAGCCCTGGATAAACGTTTCCCTGCTGTCTGTGTCCGGATTGTGAAGGGCAGATACAGCACTTCACACTCTGCCAATTAACAGCCCCACAGCCACCATGCACACAGGAGGCCCTCTCATAAAGACTCACCCTCTGGTGTAAGCCACGCCACTTCCAAGCTTTATCCAGGGCAGAGCCCATCCACACAGCTGTTAAACTGGCAGCTTTTTAAGCAGCGCCCACAGGCCCCAGAGTTCATAAAGATTTTCTCAGCAAGTGCTCTTCCCAAGGAGAGAGAGGGAGGAGGGAGAGGGAGAGAGAGAGAGAGAGGGAGGAAAGGAGAGAGAGGGAGGGAGAGAGAGAGAGAGCAAGGCAGCTGGGCAATCAAGGGGCAGACCTTGCTCAGAGATAGAGCCAGCATGCTCCCTGCCTTCATCCCTCTATCTCTCCATCTCTCCTTCCGCTCTCCACTCCACTCTTCTCTTTTCATGTGATTGTGAGGCTGGGCAAGCCAACAAGAGGCAAGGGTTGGCCTGCTGAGGACTTGGAAGATGGGATAACTCCAATCATCCAAGCCACTGCCACCCCTGCCTGCCACATACCAACTGCTGGCATTTGAACAGCTTTGATACATATTTTAAAGGCTGCAGTGCATCAGAACTGTACTCATCTTAAAAGGCCAGGTAACAGACAGACAGAGAGGCCCAGCAGCCCCAAATCGCTGGGTTGGAAGGACACACAAGGTGTGCACAGATCGACAGGTTTCTGGGGGAAAAAAGGAAAAAGGGTACTGCCGGGATGACGTATTTTTGTAGGCTGCACCCAAAAGTCCCCGCACTTCCTGGTTCGTAGGTTTAAAAGGCAATGGGCTTTTGGTATGGGAATTTCGGTTAAATGCATGAAATAAGGTCTGTGGTTAACAAAAGTGTATGCAACAGCTAAATTTGTTTTCAGCAAGATAATCTTCACAAATGAGGACCGCTTTTATGATTAACTCATTGAGTGCCATGGACGTCCTTCGACGTCCAATTAAATAGTGACGTAGAGTGCCACGGACGTCCTTCGACGTCCAATGCGTTTTTTTGACGGTGGGACGTCGATCAAAGCCTTCCGCAGCTCCTGTACAACTATAGTAGCTATTGGAGGTCTATAACCTATTTTACAGAACCCTTAGGTGGCGACAGTGCTCTCCAGATTACAGAAATGTCAGGAATACACAGCCTGAAATAGCCTTGATGAAAGAGAACCCGCTCATGCTGCAGTCCAGAGCCATGTAGATTGTTCTGGCTGCAACTGACGGTGCGTGCGAACACAGTCAATCCGCGCACACAACTGAGTCCTTCTGCCTCTGTCTGTCTGTCAGCATAGTTTCTCCACATGATTAGCCGCTAGAAAAGCAGCAGCGCGACACTGAAAAGCCAAACCTTTCACTGCAGTCCGCGTGTGGCTTCTCCATGTTGCGCTGCCTGGGAGGCGGCGCTTCCCAGGCTTCCTAGACGCTTGGTGCGAGGCTGTGTGTTACTAGTGTGGGGAGGAGTTTTCAGCTGAGGGGGGGTGGGGCACGCAGGGCAGGACACAACTACACCACATCACTACATCAGAAAATATTACCGTATCTAGAGTCAGTGAATGTGCTTGAAATGCTGCATTTCACAAAAGGCTGAATATCTCAGCTTATAATTTGAAATGCCTGAAAACGCTGAAAACAACCTATCTTCTCCGGCTCATAACTAAAGAACGGAAAATGGTATCAATAAACTTTTTTTTGCTGATGATACAATAGAGTCTCCTTGTTCTTTTTGCGTGTTCGGTGTTTACATAGTAATATCACACAATATTCTGTGGGCCTCGAGAAATCACTGAAAACGCTCTGAAAACTCTGGCACTGGGAGCGTCCGTTCTCCAAAAGTGGCTGGCACTCAATGAGTTAAATGCATTTTCTTATAACAAAAGTAATAAAAGTGGTAAAGTAAATTTACATTTTAGCTGTATCCACCTTATTTTTGAATGCCCCGCTGCTCTGATGAAGGTCTTGTCGACCGAAAGCTTACCATAATAAATGTGAAATCTGTACAGATTCAAGTGTGCGGAAATTCCTTTTATATTTGAATGCCCCGCTGTAAAATAATTATGGGTACAAGGTCCGGTTTAATGTGACTTGATTGTTGCAGCTTGCCATTTCCTCGTTATTAACGACACGTTAAGACGCTGGGAGATTCTGCACTCATGCAACTTGATTGTTGCAGCTTGCGCATTTTGAGGAAATGTGGAAGCTGCAACAATCAAGTCACGTTAACCCCCGTCCCCTCCCCTCCCCCCCCTCCCAGCATCAGAGAATAAGACGATTTATTTGAGGGAATGTAATAATTGTATCTATCACATCCGCTATTTCTGTTGCTCTTTGAGCAACTCTGGATATTTATCGACGAGATTTTTGCCAAGCTGGACCTGATTAGTGATTTGCTCGGTTCGCCTGCAGCTTTGAAACATTACAGACGGGTGTCAAGCTGTCAGCAACAAGGCTGGGAGGATCACACCGGAAGAAGCACCCATAGGCATCATGGCAGCTAGAAATAAGGTGGATTGACCTTTTCATAGTCATTTTATAATATGTTTGAGGAACATGTTGGTATTCTTCTCATCTTGTTTCCTCTGTCATTATGCATTTCCTGCATTAAAGGATAATTCAGTGTTTTTTACAACCTGTACCTTATTTCTAGCTTTAAATATGATTTTTAAGTCACCCTGACAAGTTCGGTTTGATATTATTTGCTGCAACAATAATTTGTTTTGAACTGCGACCTGAAAATGAGGACAACAGGGCATGTGAAATGCCTGTATTTGTCCTCTATATAGCAGGCGCATAGCCACGGGTGTGCCAGGGTGTGCAAATGCCACCCAGACAGGCCGCTGGCACACCCAAAAAAAATGGGTTAAAAAAGGTTTTTTGTTTTGTCAAAACACATGTCAACGCTGTCATGCACTGTGTCCAACTGTCCGCTGACCTATGTGCCCCGGAGCATCATGGGAAACTAGTTAAGCTGTCGTCCACGTAAAGTAAACAAATGCACGCACGCACAGCAGCAGCAGCAGCGCCAAATCAGGAAGACATGAAACAGAGCTCGCTTTTAAGCTTTTTCGGCAAAGGCAAGAAACGTCGCATTGACGACGAGGAAGAAGATGACTCGTCGTCACCCTCCCCCTCAACAAGTGCGGATTGTAGTGCACCCGTTCCCGCACCTGTATTGGTGGTGTACAGTGGAGGAGAGACTGAAGAAGATGATGCAGCCAAAACAATGACGTTAACAGCGGGGAACGCAGCCAACAGCACACCGGAGGTTTGTGCAGAGCCAGAAGACACTGACGCTACAGATCTCTCTGCAGTAGACAAACCTGCATGCCAAACAAACTTGCGTTCTTTCCCGACTAGAACACTCATTGGAAAAAGTAGGTGAGACTTTTTTGAGATACTAAACAAAGTGGTTTTACATGTTGCCAAAAAATACAATTTAATTGACTGCTTTGATAATAATGAGTGCGAAAAGGAGCAAACAACACACAAATATTCCTCTAAATCTGGTTTGAAAAGACCCAATTCTTTTTTGGGCGGCAGCCTTGCGGCCGCCACCAAATGGTCCGCCCCCTGGCATAACCTGGCTTTCTGTGGCACACCCAATGAGCCAAGTCTGGCTACGCTACTGGTATATAGATTACTTTCTGACACACAGCGGCTCATATCCTTATTATATCAGACAGGCAATAAGAATATGAGTGATCTATTTACCTCCTAGCAGCTCCCGCCGTATTCCCCACTGCTGCTTGTAATCCATAATATGTTATTCCATACGGGTGGCAATCAAATTCAAATGAATCGTCTCTGGGCCCTATATTGCCCCTGGCCTTAGGCGCTAAACTGGCGTTAAACGCAAAAGAAAGCGCTTTGCACCTGACTCGGGAAGATAGCATCATGTTTTTTGGCCCCGAAATGCACTTTACGCCGAAGAGGCATGGCTCAGCGCCAGAATAGGCCAGAATGGGCGTTTCGGCCTTAAACGCTATCTTCCCCACTGCCGTTAATTTAGCGCTTTTCAAAACCAGGCCTCATTCAGTGCGCCGACTCCCCTACCAAAGCCACACACAGACACACATGTGAATCTCCCAGCATGTATTGAGGCTAATACATTTTGACAAGAAATAGCAACCAAATCAGCCTAAGTAGGCTAAGTGGTAGATATAAATAATATTTATGTTAACACAACATGCAATTCTAGAACATTTCAATAAAATGTCAATTTCAATAAATAAAACATAAAAATCAAAACACAACCCTATGTGAAACATATATCTAATCCAGTTGGCATATACTATATATCCGTCGCAAATACAATGTGGTATAGACGAGTGACAACCGTAACACGGTTGTACTGTGATGTCCGCTCCAACAAGACTTAGCTTACTTGACATGTACTTTTTCAATAAAAACACATTTATGCCATGACTTTACATAATGTAGGCTATATTTATCTGCATCATTTAGCCTGTGCTGTGATGTGCAGGAGCAGCAGGTAGCCTACAAGTTATAAAACTATACCTGCCCTGAATGCGCCGAGTGGGGGGGCTTGTTCACTATTGTGAAAGTTATGTGTTTACAACATAAAGATCAGGGAATTGGATGGTATCAGGAATGTCACCGATAGTTAACGTTCTATATTGTAGGCTACAGCACAGCAAATTTGAAATCTCCTATTTAACACCGTCGGAGTTAAATTTAACACTCTCTCCGTGTTTATATGAAAACCACTGGGAAAGTGTTAAATTAACACTCTTGAAAGTGTTAACTTTATTAACACTCTGACAGTGTTACCGAGCAAACTCTATCAGTGTAAAATATTAACACCACAATGGATGGATGTAAACACTATGAGTGTTACTGATCAAACTCTATCAGTGTAAATTATTAACACTGCAATGGATGAATGTAAACACTATGAGTGTTACTAATAAAACTCTATCAGTGTAAAATATTAACACCGCAATGGATGGATGTAAACACTATGAGTGTTACTGATCAAACTCTATCAGTGTAAAATTATTAACACTGCAATGGATGAATGTAAACACTATGAGTGTTACTAATAAAACTCTATCAGTGTAAAATATTAACACCGCAATGGATGAATGTAAACACTATGAGTGTTACTGATCAAACTCTATCAGTGTAAAATATTAACACTGCAATGGATGAATGTAAACACTATGAGTGTTACTAATCAAACTCTATCAGTGTAAAATATTAACACTGCAATGGATGAATGTAAACACTATGAGTGTTACTAATAAAACTCTATCAGTGTAAAATATTAACACTGCAATGGATGGATGTAAACACTATGAGTGTTACTGATCAAACTCTATCAGTGTAAATTATTAACACTGCAATGGATGAATGTAAACACTATGAGTGTTACTAATAAAACTCTATCAGTGTAAAATATTAACACCGCAATGGATGAATGTAAACACTATGAGTGTTACTGATCAAACTCTATCAGTGTAAAATATTAACACTGCAATGGATGAATGTAAACACTATGAGTGTTACTAATCAAACTATCAGTGTAAAATATTAACACTACAATGGATGGGTATAAACACTATGAGTGTTTTTGATCGACCTCTATTAGTGTAAAATATTAACACTACAATGGATGGGTATAAACACTGACAGTGTGGATGATCAAACACTTAAGTGTAAAATGTTAACACCACAACAGATGCCAAACACTAAACCAGTGTACCAAGTTGACACTGCAGGAGTAAACTACAGATACTGCATGGTCCACTGGGATTAACACTATGTAACCATCCCACCACCCATGTGCAATAATCATTCCAAAAAGTACTGCAACAACATTTATTTTAAAACAAGTTAATGTTTTTTTTGTATAACTGTACAATGCATCACTGCAAGCAGGATTCATTACATTCATCACAAGATGGTATTTGTCGCTTGTGCCAAAATATAAAACATGATTGTGCCCAATCCAGATTAAAACAGTAAAAAAAACAGTAAAAAAAAAGAGTGGTAACACCACCATGAGATGCAACCCCATAGTACATACATCAGGCTTCACCGTCACGTTTTATATGTGCATTGCTTTGCTGCTTGTTTTTTCGATTATTTTTTTGTAAAGCACCTTGAATTGCCTTTGTGTATGAAAGGTGCTATATAAATAAAATTTGACTTGACTTGACTTGACAAATCTTGGAGTCAGATGGACCAATCCCCGGTAACATTACCAATCCCCAGTAGCTATTCCCCAGTTCACTATTGTGAAAGTTATGTGTTTACAACATAAAGATCAGGGAATTGGATGGTATCAGGAATGTCACCGATAGTTAACGTTCTATATTGTAGGCTAGGGAGACCGCATCAGCCTTGCTGAACAGTAGCCTGTACTACGAAGCTAGTTTAATGCCTTATCCGAGTAAGTTTGAGTTTAAACCTGGTTTAGCCGTACTACAAAGCAAGTTAACTTTCAATCACCATGGCAACTGACGCTGCAAAGCTAACCTGGTCGCGACCAGGTTAGCTTCAGAGGATAAGATCAAAATCCATGAGAGACCCATATAATATCGGCTCTCTGGAGTCACTCACCATTCATAAGATCGCCATATGAAAAATAGATTGCAGTCAACTGAGAATAGAACAAGCAAAACATTCGTGGCTCTGTAGGCTACATAATTAAATTAAGCCTACTTACCACTTTATGTCTTAACAGCTCAACGATGCGTGGAGAAATATGATCACTATTAATCACCGCGGCGCATATCATGAACGGACCCTCAAATGGAGTGAGGGTGATATTCTACTACATGCCAGAAAAGCCTATACATATAATATAAATATGGGATAGCCCCAATACTAAATATGCAGGCTACTCTTGCATCTTTCAGCTGGAACTGTGTCCTGTAGGCTGTATGCCAATATATGAGCAAAAATAGGCTAGTTTTTATCAATGATAACTATGCCCGCATCGTCTCAATTCAGTTCAGCAGTTTTCTCTTTTATAGTAGGCTATTAGGCTTTATACTAGGCTATTTTATATATGAATTATTCGATCAGTGCAACCACACACATGAGTGATAGAGATCATTATTCATTGAGCATGCGTTTCTAAATCTATGGTCTAAATAGGCTTACAGATTGTGGAAATGTACTGAGATTACACATTTACATTTGTTGCTGCTGTATCAATGCAGCTGTATCAGACAGAAATCGCTGATCAAAGTAAATCAAATGACTGATGTGAATACAAGCTGCTGCTTTAGACAGCCCTTCAGCAGACTATCCAACGCGGATTTTCATTCTGACATTAAATCGCGGATACATTAAATATCCGCTAAAACTCTGATCATGCACTGCGCTTTCATGGAACGAGGAAATGGGTGTGGAAATGGGTGTGGGCGTGGATCAACTCAGCTGTTCATAATGTGATTGGCTAGCGCACCTCTTTCGCGTGGACGCGCGCCTGTGCACGAGCGAAAAATGTGCGCGTGCACAGGCAGATCCCAGCTTCAGTTATCGACTAGAAAACCAGCGTCGTAGTATCCTTAAACTAGATAGCTTTGATCCTGTTCAGTCAAACCAGATCAAAGGGACTTATCGCGGATCTGTTAAACTAGCTTCGTAGTACAGGCCCCAGATCTGTATTTGCCTTGCTGTAGGTTGAATTGTTTTATTCAGGCTATGATCTGTGATGTGCTGAGATATCAAAATTGGCATGAAGAGATGACGGCATGCAGCCGCAACCCGGACTGGATCGAATGGATCGGAGCTTCGAAAGGAAGAATGTCATTGCGTAACTGGAGTTCACCAATGACCGCAGTTGTGAATAATTATAAGCCTAAAAGGCGTGGTTAAATGGTTAAGGCCGGGTTTAGCGCCGAGGGGAAAATAGGGACTGCGCCTGACCATGCCCACTAATAGCGCTGCGCCTGGCGTTAAACGCTATTTTAAGGCCAGGGGGAAGATAGGGCCCAATATTCTCGAAAACAGATGAATATCAAGAGTGTATAATATACACTCTTGATATTTATCAATACGTATATCATGCTAAGCTACATAACAGCTAACGACAGTGAACCCTGCAAGTCACCCAGATGTACTTCTTTTTCTTATTCTTCTTTTGTTCCAACATAAAACCCAAAAGAACAAGAAGAAGAAGAAGAAGAAGAAGAAGAAGAAGAAGAAGAAGAAGAAGAAAACGAAAACGAAAACGAAACTGTTCTCAAAGATCTCCTCACTTCTGCTGACTCCGGTTCCATCAAATTCCTCATCCTCCTCGACCTGAGTGCTTCGGTCTCGGCCCTCTCCTCTTCATCATCTACATCCTCCCTCTTGGTCACATCCTCCAAATCTTGGCACCACATCACCTCAGTCTTAAAAGAACTTCACTGGCTTCCCATCTCCTACCGGATGAAGTAGAAACTCCTCGCCTTCACCAACTACCCCCCCCCCCCCTTCCCCCTCCATCCCCATATCTCACCGACCTCCTCGCCCCCTACCAACCCTCCCGGTCCCTCAAATCCACCTCTGCTGCCCTTCTCTCCACCCCCAAGTCCGACCTTCGCAATTTTGGGGACATAGCCTTCTCCAGGGCACCTCCCAAGCTCTGGAACTCCCTCCCCCAAGACATCAGAGACTCTGAGTCCCTCACAGTCTTTCAATCCCGCCTCAAGACCCATCTCTTCTCTATTGCCTTATCTTAGCCCCTGCCCCCATCCATCCATTCTGTGTCTGTGTTATGTTTCTGCGCACTGTTTGTCTCTCTGTAAATTGTCTCACTAACGCTGCCCCTTAGTGTATATAGCGACTTTGAGTTCTAGAAAGCGTTATATTTTATTTTTAACCTTTATTACCAGGTAGTCACTTGAGATCGATGATCTCTTTTTCGAGCAAGACCTGGCCAAAATGCCAGCATTTAAAATAAACAACAAGACACAAGCACAGACAAATCATAAAAGGCAACATGGCATAATAATAATAATAATAATAATAATAATAATAATAATAATAATAATAATAATAATAATAATAATACCGGGCTTTTATATACTGCTAAACTCCCTCTCTCTGCTCCTACATCTCCCACATCAAACTCATCTCACAGCTTACAGGACTACTGTCTCAGTACCCAGAACTCGCAGTGGGGAAAAGGGCTTTGAAGTTATCTGCTCCCTCTGCTTGGAATGGACTGGAGAAAAAAACTATAAAACCTCATCACATCATTTCTGATCTTAAAGAATGAGATGGGGCAATGTCAATGCTCCTCTGTATGATGTGTTATTTTTATATCTCATTTTCATTAAGTTGACCTCTCCTCAGCAACCCCTCGCAACTCCCCCCCCCCCCCCCTCCTCTCTCTCTCTCTATACCCTACCTTTTTACCCTACCCTCCGGTCTCCCCTCAATCCCACTTGGTCTTGACTGCTCAAGCTCAAATGTATTCCTTATTATTATTATTATTATTATTATTATTATTATTATTATTATTATTATTATTATTATTATTATTATTAAGGTGCAGGGCACAGGGTTAGGGTTAGGGTTAGGGTTAGTAGTTATACTTTAGACATATACCGATAGGCATATTGAAAAGAAAAGTATTGAAGTGGCTGTTAAGCTGATGCAGGATAAAGGCAGGATGCATTGGTCACCATTGAAAACATCTATGATCCTCTGTTGGAATGGAGAGGTAAACACATGGACTGTGACCTGACTGCATGCTAGACATTGTTTGAACAATAGGCTATATGTATGGTTGCATGCATACAGTATATGTCAGTCCCTCTAGTAAATTGTGATTTTCCGATTGCAATAATGAATGCAAATTCAACCGATCTCTGCAGTATTTGTGGGCTTGCAATTTTTCTAAATCCCTGCAATGTCTCCACAAAAACAGCAACACGTTCCTCAACTCGCAATTTTTGCAGCAAAATAAATGAATAAAATAAAAATCTAAAATCACATAACTTTGCAAATTCATTGCCTTTTTCATTTGTTTCTTTCTTTCTTTCTTTGTTTCTTTGTTTTTTGAAAAGTTGCCATTAGGTAGTAGTTAGGGGGATTGCATTTTTTCCAGCAACTTGCACCTTGCAGTTCCTGCAATCTTACAGGAAAACAAATTACATAAAACTTTGCAAATTGCATTGCAATTTTTGAGAAAAGCCCCCACACACACAAAAAAACTGCAAAATCATGGAAGGACTGGTATATACAGCATGTGTTTGTGCATGTTTGTATTATCTAAATTAACAAAAAACTGCTAGAACAGACCATTTCACAGCTGGGCTACAGGTGTAAACTTTTAGTTTTCATATTTGGCAGCCTGGGTCACGTACATAAGCTGGTTGTGAGAGACTTTCAGATGGCTGGTCTCCCAAAGAGAAGGGCCAAGCAGTTAGCGAGGTATTATCTATCTAGGTATATATCTATCATTATCGGCAGCCGCTCAATATGGAGGAGGCGCTGCTTTTTGTAGCCATGAAGTGGACACTGCCCGCTATCTTGCATTACAGTATAACTGTATATATCAACCTGCCATGTTATCATGCTGTGTGTTTCTTATGCATTATTGTGGTTGCCGTCTGGGCACTCATGTAACTGACTGAATCCCAGCATTTGACTGCACTATTACTGTTTATGTCCTATTTGTGGCATACTTGTATTTATGTGGACATAAATTAATATTTCAAATGTGTGTGTGTGTGTGTGTGTGTGTGTGTGTGTGTGTGTGTGTGTGTGTGTGTGTGTGTGTGTGTGTGTGTGTGTGTGTGTGTGTGTGTGTGTGCGTGCGTGCGTGCATGTGTGTGTGGATGCGCGTAGCAGCCTAAGGTCCTTTGCCATTGCTGCAGTGGACCGAGCTGGAGAGATAAAGCAATGGAAAGAGAGCTGACCACATGCTAGACTGTATTGGCTGCAGATGTGCACAGACAGATCACAGAGAAAACGTGATGGCATTTCCTCAAGATGTGGATGTGTATTTTTAAACTTTGATGTGAACATGATTTGCCATGAAGAAATGCTTTGTTCGTCTGATTCACATGGTCTCAATAACAGAGCTCATACATATTGTATGCCTACCCGGGAACTTTTTTCTTCTTCCAGGTAATAAAAACTACCGGTATGTTGATTTTAAGACATTTAGCATCACTCTGGAATGTGAATGCTGCACAGAAAATGGTTTGTACGCATGGTACAATATCGCTTTGACGACAGACAGGCGTGTATTGTGTCTGTGGCCGAGACAGTTGGTATATCAGCTACAACACCATGTGATATTCCTTCACTTTGAGGTCATGTATGGCCACAGGTCCTTTGTGGAGCCTTCCCTTTGAAAGCATAAGCCAAGCAGTTAAAAGACATGATGTGATTTAATAAAACGTGACAGGATCAAACAAATGTTAACATAAAGGCTGTCATGGCGGCATCTTAAGGCAATGGAGATGGGTCATTTTGTCGGCAGCCAACCAACATTTCTTTTTTATTTACCCTCAAAACCTATTTATTCATGCTGATTTTATCCTGAATTCTCACTTCCCCTCTTGAGGGCATAGGACATTTTTTCTTCAAAAGGCTGCCTGTGTATCATGGATATTATCAAAGTTTCAAGTTGAACACCCAGTTGAGAATCTCTCTTTGACAAACCCGTCTTTCTTTGTCACACGAACACACCTAACACACGCATGCGGCCAGCCACACACACACCCATGCTGACGGTGGCCGGTGAAACACAGTCTCTGCATTTATCCCATCCAGGCTTGTCCTTCCTCCGGGGTCAGGAGCAGTGGGCAGCTTTCTTGTGTACAGCGCCCGGGGACCAACTTCAAATGTAGTCGTCACTGGTCAGATGACAATCTTCTGCATGTTTTTATGGGGGGGGGGGGTCCATATCGATGTTGTATGGAGGAACCCCCATGCAAACTCCACACAGAAAGGCCCTTTTGACAAGATAGCTCACCTGGGCATGGGCACTGAGGACACACCCTCAGCGCGTAGCATCCCAGGCAGGAATTGGACCCAGGACCTTCTAGCTGTGAGGCGACAACATTACCACTGCGCCACCGTGCGCCTACCGTTCCCCCCCATATACTGATTATATAATATCATTTCACAATTTCAAATATTGACACATAGTTGGTCATACTTTTATACTTTACTGGTGCTGCGCAGAAGTTTTTATAGAAATTATAACATTTAAGAAGCTATGTATACTTACCTAGAAATTATTTACATGTAAAAAGCAAGGCCATATACATGGAGGGGGCTGGGGGTCCAAATCTGCTGGGAGGGGACTGTTAGGATGTCATTGTCCAATCTAGTCTTAACCATCAATATTTGCTCCTTTTCTCACTTACCTCCATCCATGTCACCTGCTATCTCTGCCCTGTTCCTCATGCTCTCTCTTTCTCCCTCTTTACTCTGCAATAGAGTGAACATGAAATACATATTGTCAGTAGCATACAGTATGCCTACACGAAATGCTGTTTCTTGCCATGATTTCCCATTCATGATTAGCTATTTCTGATCTGAATGACAAATGTAATAATTAGGTACCATGTAATTACGATGCCATTACAGGGCCAGAAACAAATGGTAATCCATACTATTACTAAATAGTTTTGCCCCAACACTGTTACCCTGGCCCTGTTACCCTATTACTTAAATGTCAGTCTAATTACCCAGATATATCCATTGTTTACCCAAGCTATTACCTGGTTATTCTTTATTATCACACTATTACCACCCTATTACCATGCTACCGAGCTGTAATGTAAAGTCATACCATTATATTAAGAAACATTGACTCATCCCCATAATGCCAGCATTAGCCCCCCCCCCCCCCCCCCCCCCTCCCCTAAAGGGGAATCTGGGTACCCAAACCCATTTTCATTCAGATCTATTGAGGTGAGAGGTCAAGAGACCACGTTGAAATGTTCAAAATGTCCCCTAAATTCGGAGCGTTATTTAGCCCCTTCCCGACAAGCGAGCATGACATGGTTGGTACCAATGGTTGTCTTATGTCTTCTAGTTTCATTTGATACTGTACCAGAAACTTCACTGGCTGTAAGAAATAATCCCACTACAGCCTCTGAAAGAGAAGCTGTTTCTAAACATGCACTGAACTCCTCCTCATAACCGCACATTAGTCAAATTTGCTGCATGTTTAGAACCAACTAATCCGTTTTGAGCGCACTCCCGTGACTGCGGAGCATATACGTACCACCTAGGCCCTATAGTCTAAGCTCCGCATTGCTGTATCTGTGGCTCTTGTTTAGCAGTTCACAGTTTATGGTGATGGAGGGGACAGGCGGGAGGGGGCGTTGATGACGTGCTAAATGAGTACATACAAGCCATTAAATGTCCCTTTCATGAACGGACGTAGTTACGTGGCTGGATTATTTGGAAGAGAGCCAAATTTGGTGAGTAAAGTAGCCTAAAAGTTTAATCATTTATTTTCTTCCATCTGCCAGTTTGAAAATTTAACAAGGCGATGATACTGCGCATTAGTCTATTTATTGAGTGATAAGTGCCCGGGTATTAACGTTCACGTATAGCCTATATTAATCGTTCGGCATATCAATGAATTAAACAGTAAACTCATGATCAGCGAGTGAGGACACTCAGGACAGCCACAGCCTGTGGGAGAGATGAGAGAAGCAACACTCTCGATGAGTGGCGAGTGAAAGCTCTTTAAAGTGGAAATTCGTTCACTAGAAACACATGTGCGTTCAGCTTTTAAAATGTGTTTCTGCTGATTTTTTAACACTTAATAGTTTGAAAATTGTGGATATTTGTTCTGCCAGTGTTGGAGGGGGGCGGGGGGGGGGGGGGGGAGAGAAGCCGCGTCTGGCGTTCATTGCAGAGGGCAGCACATGAAAGGGACAGAATAGGCTACAATTCTCTGCTCTGGATCTAAATAAATGTTTTCAAATGCATTTATTCCTCTAGCCACAGCAAACAACAGAAACACGGGTGCTGCCATCTTTGCTGTATTTTCCCACTTCCTGGCTGCCACAGGCTTTCCGCAGCACAATTTATATGTCATGCCCCACCCCACCCCAGCCTTCCCCCACCCCCCTCTGGTCGGTCGTGCGCCACCCTTTCGGCCAAACCACGCAATATCCTCCAACTGAAGTGCCGGAGTGTCTCTCCATGTTTAGAAAGTGATGAAGTGGTTTATTGAGTCATGTCTAGCAGGGTACCTGCGGGGGGAGAGTGAGCTATGATCACCAGTTCATGTTTAGAAGAGGCTATATAGTAACCAGAGAGATCACCAATCGGGAGCACAGAGGGATATCAATATATTGGAGGGGACATTTTGAGCATTTTAATATTGGGGGGTGGGAATGTGTCCCCTCCAATACAGATATATGATTACGGCCTTGCTAAAAAAGATCCCAAAATGGAGCGTGGAAAAAGCTTTTCATTTCCAACAGACATGCTACACCGCCCGAGCAACTGTTACGGTGGCTAGCTGTGTGGTTAGCGTTTTGACATTGCCAGCTTCTGTAGAAACGCACGCCATCCACGCACCATGTGGCTTGGCTGACATTACACAGGGCTGCATGTGGGGGGGGGGGGGGGGGGGGGGGTCAGGCGTGTAGAAAGAGCCACAGGTTCAAGCAGAGGGGAAAGGTATCAGTGTGAGCGAGTCTGTCTGTGTTTTGTGGAGGTTTTTGGTGCGTGTGAAGAGATGGTTCCAACACGTGCTCTTGTTCGGCTCGTGTTCTGTTTCAGCTCTGGATGCACTGGCTATTGTAGACAGGTGACAGCTTCAGACATTGTGATTGTCTGCTATGGGCTAAGGGGATGGAGGGCGTATACTACAGCAATATGTTTCCTTCCAGTAGAAATTATTGATAATGGAGAGCCGAGAGACGGTGTCATTAGCCGGTTTTCCAGCGTGTCTTGATTGATTATGGTAATTTGTGTTCACAAAAGGAAGTCTGGAATTGCAGTCAAAATTATAATGGAGTTGACTAATTGTCAGTCGTATGTTATAAATATCAGTTAGACCTCTCCATTAAACATCTGTTAATCCCAATGACTTTAGTTCATCCATACCTTTCAATCTTCACATCCAATCAAAATGTCAAGCTCAATAAATAGTTTTGTCATCCAATGTTACTATTCACCTTATGTTCCAACACAGGGCTTCAGCCAGTTACTTCCTATTGTGTTTACACTTCCTGTGACAGTACAAACAGACGGTGTTTTGAACAGGAAGTCATAACACAACCGGGTCAAGTGGGCAGGGCTACATAAGGTGAATACTGTAGCAAAGCAATGATCCTTCCCCTGGCTACAGTACATTCTTATACAATCAGCACTGTCTAATGTTAGTTGTCACCATTGACATGAGAGTAGATCAGGTTGGCTTGACATTATGGTCTGCAACTATCAAAGTGAATTCATGATTAAATTATTTGTATTCATGGGTCAATTGCTAATCCAGCTCATTAAGTTAAGTTAAGTTAAGTGGCATTACTTGTCCCATGCACAAGCAAACAAAACACCCACATTTAGATGTTTAAAAATAAAGTCAAAAAGATTCTGTAACACGCAAACTTTCCAACTACAAGAGTGTGAGATATAGTACAGTACAGTACATAGTACAGTAAACATGAATCAAACATGAATCAAATACCCACGTCGTCCTCAGAAAATCTGTACACGCTAAAAGCAGATTTCACCACAGTGTGGGGGGGGGGGGAGTGGTAAAAAATGAAATCAATACAGACAGAGGAACCGTGAGGGGCGGACAGTTACAGAGAGAGAAGAGATTTCAAGTTGGAGAGACGGAGATGGCAAGTTGCATTTGATATCACCTTCTGCACTGCACATGTGCACATGCCAAGGGAGAGCAAGAGACAGACAGACAGACAGACAGACAGACAGACAGACAGACAGACAGACAGACAGACAGACAGACAGACAGACAGACAGAATTGGGGAGTAACAGAATACGTGTTTTTAAAATGCAGTATTTAAAATACAAAGTATGAGCAACTGTATTGTGCATTGTATTAGTATAGAAAAAGACCCCCTAAGTCAAAATCTGTTTTTCTTCTTGTTCCTTCAGTTGGATGTCTGAGCTTCAGTGTGCAGAATAATGTCTGTGCAGAGTTTGACACTAGAAGGCTGTTTCCACAATCGTCTGCTGAAAGTGGAAAGTTTCTCTGAGCTCACTGCCATTTTCAACCAGCATGATTTGTGACATCACGAATACTGGAGCCAATCCCTGTCCAGTATTCAGCAGTTAAAGCCCTTGTCGGCATGCTGTGATTGGCTAGTTATGTTCTAGATAACCCTGATTAGTTGCTTTGGAATTTTTAATGAGACAAAAGGAGGGCAAGTCATTTTCAGGATTTTAACAAGATAATTTAACCTTTTTTGTGGGAAAACCATCAGACACAAATTATTATTCAAAGAGTATTTTTGTATACCGTGCATCTTAAAATGTGACTTTAGGGAGTCTTTAAAGGGATTACTTTATGTATGTATTTATTTGCTCTAAAATTCACGTGTCATGCATTTCTCATAAACAGATTTCAGAAAATGTGCAACAATCTGTGTGTGTGTGTGCAGTGCAGCTTCCACACACCAAAAGAGAGACACAACCAGCAATCCATCCATGTAAACAAGCGTTAACTCAGAATGACCCAATGGGCTCAGCAAGACGGTTTTGAAGTATTCCAAAAGTAATCTTGAGTAATCGAATGGAATACGATGCACATTAAATTCCAGGGCATGTATTCAGTAATCTGTAGTGGAATACGTTTTAAAAGTAACCCTCCCAACACTGGAGACAGAGTGAGAGAGAGACAAGTGTCCTCCACTAAATGTAATTTGCCGCTTGAGCCACAGCTGCAGGGTGACACTTCAGATGGCCGCTTCCCTCCTGGAATTAGTCCAAACCACAACGGCCTGAGATCAGAGAAGACGGGGGAAAGCCCACTTTATTCTCTGTCACTGCCTCTCCACCAGTTTTTTATTATTCCAATAAAACAACAGCAACAATGCTGTGTTCACATATACAGTAGGTGTCAGCCAACTCACTCTGTATCGCTCAGCACAGCTCCCACAACAGTATTTGTTTACCTTCATATTATCAACCCAATCGCCAGAATAAAATGGCTGCATTGTACATGCAATCCACAGATACAATCTCAATGTCAATTTGAAACAAAACAGTGGTTTAATTTGAAAACATCGCTGCCTTTCCAATGTTAAATTCAAATGAAACAATTTTTTATATTTAGGCAAGTAAAACAACTTGGTTAAGTTTAGGATTATGGTTTGCGTTAGGTTTAAATATCAAAAAAGTTAAATGTGACTCAGGGTTGAGATGTAGACTTTGGAAACGATGTGACCATGACTGGGGATCGAACACAGCTTTCCGGTGTGAAAGAGTGTTTACACTCTCCATCCACCTCCATCACAACACCCTTACTGGCCACCACGCTATTTAAATAGCAAAGTCTATGAGGTGGATAACGTTGATATACACGAAACTAGAAACATTATATGTGATGTATTTTTGGTGCAGAAATGTGAAATTATATGTATCAGAAGCTACAATGCCAGCATTTTATTCTGCAGACCATGGCTGATAATAGAGGTTTTGGAGGGAGGGGTGGGGGGGTCGAGGGGCATCTAATATGTAATCTGTGTTGAAGTAATGGTTTATGTTACAGATTATAGTTAAAAGCAGGTGATCTGTTATATGTGACCTGCTCTATCAAAATCAGTGACATTGACCCAGAAACACATTTTGAGTTTTATAGACTGTTGCAAAGAGTTAAGCTTTCCGGTGAGTTAAGCTTTCAGGTGATATCAAAATTATATTTCTACTCCAAAGATTGAGTGAGATGCTTTCTTTTATGTCTTGACTGTTCCCAAACTATGTTTTTGAGAAAAACGGCCTCAAACATTGACAAAGTATAGGGTAGTTCTGCTTGTCACTCTACATTTATGAGCTTCAAAACTATATTTTAATGTTCAAATTTCACAATAATCTTTACACAGAATGAAAGCCAAGGGGTAATATTGCTAAAATCTTGTGAAACTCCAAAAACGCCAAAATCTATATTTTTTCATAAAATCACGTTTCTACACAAACGGTCCAGTGCTACATCTGACTGATTTCAGAGCAGGTCACACACATTGCAATTGTAAATGTATTTGACCAACTCTGTGGAGAAAATGGTGCAGTTCCATGCAACATCGAGTTGAAAGCATCATCACTTGGCCTGCATTTATTTATCACTTCATCAGCGTCGGGGAAACAAATTCAGAAGAGAAGATATAGGCGCGCAAGAAAATAATACTTTCCTTGGAATTGTGTTTGGGGAGGGGATTCACTTCAAAGGCATCTCAACAACTGTGCTGTCATTCTAATTTACATTTTCAGGCACATGCCAAATGTAAAAACCTCAATTTTGAGGAGTGTATAATTACAGGGAGTCGAATGAATGACTATAAATACCCCCATCATTACCAGAAGAACATGATCCATACAGAGCCCCATAATGAAGGCGAAATATTTCTGATCCTCCAACCAGACTACCAGGAATGTGTGTGTGTGTGTGTGTGTGTGTGTGTGTGTGTGTGTGTGTGTGTGTGTGTGTGTGTGTGTGTGTGTGTGTGTGTGTGTGTGTGTGTGTGTGTGTGTGTGTGTGTGTGTGTGTGTGTGTTTGTTTGTGCCTATATGTGTGTGTATATCCTTTGCCTTTGCGTGTACAGAGAGATAGAGGGAGAGGGCGGGTGGGGAGGGTATGCATCACTAGGCCCTCACTAAATATAGTTGTAGTGGAACTTCAGGAGAACTCCATACAGACTGCCTTTAATTGGTTTGTGGAGTCATTAATGGAACATAAGCACCACTAGAGTACAAGTGTGTGTCTAGGGTGTGTAT
This sequence comes from Poromitra crassiceps, assembly GCF_964638095.1. NCBI lineage: Eukaryota > Metazoa > Chordata > Actinopteri > Beryciformes > Melamphaidae > Poromitra > Poromitra crassiceps. The sequence goes on from NC_139623.1 coordinate 54,545,894, forward strand.
GTATGTGTGTGTGTGTGCGTGCATGCGTGCGTGCGTGCGTGCGTGCGTGTGTGTGTGCGTGTGTGTGTGTGTGTGTGTGTGTGTGTGTGTGTGTTGGATGCCATCAGTGCCCTTTACACAACAACAGAGACATGGAAACAACTTTGATGAACAAACATGTATAGCAAACAAGAAGATAATAATGAACCGCCATGTTTGAGCCGAGGGTCTCTGAAAATAGTTCATTTCACACAGGATATCAGATTAAATAGATGATTTCAAACAGGATAAATCAGATTAAATTGATTATTTCAAACAGGATATATCAGATTTGAGGAGAATATTTCAAGATCAGGCAAGCTAATTAGCGCCCTAATATTTAGCAAGTCACTTTTGGATCCAAATAAACATATTGTCCTGGTGGTGGAGGCTCGCGAAGAGCATCGGTGCGTTCTCCGCTCCTGACTAAAGAGGATTGTGGTGAAAGAATGTGCCTGGACTCTTTACTTGACTTCATCGCTCTCCCTCTCTCGCTCTCTGCCTCGGTTTGTAGGCCTCCACTCTTTCTTTCGTGCTCGATCAGAAAAAAGAAAGGAAAAAATGCAATGTGGCTTTGAGTGGCCAAAAAGAGGCAGAGAGCATGTTTCCTGCTAGTGTATGTATAGCCAGGCAGGTTCCTGTGTCAGCAGGACTCTGGGTTGGTTGAGTTGTCGTGAGTTTGCCACAGCGAGTCAGTCAGCCAGCCAGTTGTCAGCCAAGTGCCAGTTCCTCGTTGCTATTTGTGTTTGAGCCGAGAGCCCCCCCCCCCCCCCCCCCCCCCCCCCCCCACACAACCACCGCCCGCCTACGACCCCGATCCGAAGCCTGCAGCCTCTTCCTGTGGCAGAAGCATGTGTTACAGCGGGGCCATCACTCCCCAGAATTGAAAGGCCTGTGACCGAGGCATCCGTGCCTTTCAGTGCCATTGTGTCGCCCAAACAAGGAGTGGTGGCAAAGTAGTCGACTAAACACGGTGTGTGTGTGTGTGTGTGTGTGTGGGGGGGGGGGGGGCAGTGGCCCTGCTGGCACTGCTACTGCTGCTGGGGCTGCTAGGGGCTCCAGAGACTTGTTGTTGGGTGGTTGTTGTGGGGTCCCCCCGTCTCCCGTTCCCCCAGCTGGGGCCCAGACCGGGGCCAGGGTTTTGGCTTTTGTGTCAGTGGTTCGACCCATGCTGCACTCATGCAACTTAGATAAATGGATTAAAAGGAAGGTGTGTGTGTGTGTGTGTGTGTGTGTGTGTGTGTGTGTGTGTGTGTGTGTGTGTGTGTGTGTGTGTGTGTGTGTGTGTGTGTGTGGGTGTGTGGGTGGGAGGGGGGTTAGGGTGCAGATACGGGCTTCTCTTCAGGGAAAAAGACAATGTTGGGCTGAGGGGCGGGGGGTGAGGGGGTAAAAGGCAAAAAGACATTTGTGCTGTGGAACTATAGCAGAGGTCGACTCTGTGGTGAGAATGGCTGCTTCTGCCAAAAAAGACAAGACAGTGATAAACTTCCCTCCCCATGCACTCACTTCCCTCTCTCTCTCTCTCTCTCTCTCTCCACACACACACACACACACACACAAACGCACACAACACCAGCAAAATGAATGGAACGGCCACACACTGGTGACACGTCTCAGTGGCAGGGGGAGATGTGTCCTTGTTGGCCAACAAAGGGCTGTGGTGTTATGGGTGGCCACAGTCTGTGACAGAATGCTAAATTGTTTTAGGGTCAACAACTTATTGTTTTTAGCCATAATTTGCATATTGCACAAAGAGGTTGCAGCACTCCAATGAAAATATTAGAACCTCTAGTCAACACAGTCTCACAGACAATTGTAAAATAACAACGTTTTGGACCAACGTTGCTATGTTACAATTTCGGCTCCAAAATTGTAAAATGGTAACGTTCTGAGATTTTAGGTTTAGGGTTAGGGTAGGGGGAGGGGTTAGAAATGGAAAATCTCTGGAAACCACGCCCACCCCTGTATAAACATTACATTTTACAATTTCGGAGCCGAAATTGTAACACCATAGATGGTCCAAAAAACGTTCCTATTTTACAACTTTTGGGGGAGATCGGGTTGCTATAGTCTTTATAGGCTTACTGGTGCTTACTTTTTTTCCCCTCTTTACCCTGTTATTGTAACCTTTCTATAGATAAACATATATATATATATAAGAAGAAAGTAGTTTCTACTGCTATATATATATATATATATATATATATATATATATATATATATATATATATATATATATATATATATATATATATATAGATATATATATAGATATATAGATAAACATATATATATATATATATATATATATATATATATATATATATTTAAGCAATATATCACGAGAGCAAGTGTGTTGTGGTGAATATATCCCGCTGATAAGCTGTTATCCCACGAGGCCGCAGGCCGAGTGGGATAACAGCTTATCAGCGGGATATAATCCACAACACACGCTGCTCGAGTGCTATATTGCTTTTATAAAACGTTTCCAAGTATAATAATATAATAATAATAATAGGCTACTATAAGTCCGACTGGCATGGTATTCTGAGAGTCAGTTGAAACCCTACTGTAAGGCGGGACCTCTAGCAAGAAGATAGACGTGCGGGTGATTTGATTAGATCGTTCTGGAGACTGAAGTCGACATTGGCCAATCCTGGCGCTTGCAAAGTCCGACACCAGAGCCGTATGCGGACACCAAGTAACGTTACTCTTATTTAGAAATGCGGGGTTAAGAGTGAGGGCGCGCGAGAAAGGGGTTAAGACATTAGCCCGCTCTATTCTTGTACAAAACATCATTTTCTGCGAAGTATTAGTAAAGTTATAAGCGAAGATCGATTCACAAGGATCTGAAAGTTGTCTCCGCCATTTTGTTTTTGAGGTAACCAAAGCCTAAGAGTTGCGCCATCATGCGTCTGGCTGCAAGCGAGTAGCTTTTTGTTTTGACACTACTGTAAGGCGGGACCTCTAGCAAGAAGATAGACTGCGGGTGATTTGATTGGATCGTTCTGGAGACTGAAGTTGACATTGGCCAATCCTGGCGCTTGCTGAGAAGCTGAGAGCTTTCTGGAAAGCCCAACACGGAGCTCGAGGCAGCGCTGCCTTTTAGTAAGAGAGTTGCCATGGCAACCAATAACCCATGGCCATGGGTTATTGAACTCGGTTACTGGAATTATACAATGGCTGTGAACCAATCAGATTGCTTGATTTGATTTGAGAGAGCCGTTTTATATATATATATATATATATATATATATATATATATATATATATATATATATATATATATATTAGCCAGTTATTATGCACAAAAATATATTATGGATAGTTATTAATTTGATTTGAATTCATTCGCAATTATCTGATTATTACCATTTTAATTACTGGTTAATTACCATAATGTCAGCACTGTTTACTGTCTATTACTGTAATGGCCACTTTTTTTTAAGTAGATAACACTATGCACATTTACCTCTGCAATCGTTCTTTTTTATGTCACGGTCTATTTTCTTTTTTGCCTGTGTCCTCCCCTCTCTGCCTTGTGGCCCGCGGGGCATGCGAGCGGGGGAAAGGAAAACGGCTAGAAGTGACAGCCTAATTATCAGCTCCAACTCCGTTCATTAGTCATTAGACAATCCCGCCATACATCCACTTACTAAATGAATAATTTGGTGTATGAAAACACAATCTTATGGCCTGCAGCAAACGCCTCCCGCGCTAACCTCACGCTGTTTCGGTACAAAAGGAATAACTCTGGGACAACGAGAGGTTATTTAATTTTAGCTGCACAAAAGCCAGCACATGAGAGGGGATGTGATGATGAGGAGGTGGTGGTCTGGTCCCTGTAATATGAAATGTAAACACCTGCCTTTTCCAGAATATATTATTGCTATAAGTGTTAGTGACTCCATGGTCGGGTATAATACGAGTCTAATTTTGACAGAGATGTCTCTTGATGGGGGGTTGGAACCCTATACTAATAGGAGTATAGTTTCCAAAGGTGAATTTGAATGCAAGTCCATTGTAAAAAAGGAGAGCTAAATCTATAATGCATTTTTAAAAGGATGCTATACAAGTATCATAGCAAATATCCAGCTATTATAGGTTTTATATATATATATATATATATATATATATATATATATATATATATATATATATATATATAATTATTATTGTTGTTGTTGTTGTTGTTGTTGTTGTTGTTGTTGTTCTTTTTTATTTATTTATTTTTATATATATATTTTTTTTCGTTCAGGGAGAGTGAGAGCAGCCGATTTGGATATGGTCCCGTACTTGTGTTGGGAGTTAAAGTTGTGTTAATGTAAGTGTAAAAGCGGAATGACCTCGTGCGGGCAACAAAACCTTCACTGACCCATTGTTAATTTTTCAACACGCTCCTCCTCTGCGTGACTGTTTAAGCAATGAGCCTTTAAGTGACTCAGATTTATGCGCATAGACGCTTCTCCCCTCTCCTCCACATGCAGGTAGATGAACCTTTCACCAGCTATTTGAATAAAAGAAAATAAATGACTTTTGACCTCGGCAACGTTGATGTCATGCGTCATTCCTAGACCTGTGCAACTATTTTGTCTTCATTTCTGCAAGATTAAGCTAGATGATTTTTTTAAGTTGACCACAGCATGTTTACTTATAATATTTGGAAATTAAATTAGCATAAATATATCTATATTTTGTCACCCTTAACGAAAAATTGTAATATTGTTCTTACAATATTCTATTTGGACTGAAAGTGTGGCTTTTGATGTATTTTTTTTATTCGTTTTTTCTTTTATCATCTCTGTATCACCACCATCATACATTTCCGATATGGATGCCTATTTTTGCTGTATTACCCCTTTAAAATATATTAGTCACACTTCTTTTGCACAAGTGGTTTTAAATCAAACTATACTGTGCCGCCAGTGATAATATAGTTATACGTATGTCCATGTGATTTATTGCTCTATCGAGGGTGAAAGCATATTCCCAGGCTTTAGCCGTCTATTCGTCGCCTATAGAGGTCGCTGTGATATTGCAAAACAGCTGTGCATGTCACTCCACAGGTTTAGGCTATGGAAGCCGTCTCTGTGGAAAAGCTCGCATTTTTGGCAGCTTTTTGTCATTCAAAAGGAAATAATAACTTAAATGATAATAATATTCTTAATGTATACCGAAATGATTGTATGATATAGGCTAAACCTAAAATTGTCTAATTATTTCCACATCAACGATAGAAAAAAACACACAACATGCAGTCTCATTTTACATAAGATTAATGATAATTATTACTTCATCCTCCCTTAAAAATCGGTTAGAGGCTAGTTAAAGGCTGCTGTAAAACCAAAACAGCAAGACTGCAATGCTCACACGATTTCCTCTTGTAGCCTATCCCCCCTTGTATGTTGGGCCCTCATTAGGCTATTGAAGTAAATCAATATTTGGTTTTGCGCACTGATTGGGGGTGAAGGGAGCTGCTTTTATAGGCTAATGATCACTATCAGACTCGGAACAGACCGGACCCCCAAAAAATACACTGACCCCCTGCTCCACAAGGCCAACAATGTCAGGCTCCCCTCCCCTCCCCCTAAAAGAGAAAAATATTAATAATTTATCATCGAATCGACTTCTCCCTCTGACAGATTAGATTTTAACCATTTGATTTTGTTTGGACTGGGCGTTCCCATATTATTACTTAATGACCTTCCCAGCTGCTCCTGTCCATTTTCTGTCACCAGCAACCATCTGGACACTTATTAGCACCTCAATGCATCCACGCTGCTTCCCTCCCCAAGTTGAATAAAATTAAGCCTGGTTGCAGACTTACTCTCTCACTCTCTCTCTCTCTCTCTCTCTCTCTCTCTCTCTCTCTCTCTCTCTCTCTCTCTCTCTCTCTCTCCCCCCCCCAAAATTCCCTTCTTCAAATACAATCGGTGTCATGGTTTGAGAATCTGAGTTTCAATAATAATAATAATAATAATAATAATAATAATAATAATAATAATAATAATAATAATAATAATAATAATAGGGTAATAATAACGTGAGCCACTTTAAAAAGATTTTCGATGACTTTCAACTCCAAAAATAAAAAGCAGGAAAAGCAAATGTAGGCTTGGGAATTCTTTGGGTTTTCTCTATAATTTCATTTAGTTTATTAGGCAAAATATACGATCTGGACAAATTCCTTCAACGCTTCCTATTTACACATTTAAATCACTTGGTATTTACATTAAATGAAAAAGACAAAAAAACACAATTATAGCGTCAAAAAATAATTATTATTATAATAATTATAATGAAAAATAAAAAGCCTACCAAAATGTCCCAGCCTGCCTGGGCAAAGTGGAGGGGGGTAGAGAGAGTAACATTATAGGCGCGATTATAGGCTACACAACAATAGAGGAAGTAATCCATCCATCCACAGGATATTACCAAATTACGCCATTTGTTCTGTACCGACTGAATGCTACGCTGCGTTAGGTTATTTCTCATTGTCCTTTTTGTGTATAAAGTCTTTTTTCCTGTCTTTCTTTTCTTGTTTTCCCCCAAGCAGAAAAAACCGGTGTGGATCAAGCCGAGGAGAGAGCGGTGAGGACGCGTTGCGTGGCGGGGTCTGGGGGACTCCTGCCGCTGGAAGGCAGAGACGATCTGTGGGAGGAAGAAGACAAGAGAAGGAATAAATACCCCCGCCTGTTTGGACAGCGGCTCACAGCAGCTCAGTGTCTGACTGGATGGGCTGAAACATTTGGATTTGAAACAGACTAAGACAACCCCACTCTCTCTCCTATATTCCACGTAATAATAATAATAATAATAATAATAATAATAATAATAATAATAATAATAATAATAATAATAATAATAATAATAATAATAATAATGTTACAAGTTGAAAATACTTTAGTGTGGGGAAATATATCTTACAATTATCAACAGCTTTATGATGATATTTCCAGAGGGGAGAGAGAGAGAGAGTGAGAGAGAGAGAGGGAGAAAGAGAAACAGAGAGAAAGAAAGAGAGAGAGAAAGAATTGTAGTACTGAAAACTGGGGTACACTTTTTTCTCCTCCCCTCTCTCTCTGGCAGAGCGCTCCCCTGGGCTCTGGCTCTCCCAGGGGTCTTTAGGGAAAGCACACAGCCAGACAGAGCCCGTTTTACTCGGTGACTTGATAAGTAGCCGCTCTCTTCCCCCAGAGGGAAGGAATTAACGGGAGGTGTGGAACGGGGACCCCTCCCGTCACCTACCACAAACATGTCAAACGCATGTGACTTGAGCATTATTTTGGGGAATTTGTTATATTGCTTGTATATCGCCTAAACCTATCCGATTAGCCTATTGCGTGCATGCGATATATTTGCATTGGGCCTTTTCATAGGCAGTCCCGTTATTGCTCAATAATTTTAATTATGTTATGCATTGTTATAAATATTGAGGGAGACAACAAATTTGAAAAACTATTAAATGCAGTACATTTAAATAAAAGGCTGTGGCTGATTTTTCTTCTTCTGACGATTGAATAGCCCACAAAAACATTTGTGCAAAACTTAATTGCAAAACCTGTCTCACCTGTCATGGAGGGGTCGAAAGGAAGGCTTCAGGGGCTGCGATGGAGGCGAATCGGATCTGACACCGTTTTCATGGTCTAAAAATGGAAAGAAACAGCATTCATCAATCATCAAAGGAATGCTGCACAATGCCCATAATTCTCTTTCAAGCCTACAACAACAACACAATCAACAACAACAAGAACAAAAATAATAATAATAATAATAATAATAATAATAATAATAATAATAATAATAATAATAATAATAATAATAACAACAACAGCAACATTAAATATATCGCTCACCCCCCCCCCCCCCCACCCCACACACAAACACACACACACACACACACACACACACACACACACACACACACACACACACACACACACACACACGCATTAACATACTGTACACGTGTGCCTGCATGCTGTGTGGATGAGTGTGTGTGCACAGTGCATGTATCGTTCTCAAACATATGCATGTGGGACATACTGCACACTCACTCTATTATTATTATTTTTTTATTTTTTTTATAAAGTGAGTTATAGTGAGTCATATTATAATATATATTGCCGCATAATACCTTGCTGCAGTCACTTTTAGCATGCATAGCCTATGAATTGTCTTCCATGTAACATTTGCTGTAGAAACTATACAGTATTCCTACCTATGTGCTTGGGACTGTGGCTCTCCTGCGGGGACTTGCTCTCGTTGCTGAGCGCTGCCGCAGCTGTGACCGGTGACAGCACCACCGAGGCGGGCTGCTGTGAGGGGTGGTTGTGGTGGTGATGGTGGTGGTGATGGTGCTGGTTTACTCCCAGAAATGACCTGACGTTCAGCAGGGAGTTCTGGCCGTGCAGGAAAGCGCCATTCGTCCAGTTATGGAACTTCCCAATCTGGCAAGTGTACAGTCCATGGCTGGGGAGGAAGGCTGGGTGCGTCTGGAGTTGGGGGGGTGCTGAGGGGTGAGTGGTGGCCACGGGGGACGTGGGTTTCTGGGTGGAACTGTCTGGGCTAGTCGCGGTCTCAGCTAAGGACCAGATTTTGGGCTTATTGTTAGTGGGGAGGGGGAAGCCCCCGGGCCTGTCCGGGGACAACACTCTGGTGGTGTTGTTATTGTTTCCGTCGGAGGTGTCCTTACTCCCTGGGTCCATGATCTTAGACTTGTCAAAGGCCTCATGGGCCTCCATGAAGGCCCGTCTCTTCTCCAAGCTGTCCATCTCTCCTCTCTCTTGCCTCCCCTCGTTTGATTTGTCATCATCGTCCTCGTTGCTTTGATCCCCGTCGTTATCGTCGATCTTGTCAATATCGATGCTCTCCAAATCGATCTCCTCCTCATCTTCGTTTTTCTCCGCCTCATCCCCGCTGCCGAACAAGTTGCCGTCCTCCTCGTCCTCTTTGCTCCTGGTGCCCCAGGTCACCTTGTTCTCCTTCTTGAGTCTCCTCCTGGCATTGGCAAACCAGGTGGAGACCTGTGTCAGGGTCATCTTGGTGATGATGGCCAGCATGATCTTCTCGCCCTTGGTGGGGTAGGGGTTCTTGCGGTGCTCGTTGAGCCATGCCTTCAGTGTGCTGGTGCTCTCCCGGGTGGCGTTCTTTGGCCTGGCCGGGTCCCCGTACTGGAACTGGCCGTATGGGTAGAAGGCTGGGGAGGTGTGGGCAGCGAAGCTGGCAGGATGGACGCCGGGGCTGTCCTTCAAGTCATACTGGGATCCCTGAAAGAGTTGGGATATGAGATAATGGGTTATTACACCCGGCCTTCATAGGCATAATGCAGTCCAAAACAAAGCTTTAATCTTTGTCAATATAGAGGCTGTGCTGCTGGCTATTAGTAACTAGACCCAGAGGCAATTCAAATAAGTGAAAATGGCCTCTGTCAAAAATGTCAACAGTTGCAATTGCACCTGACTCCAACTTTCCAAAAATAAGATTATCTTCTCAACTTGCAACATGCCATATGCTTTAGCCCATGACACCTGCCTCTGCAGCAGCCAACACATTCCATAATTATCAGCTTATTAACACAACACTGTATCCAGGCAAAGTTCAGACAAATCAGAGGAGCCTTGCTGTATTATGCTGAACACACACATGTCCTGCACACTGCAGCCAAACCCCCTGCACCCTCTTCAAGTGCGTCAGAGCAGTTTGAAGGCCGAGAGGAAGTTTGTGCAGCATGCCACGATAAACACTTTTGTGCGGGATTATACATGTTTAATCCCCCCTATATCGTCTTTATTCGCGTTAGACAGAATATTCAATCATATCTGTGAACACAAGTGAAGAAGTTTGTATTGTGGACCGACAGCTAATCATTTGAAGCCACTGCTAACCCAGTTTCACAAACACGCTGCAATTTTAGGCCTGATCCATCTATGAGCCAAAACTGCATAACTTGCACGTCAAGTTTATTATTACAGCTAGACGTATTTTAAGACCATAATTAACAGCCTTGCCATAATAGAACGATATGGCATGCTATACAAAATAAAGTGCACATGATTAAAACACAAGTAGGCTATCTTTATACACGTTTGTTCCATGGTCTAGACTATAGATTAATTTAAATAGATTGATTAAGGTCAGCAGGCCTGGGTTTAAAACTGCAAACCTTATTTTATTTTCATGCTTGCTAAAACACAGGCCCATACATTAAATTATTATTATGATGATTATTATTATTATTGCTGTTGTTGTTGTTGTTGTTATTATTATTATTATTATTATTATTATGAACTTATCTTAATTACATGACCATCGCATGATCAGAACAACAATATACAATTATAAGAGCAGATGTGTTAGCTACAGATGTTGTTATTAATTGCCTGTGTTCACAGAGGTAAACAAATAATAATGCAGCTGATATTTTGTTCCTGTTCAAATTAAATGCAATCGGTCAAACTCACATTTCCAACTCGGTTAAAGAAGCCATTTGAACAACCACAACTGAGTAAATGAATAATATTGGATATTAGGCATGCTGCAATGCATTGTTCTCATTTCCTATACTTTTGTTTGAGTGTCTTCTGGGAAGCAAATGCGTTGTTTTTATACGCAGGGACGCGTATGGAGTGGGAAATAGGCTAGGCTATACAGGCAACTGTTTATAAAACACGTTTAAAGATAAACAACAAATAAAAACTAAGAAAACAACCCGTCTTCTTACCATTTGCGAGAAAAGAGCCAAGTCCGCACTGGTGTAAGGCAGGAACGCGCTGTAGTTGTGCGCGTACGGGTTGGCGTACATGCCCAGCACCGACGTGACCGCCGCCGCCGTGGCGGACGGGCTCCCCCCGATTTCGGTGCTTCCTCCGCGGGACGAGGGCGTCAGCACCCCCGACCTCTCGCTCCCGTAGACCGCCTGGGAGGCACTTAAGTACTGCGGGTAGCCCAGCTGGGGAAAAGACATCTCCACCGCCGAAACAAGTCACAGCACAGGTTATATCGCCCCGACAAAACCGTGCATAAAAGAAAAAAAGTGCTTGTAAAAAAGAAACCCAGAGGAGTCAAATGGAGAGTGTTTTAAGCCAAAGTCGCAGCTGCAGACACACAAAGCAGTCAAAACAAGCCGCTCTTCTTAAATCTCGGGCTTCCTCTCTTCTATCGCTCCCTTTCCCTCCCTCTCTCTCTTTGCAAAGTCCGCTGGATGTGATCTGATCAACAATTGCGCTCCGACTGACGCGCCTGGCCCCGAGGTCTCCGGGCTGATCTCTCAGATACAATTTGAAGTTGATGCTTTGATTGGCATCCCTACTTGAGCCTGCAAGCTCCTCCTCTGTTTGGAGCAATGTGGGATAATGTGTGGATACAGAGAGTGCACATTGGCTGCTGGGGTCTCTCTCTCTCTCTCTCTCTCTCTCTCTCTCTCTCTCTCTCTCTCTCTCTCTCTCTCTCTCTCTCTCTCTCTCTCTCTCTCTCTCTCCCTGTCTCTGTCTCTCTCTGTCTCTCTCGTTCTCTCTCTCTCTGTGCGTGTTTGGACTTATTGTATGTTAAATGTTCAAGCATTAGAGTCCATTGACCGAAGGCTTTGATTGTAGTATGACAACCTGTCTACACGATTTTACAGCTGTCCGACACAGGGGGAAGTAAACCGACAGAAGAAGGAACTACTTTGAAATTGTAATTAACAGGGGGACATGGGACTCTCCACAGAGGAAACTAGTGTTTGGCATTGCCCGCTGCCGGTGCGTTTATTTAATTCACTGATTGATTGATTGATTGATTGATTGATTGATTGTTTGTTTGTTTGTTTGTTTGTTTGTTTGATTGATTGATTGATTGATTAATTGATTAACTGAGGTGTTTTCCTCCAAGTTGGACATAAATTGTTTTTACACCCGTTTCCTTCATCTTCCATTCAGTATTTATAGGCTACTGCATTTATACAAGCGAGGTAATTAGTTTCATTGCGTTTTTCCTCTCTCCTTTTCTAAATAAACCTGTTTTTAATTAATTATGAATAACCCTCCAAATAATTATCGAAGTGATGGAACATTTTAATAATTAATAATTGGGTACAAGACTTGTTTTATTACAAAACTCAGAAGGAAAACCATTTGATTATATTTTATTTTGAAATATGTTGTGTGCAGGCTATTTAAATTTGCATTTTGCTTTCATTTTCGTTTCAAAGCTTTACCAAACCTCTCTCTCTCTCTTTCTCTCTCTCTCTCTCTCTCTCTCTCTCTCTCTCTCTCTCTCTCTCTCTCTCTGTCTCTCTCTCTCTCTGTCACCCTTTGCACGTGTGTGTGGTGTGTTAAACCAGATTGTTGTTGTCCTTGTACAACAGAGCCACTTCACTTTAACGTTTCCGTGTTTTGAGTGAAATGGAACGAGGGAAAGCCAGAGACAACCGCAGAGACACCCCGCTGTATCTGTATAGTCTCTGTATAGGTTGTAACCTATACAGTCAGTGCAACGCAGGAGAGGAAAATCAATTCATGTAATTGTAACAGCCCCTGATTTGCTGGAAGTGACGTGCAAAAAAAATCACATTAACACAAACTTTTCAATTTATTATTTGAATGCTATGCATCAAATTAAGCTCATATTTACACAAGAGATCTGTTCCTCATGCCCGATTTGATACTTTTACATTCTTAAAAAAATCTCAAAAGATGCAATTCCACTGTATTTGTTCTTTTTCTTTTCTTTTCTTCTCCTTCTTTTTTTTTTGGGGGGGGGGGGGGTAAAAAAAAAGGTTAGCACTCTTTTAGGTATTGGAAGAATATTATCCACGAAAGTTGAGTTGAAAAAACAACAACAAAGCCTATAGGTTTTGGTCACATCCTCTTGAAGCGTTTATCCAATTTACAGCTCAGAAGACCAAAGTCGGACAATATATACTTCCCTTTAGCTGCCCATAGGTCAGTGACAGTGGCTCACCTATACTGTAGCCTATAGGGCGAGGGAGAGAGGAAGATGTTTTAACATTTATTTATTTATTTATTTATTTATTTATTTATTTATTTATTTATTTATTTATTTATTTATTTATTTATTAACTTCAAATAATCTCAACTCCCAAATCAAAGGGGGATATATTCTGTATAGCTCGATACCTTTAACGACTGAAGCCCAAGTCAGCCTATAGATTTTGATCTGCACCAGATGGCTCCGAGTGGATATTGCGAGGATCTGTAAAAAAAGAGAGAGAGAGAGAGAGAGAGAGAGAGAGAGAGAGAGAGAGAGAGAGAGAGAGAGAGAGACAGAGAAAACTATGTGAGGGGCACTGATGGTAATCTGGGTAGCCTAACGCATCAGAGAGGAGGGGAGGAATGGCTATTGTGATAACCCGCTGGAAATGTGTGCAGGCCAGGGGGGTAAATATGATGCTGCTGGCGGGTAGAGAATTGGGGGGTGGGGTGGTAAAGAGACTATATAGGTTGGAGACAATTAATCGAAATGATGCAATGTTAAATCAAAGACAGGGGAATTTCTGAACAACAACAATAATATAATAACGGCCTAATTCAAAATCAAATAATAAGTGCCCATATCAGCAAGATATAGGCCCCTACCCAAATTAAATGTATGTAGGCCTCCTTTACATGCAATAGCCTACTTGTCCTGGACTTGGGCATTTTTTTACACTTTCGATTGGGCAACAGGTATAGGCATATCCACTATTAATAATTTGCTAGGAACAACTCACCCTAAAATCCAAAATACATATATTCCCTCTCACCTGTAGTGCTATTTATTTTTGTGTTAGTTGCCTGAGTTTTGCCTGAGTTTTGGAGATATCGGCTGCAGAGTTTCTGCCTTCTCTCCAATACAATGGAACTGGATGGCACTCGACTTGTGGTGCTCAAAGTGCCAAAGAAATACATTTGATAAACTCAACAGCAACATAAATCATGACCCCGTTACTCAAGATAATCCACAGACATTGTTATGAGCAGTTTCATGTAGGAACAATTTTCTTTTGACCGAACTACACCTGCTAGCCGCTAGCTAGTTCCTACATGAGATTGCAAAAGAAAATAGTTCCTACATTAAACTGCTCACAACAAAGTCTGTGCATTATTTTGAGTAACCGGGTCATGATTTCTGGAAAGAGACAATGCTATTGAGTTTTTCAAATGTATTTTTGGGGTTCGAGCACTACAAGCCGAGTGCCATCAGTTCCATTGTATTGGAGAGAAGGCAGACATCTCTGCAGCCGATATCTCCAAAACTCAGGCAACTATCCCAAAATGATATAGATGGATAAATAGCACTACAGGTGAGAGGAAACATATGTCTTTTGGATTTTAGGGTGAGCTGTCCCTTTAAATTAGTGTAGGCCATGGTGCATTCATTACAAACCTGCAATATTGTATTCTACAAGTAGACTATTGGGCTTTCCCTCAATTGCCTCCTAATAGCAGCCAGTAAAGTTATAGCCTACTTTTAGTCTGCTGCTCAGTATTGTGCTTTAAGGTGCTATACAGGCTATTGAGAAATGATGAAATTTGAGGGAAAATCCATGTTTGGCAAGGTGTTCCCAAATGTAAAGTGACTGTGTTAACCCCCCCCCCCCCCATCTTATGTTGAAACCTCTGTAAAAACAAAAACAAAAAAGTTAAAAAGCTAGTGTGGCCCTGGCACGTGTTGAGGGCAATAAACGGCTTCACCGATAGGCTATTGGGTCTGTAAAAACCTCAACTTAAGTTTGTCCCAATCCTTCCACCATGCATGCACTCAGAACCTTCCACCATGCATGCACTCAGAACCTTCCACCATGCGCTCAGAACCTTCTGCCATGCGCTCAGAACCTTCCACCATGCGTTCAGAACCTTCTGCCATGCGCTCAGAACCTTCCACGCATGCGCTCAGAACTCAGAACCTTCCACCATGCGCTCAGAACCTTCCGCCATGCACTCAGAACCTTCCACCATGCACTCAGAACCTTCCACCATGCGCTCAGAACCTGCACACTTCACTTCTGATAATAGACACTTCATCCAAACAGATGAGGTGGCCTTTCACCCCGCGGCGCTGCAGGCACAAGCACAAAAAGAGCGTACGCATTTTCTTTTTTAAAGCGTATACGCTTTAAAAAAGAAAATGCCTAAGCTCTTTTTTATATCATATAGTTTTATCATGTAAATCTAGAAGGCTCTTAAGCTGTTCTGCTCAAACAGGCCCATTCTAATAAGGATAATGCATTTAGTTTGTCATGCAACAGCCTGTAGTGGCCCTGTTTTACCTTTCTGTCACCCATTTGTTCTTTATCAAGATGCATACCTGCTCTCCTTCACAATCAATTCTATTCAGCAAGTGTCTCAATAGCCAGCACAGTTAATATGGTCAGGTAGAGGCACATGATTATGTGGGCTGAAAGCTCAGCTCCACCCAAACTGTCACCCACAAAATCTACAGGAGATCAAAGGAATGGATGGTATAGGAGTCTCTCTCTCTCTCACCCCCTCTCTCACTCATATCTCTCTCTCCCCCCCTCTCTCTCTCCACTTGAATCCCTAATGCTATTAAAAGGAATAGGGCATCTCACATTCTTGCTCTGTTGGAGGACAGAACCCTCAGTCATGCACTGCTCATTCTCCAAGGCAGAAGCAGGATGGATTACGCACATATCAGCTATCTATCTATCTATCTATCTATCTATCTATCTATCTATCTATCTATCTATCTATCTATCTATCTATCTAAGTGTCTGTCTGTGTGTGTGTCTGTGTGTGTGTGTGTGTGTGTGTGTGTGTGTGTGTGTGTGTGTGTGTGTGTGTGTGTGTGTGTGTGTGTGTGTGTGTGTGTGTGTGTGTGTGTGTGTGTGTGTGTGTGTGTAAATATATACCAGAACGAAATCAAATGTGAGTTGACATGACCAGGTTTACCAGGCTACCAAACAATCACAACAAAAACACATTTCTTATAAATCAATCTATCCAGCGGAAAGATGATGAACTGTTTTACAAAGTGCTTTTTAATGAAACTAATTTGGCATCATAGCAAATTTGTCCCAGTGTTTTCTGAACAAGACCACATGTATTAATGCCATCCACAAATACATAAACAGAAATCCCCCACCACAAATTTCAAGAGTAACAAAAAAGTAAAATATTGTATTACTGGCACCGCACCCTATAGGGGGCTCCCATCATTCCTTTTGTGTTTAAAAAAAGGTAACGTTTTGTCACTTAAGTTATTAGTCTCAAAATGGATCACTGTTGTGCCATTTCTACTTTGTAAAATGCAAATGTTCCTCTGACGTCTCATGTTTTTCTCAGAGAGAAAGTCAATTATTATGAAGCTTAATTACAATCTACATATGTTTGAAGTGAGGCCCCTCCAGGCCCTTGCGGGGCCCTGGATTACTCCAGTAAGCCAAAGAGAATGAACCTGCATTACAATAACAGCAGTTATGTTGACAGTTGGCTACCACTGCAGAGGTCAAGGGTGTCTGGGTGAACTAATAACTGTGGTGAAAGATACTCCTTTCCTGCCTCTGGGAGTGCCAAAGTTGAGGAAAGGTTAAGAATCTGCAGAATGTCCCTTTTGTGCTTTTCTCGCAGATTATCGAATTATGTGTTGAAACTGAAACTCCTTTCCCCTCGCAAGATGGGAGAGGAGATGCATATCAATGATATCAATGGACCATCACAACTGTTCTCCCCTTTAACATCACACACACACACACACAAACACACACACACACACACACACACACACACACACACACACATGTTTTGTTTTAGTCCCATCTATTGTTGTTGTGTCTGTGACTTGATGTTGTCATGTTAAGTTTTTTCACGTTGCTGACCCTGTCTCGGCTAGGTCTCACTTGTAAAAGAGGTTTCAACCTCAATGTGACTTCCTGGTTAAATAAAGGTTAAACAAAAATAAAAATAAAATAAATGCACACACAGTTCCTCAGTCGTCCCTGAACTGCGTCACAGCCACAGAACTATGTCGCTGTGGGTTACAGTGAGAGGAGCACTAGTGTTACCGTGAGCCAGGAGACATCTGATACAGAGGCAACCGCCCCACGGCCCCACAGCTATAGGTAAGGAAACAAGGAATTTCCTGCATAATAAATGAGCTCTATTCTGGGTGCCAGAAGGTCAAGATGTTATACACTTGACGGCTGAACACTTGGGGTGGGGGTGGGGGTGGGGGTGGGGGCGGGGGCAGGGGCGGGGGTTAGGGGGGGGCAAAGAGGTCCTGGGCTCCAAATGTTGCCTCTGGACCCTTTTCACTGCAACCGTTTTGAGGCGGTAAAGCAGGAGGTAAAGCAGGTGTAACCGATTACATTAATGAGGCCCCTGGCACTGGAAAGCCTACTGTAAATGGACTGGAACCACCATTAATAGTATTGGTTTCCACCAGCTTTACTTCCTGCTTTACCACCTCAAAATGGTTGCTGTGAAAAGGGTCTATTGACGCAGATCCCCACAGTGCTATTTTGACCCCATGCTTCCTTCCTGGGCCAAACATTGTTTGTTTGTTTGTTTGTTTGTTTGTTTGTTTGTTTGTTTGTTGGAGGGGATAATTAAAGCATGGTACAGCATTATACTGTGTGCAGACATTTCCTTTCTTTAATTTGGATATATAAATAGGCATAGCAAAACACAATGCAAACTAATGCAAAACAAAAAAGAAAAAACTGTATATGTCCTCCCCTCCTATCTCAAAATAAAATACCTTGCCCTACCCAGTACTCAAAATAAAATGAAAATCCCCCCCCCCCCCCCCCCCTCCTTCTTTTTTTTCCACCTAAATATCAGACAGTCCCTAACTACAAAGCGCTTTGCAGCGCTAAGGAATGCTCAATACCATGGCTTCAACTAATCAGATTGCTTGATTTGAGGGATCCGTTTTATACAACCATGAGTCCATGATGTAATATTGCGATTCATTTTTCTGTCCCACGATATCGTCATGTGTATTGTGATATATTGAATTTCGATATATCATCCCATCCCTGCACAGAAGTCAATCTTTTGACCATAATGGCATTTTCTTCAGTATCTCTGATACTTTGTATGTATTCAAAAGGAAATACCATCACGTGGTGCAGTTTTCCTACAATTTCCAGGATGCAAATCAGTTATCTGCAGCTGAGTTTTGAGAGAGCCTGTCAAATGCATTGTGGGTGATGTAGGCTATGTCTTTTGCCTTGGAAATCAGATTGTTGTGAGCTAGTCAAGCAAGTCAGGAATAATGGCTGTTTTAGTCAAATATTTCCAAATACAGGTAGGTAAAATTATTACCACAGTTAGTGTGTGTGTGTGTGTGTGTGTGTGTGTGTGTGTGTGTGTGTGTGTGTGTGTGTGTGTGTTCGTGCGTGCGTACGTGCGTCCGTGTGCGTGCGTGCGTGTGTGTGTGTGTGTGTGTGTGTGTGTGTGTGTGTACCTGCATGTGAGAAGCGTTTTACTTCTACAAAGCAAAATAAAGTATGCGGATCAACTCTTACCCATGTTAATTGATGGGCGATACATGCGGTATGGAAAAATTACGCACCTGTTCTATTTTTGTCGGATCCCGCATCCCGCATACATCTGACAGATGACATGAGTGTGGGTCTGTTCACAGGCAGCTGTACCGGAGCCGTACCGCATCTGTTCCGTACGTGACTTTTGAAGTGTTTTCTGAACATCATGTCAAAAACAAAACAATGCATTTACCCTTCGAAAATCATAATATTGGTCCTCATTTGTGAAGATTATCTTGCTGAACACATGTCCCTTGTTTCATCAACTTTTGTTAACCACAGACCTTATTTCATGTATTTCACCAACATCCCCCATACAAAAGCCCTATTGACTTTTACACGTAAGAGCTGGAAGTGCTAACCAGGTCTTCTGGACTCATTCCTGCAGTACTCTGTGTACTCTCTGTATACTATGTTACTGTTAAATGTTGTGGGCAGTGCAGTATTCATGACAAGTCTCTTTGAACTCATTCTGAAACAGAGGCAAACTCACCTGGTGTCCAACCACCCTAACCCTAACCACACACCATAAGACAACAGGCCAGGGTCTGCACCCCCCCCCCCCCCCCCTTCCCCCAGGGTGTTCTCAGGCTGGGTAATGAACGGGTGGGCCCACATTGTGATGTGGTTAGGGCTGAGGGCTGAGGGGAGAGAAATGGGAGAAGGGGTGTTAATTGTTTTGGCTCTTTGCTGGGGAAACATATCAACATTAAATCTAATGGAGGTTAAAGACTCTCATTGCCATAGGGGCCGGCGCTAATGAATAGCTAGCTAGCCAAGGAGAGAGAGAGAGACAGAGAGAGAGAGAGAGAGAGAGGAGAGAGAGAGAGAGAGAGAGAGAGAGAGAGAGAAAGTAGAAAATTGAAGAGTGCTTAAACTGGTACAGCGTTTACTGGCCCTTGAAAGGTTTTTTACTATATTGAGGTGAGTGTTTTATAGAGGCGCAGACTTAAAAGGATTAACATTAAGAACTCATTAAGGCACTTTTATATGATTTTTTTTATTTTTAATGAGGGCTCTATAATCATAAACACAGCTAAAGTGAGCGACCACCAGGACAATCCTCAAAGGCTTAGAAATAAAAGAGAATTTCACCATGTACATATATATATGTGGATTTACCTTTATTCTACTTTAATTTCACCTATCTATCCTTATCTATCTATCTATCTATCTATCTATCTATCTATCTATCTATCTATCTATCTATCTATCTATCTATCTACTGTGTATATATATATACTGTATATAAAAGGGAGCTAGGACTGTTTATTTGTTTGATTGTCTGTCTGTCCCACTGATGACATCATCAGTGATGTCATAAATGCACGCACACACACACACACACACACACACACACACACACACACACAAGAAACAGGCACACACATGCACACACAAACACACACACAAGAGACAGACACACACACTGATGACAGACACACACACTGATGACATGATGAATTTGGCAATCCATGAGTAAATTCCATTATTGGCATGTGCCTTCTCCATGGATAACTCATCAAATTCTAGTGAACCACAGGCTCACAGTCCATGGTATCAATGTGCTGTAAGCCACAGGCTCACAGTCCATGGTATCAATGTGCTGTAAACCACAGGCTCACAGTCCATGGTATCAATGTGCTGTAAGCCACAGGCTCACAGTCCATGGTATCAATGTGCTGTAAGCCACAGGCTCACAGTCCATGGTATCAATGTGCTGTAAGCCACAGGCCCACAGTCCATGGCATCAATGTGATGTACATGTAAGCCACAGGCTCACAGTCCATGGTATCAATGTGCTGTAAGCCACAGGCTCACAGTCCATGGTATCAATGTGATGTAAGCCACAGGCTCACAGTCCATGGTATCAATGTGCTGTAAGCCACAGGCTCACAGTCCATGGTATCAATGTGCTGTAAGCCACAGGCTCACAGTCCATGGTATCTCAATGTGATGTAAGCCACAGGCCCACAGTCCATGGTATCAATGTGCTGTAAGCCACAGGCTCACAGTCCATGGTATCAATGTGCTGTAAGCCACAGGCAGTCCATGGTATCAATGTGATGTAAGCCACAGGCCCACAGTCCATGGTATCTATGTGCTGTAAGCCACAGGCTCACAGTCCATGGTATCAATGTGCTGTAAGCCACAGGCAGTCCATGGTATCAATGTGATGTAAGCCACAGGCCCACAGTCCATGGTATCAATGTGCTGTAAGCCACAGGCTCACAGTCCATGGTATCAATGTGCTGTAAGCCACAGGCTCACAGTCCATGGCATCAATGTGCTGTAAGCCACAGGCTCACAGTCCATGGTATCAATGTGCTGTAAGCCGCAGGCTCACAGTCTATGGCATCAATATGCTGTAAGCCACAGGCTCACAGTCCATGGTATCAATGTGCTGTAAGCCACAGGCTCACAGTCCATGGTATCAATGTGCTGTAAGCCACAGGCTCACAGTCCATGGTATCAATGTGCTGTAAGCCACAGGCAGTCCATGATATCAATGTGCTGTAAGCCACAGGCCCACAGTCCATGGTATCAATGTGCTGTAAGCCACAGGCCCACAGTCCATGGTATCTCAATGTGCTGTAGGCTAAGCCACAGGCTCACAGTCCATGGTATCAATGTGCTGTAAGCCACAGACTCACAGTCCATGGTATCAATGTTCTGTAAGTTAAAGTGTACACACGCACATCTCTTTTCCAGGTGCTGAGTCAAAAAAAGTTACTTCATGAGATTCAGGAAGACTTGCGACGCTGTTGGTACCTCCCAATATTGGGAGCTACCAACAGTGTCTTCCTGAATCTCATCAATGTGCTGTAAGCCACCTGGCTCACAGTCCATGGTATCTCAATGCATTTGTAGCAGATAAGTACAGCGAACACGTGAGATGTACATAAAAGACTGTGCACAAAGACAACACACAGATCAAAGTCGTCTTTTTGTCTCGCAATATAATTTCATGCTAAATCTGAATGAGGAAGACTCAAAAATTGGACATGAACACTGGCTTAGAAATATTCATGTAAGTATCCCATTTCAGATGAGAAAAAGAAAAGAATCAGAAAAAAGGGAGCTACAAATCTGCTTTCAGATCATACAATTCCCATGTTTATTTATCAGCAGAGTTAATTGAATTTTAAGGAAGGGCCCTTGATAGTGGTGTAAAGGATAGACTTAGATCAAATGATCAACAGACAGCAAGACAAATGGAATTTTAATTAGTTTTACTTTTTTTTATTCTGTTATCATTTTCTGGACCAGACCCCCCCCCCCCTCTCACACACACACACACACACACACACACACTTTTTGGTAGTGTATTAGTTGAATCCTGCTGTTTTTGTTGTTGCTAGAGACACTCTCCGGGATGTCTTGACCTCTCACTCCCAACACTGATATCACCTTGATCACTGATCAGAATGACTCAGTTTCGTTTGCTTTGGGGTTTTAGCTTCCTGGAGTTTTTAATTGGTTCTAAACATATTAAGATAATGGGGGGGACTTCCATCTATGAAGACGGGGGGTTGGGATGAGTCAAGCATTGCTGTCTCCTCCTGAAAGAAAAACATTTGCACTTGGTTGCTGAACGCTTTGGATATATTTTTTTCTTCTTAGTCCTTCTACAGTATAAAAACAGCTTATTCATACTCATATTTTTCAACTCACAACTTTATATACCTAACAAACATTTGTCCAGTTTACTGTTGAACCCATTCTCCTTCACCTTTGTGGAACCAGAAACAGCCCGAGGGGAGCGTGCCAATGTCCCCAGCGTCCAATGTTCCCAGGGCCCAATGTTCCCCGGAGGTTGTAACAGTCCTGCAAACACCTGGAATGTCTGGGGCAATCCTGGAAACAACCTCTCCAGGTATGAATCTTAAAAATAAATAAAAGCTGTATTCGGGACAGCCCTACGGTAAATAAAGTTCTAAAGTAAACAACATTGTCTTAATATTCATGGTGATTCAAGATACATGATACACACCTGATTAAGCCATCTATATACCACTTGGTTGAGGTATGTTATGCAAAAAAACCTCCACACACACACACACACACACACACACACACACACCACAAATCCAATGTCACCATCTGATATGGACCCGGAAAAGCAGACTTGATGACACATTGATATTGACACTGCTTATTCAGCTTACAAATACATGCTGCCCCCTCTCCACTGCTCTGCTCTCCACTGCATTGCAAGACATTTTTTAATAGCAACCTGAGGAGGAATGCCATCATTCTCGCTCTCGTTCTAGCTGTTCCATCTAAATGTTTACTCGGGGTCCCCAGGTGTTCCCCCTCATTTCCACCAGAAAATGATTTAGCCTCCATCTATCATTTGTAAAACACAGAAACAGAAAGGGGGAAAAAAATCAAAATGAGAAATCATGCACTTTTCTAATGATAATAGTATACCAACAAATGCCATGTTTGTTAGATAGTTAAAAAATCATACTCATTAAATTATTTTGGCATAATAACACTAAATCTAACATATTAACAACAATGTATGATCCGAAGTGTTTTTATCCGATAGAAAATAGTAAATTTTAAACATTCTCTATCAAACGGTTGAGTTGCCACACCATGGAACATTTTATGATGAATTGCCAACTCAACCATTTGGCAGAGCACTTAAAACAATGTTGTCCCATATAAGACATGTTTTTGTTGAATCAAGTTACATAATTCTGTTTAGTAACTTTAGATTATATAATGTGTCGAAAAAACTAAGCTTACATTTGAAAATTCAACCAAAATTAATCCACATGTCAGAGGAGTGATTTTCTGTTCCAATTTCATGGGAGCAGACTGACTGAAAAGGCTTACTGTTAAAATGCAGAGTGCCCTCTAGTGGATTTTTATTTAGCATAGCATACCTCAACCGAGTGGTAGAGGTGGCTTAACCAGGTGTGTATCATGTATCTTGAATGATAGTACCATGAATATTAAGACAATGTTGTTTACTTTAGAACTTTATCCCCTATTTGCGCTTTCGCACCTGTTTGCATGCCTTAACAATAGCAGTCCGCCTTGCACAAATGTCCAGGTGTTATATATATTCCAGTTTATTCATTTAGGAAAAAACCCTTGAGATTAATCATCTCGTTTTCGAGGGGGCCCTAAGAAGCAAAAACAAGATTCAAGGAAGTTACAATTTAAATCAGAAGAGACAAGACAAACAACAAGACTGACCATCAGCATAGGAGCGCCCCAGGGGTGCTTCTCCAGCCCCTTCTGGTATGACCTCTACACCCACGACTGCGTGGCGACTCAAACCTCTAACACCATCGTGAAGTTTGCAGACGACACAGCAGTCGTGGGGCTGATCTCGGGGAGCGACGAGACGGCCTACAGAGAGGAGGTGGGGGCCCTGGAACAATGGTGCCAGGACAACCACCTCTCTCTGAACGTCTCCAAGACCAAGGAGATCATTGTAGACTACAGGAGGGGGGGGGCGCACACCCCCCAATCACCATCAACGGCACAGTGGTGGAAAGGGTGGACAGCTTCAAGTACCTGGGAGTCAATATCCACCAGGACCTGACTTGGGCCGGCCACACCGCCACTGTTGTCAAAAAGGCCCAACAGCGAATACACGGACTCAAGCGCCTGAAGAAATTTGGGCTAAGGAAAGAAACCCTCAGGGACTTCTACAGAGGCACCATTGAAAGCCTGCTGACTGGCTGCTTCACCACCTGGTACGGGAACTGTACCACCATGGACCGCAGGGCGCTACGGAGGGTGAGGCGCGCGGCCCAGCACGTAACAGGATGTGAGTTGCCAGAACTGCATGAACTGTATAACCAGCGGTGCCTCAGGAGGTCCCTGAAGATCATCAAAGACACAAACCATCCCCACAACAACCTGTTCTCCCTGTTAACCTCAGGGAGGAGATACAGGGTTCCAAAAGCACGCACAAATCGCTTGAGGAACAGTTTATTTCCGCAGGCCACGAGACTCCTTAACATACACAAATAGTGTAGTAGCCGTACCGTACCGCACTGCAGCTGCTACCATTACGTATGTCTAATGTTTAATTGTATGTCTAATAAGGTACATGCTATTTGCACCTGTATGTCAAATACGTAGAATTTAAAATGTTTAAGCACGTCTAATGTATGCACATGACATGTGCACCTATGTGCAGTGAATATGTCTCGGACTTGTCTTATCACTATACTGCCTTATTGCTTATTGTTGCTTATTGCTTATTGCTTATTGCTTATTGCCTTATTGCTTATTGTTTTTGCACTCATATGCCTTGCTATATTTGTACTATGTTGTAAACGGAGTCCACAGCACAAGAATTTCACACGTGATACTTGTACCATGGAGTGACAATAAAAAATCTTGAATCTTGAAGACAAACAAGACAAAAGAGACAAGAACACGAAGGGCCCTATCGTTGCAATCGGCGTAGAAACTGCGTTTAAGGCCTAGCGCTAGGCCGCCTAGCGCAGTTAGTGGGTGTGGACCAGCGCACTCGCTATCTTGGTATCGGCGCTACACGCAGCCTCAACCATTATAACCACGCCTTTTAAGCATAAAATTATGCATGGTCCGCTCATTGGAGAATTGCAGTAAAGAGTCACACACTTGCCTTTTAAGCTCCAGGACAAATCCGGTAAAACCAGACAAAGCCAAGCGCTCTGCCCCCCCCCCCCCCCTCCCTTCATCCCGTCTGTCTCCATATATAGGCTATTATTCCATATTATTATGCTTCTCAAACCAATCTAACTGCAGTTTAAATACTGCAAGCATGTAAATACCCTACACTATAGCAAGATCAAAGTGAAAAGAATGTTCTAAATGCATGAGCTAGAAAAATATAGCCTATTAGATTGGTGAAAGTTTGTCCAGAAAGATATCATTTTCTCTCGCCTGCTGCAGGAAGGATGATGCACATAAATATACCCTACATTATGTAAAGTCATTGCATAAATGTGTTTTTATTGTAAAACTAAATGTGAAGTAGGGCCAAGTTATTGGAGCGGACATCACAGTATAGCACATGACAGTAGAAGCACGTCCGCTGTCACTTATCTAAATCACGTTAAATCGACAAGGGATATATATAGGCCCAGGAGGACATATATGTTTCACATAGGGTGGTGTTTTCATTTCGATGTTTTATTTGGTCCAATATTGAAATGTTCTACAATTGCGGGTTGTGTTACCATTACACATTATTTAGATCTACCTTTTATATCTATTTCGGCTCATTTGGTTGCTATTTAGTAGCTAAATGGAGCAGCACAATGCATGCTGGGACATGCCAGGCAGTGAACTTACAACTTCTTTTTCCTATGGGAAGTGTGTTGTGTCTGTCTAAGCGAGGGACTCAGAGAGAGAGAGAGAAGGGTGACAGAGAAGAGGCAGAAGAGCGCTCATCGCAACTGGCGCACTGAATAGGCCTGGTTTCAGAGAGAGACAGAGAAGGGTGACAGGGGAGAGGCAGAAGAGCGCTCCTCGCAACTGGCGCACTGAATAGGCCTGGTTTTCAAAAGCGCAAAGCGCTAAATTTATGCCAGTTGGGAAGATATCATTAGGCCGGCATTTAAGGCCAACACGCCCATTCTCGCCCATTCAGTGAGTGCGCCACGCCCATTCCGCCTAAAGCGCATTTGTCAGTGTAAAGCCATGTTGATATCTTCCCGAGGCAGGCGCAAGGCACGTTTTTTTGCGTTTAAGGCCCGTTTTAGCGCCGAAGGCCTGTGGGAGAATAGGGGCCTATAACTACGGCAATTAACACCCAAGTATCAGTTAGATAATATAGCAAAATAAATAAAATTAAAATAAACCAAAATAATAATCAGTAATACGTATCGTATTTTCAGTGAACTGTAGAGAACATGTACAATAGCAGATATATATATATATATCATATATATACACATACATATAAATATACATATTCAAGCACATACATATACATCACATGCATATATACATACACACATAATTGCTCATTTATACATTCACATTTATGCACCACACAATGGTCATATACTACGCAATATATATAAATATATATGTATATATAAAGACTGTTACTATATATCAACGGAAACAGGAGCACGCCGATTCAAGACAAGAAGACAGACTTTTTTTTTTATATGTTAAAAGATGTAATGGTTCGTATGTCTGGGGATAATTTATTCCAGTCTGAGGGGGCTTTGAACCTAAATGCTCTCTTTCCAGATGTTTTCCTAACTGCAGGAATGAAAAAATAGTACTGTGAAGAGTGTCTTAGCTGATATGTTCTTCTGTAAATAAAGAGGATAGTTAAAATGTATACATTTAAAAATAACTTGCAACCAGTGAGTGTGTCTTCTTGTACTGAGTGGCGGTCATTTAAGTGCATACATTGTACAGTGATGAGTGGTAAAAGGACATCCGAGTACAAATCTAGAGGTTATTGTATGCTGTGTTCAGAGGTTGAAGATTGGTTTTGGATGGATTTTGATAGACAACATCTGCATAATCACAGAAATAAGTTGAATGGCAAGTTTCTGTCGTACACAACAAGTAAAGCAGTTTCTAGATCTAAATAAGACACTAGTTCCAAATTTAATTTTATGGAGTGTGTGATCAATATGAGGCTTGAATGTGAGCTCAGAGTCAAGCCAAACACCAATATAGTTAACTTGATCAACTTTATGCAAAACAGTATCATCATTACACTTTATAATTAAGTTATTAGAGTTTGTTTAAGTGTTTGTTTTGAACCAAAGACCATAATGAAATATTTTGTTTTGTTGAGCAGTAGTTTGTTAGATAGAAGCCAGTTTTGTAGTGCGTTAAAATCAGATTGAAGATCAGTTTGGATTTGTTGAAGGTTAGGTTTGGAAGTATAGATGACCATATCGTCTGCATAAAGTTGAACAGATGAGTTGGAGCAAATTACAGGGAGATCATTAATAAAAATAGAGAAGAGAAGTGGACCTAGCGTCGAGCCCTGAGGTACACCTCTTTGTTGAATAAAGAGATCTGATGTTCTCCCTTCTATGGCAACACATTGTTTTCTGTTGTGTAAATAAGAATTGAACCAGAGTAGTGCACTAAGAGAAAGACCAACTGGGTGAAGTTGATCTAAAAGTAAGTAGTGATCAACCAAATCAAAGGCCTTTTTAAGGTCAATAAAAATGGCTCCTGTGAGATTGCCAGTATCGGATGATGAAAACACATCATTGGTAAGTTTTAAGAGTGCAGTACTGGTTGAGTGATTAGGTCTAAATCCGGACTGAAATGGCGACAGGATGTTGTTTATCTTAAGGTAATGTGACAATTGATTACAAATCAGTTTTTCAAATATTTTAGCAAAAGAACAGATTATGGATATGGGTCTATAATTATTAGGATCAACAATGTCACCACCTTTGTGAAGTGGGGTGATGCGAGAACATTTCCAGATATCTGGCAGCTCACAGGTAGATAAAGACATGTTAACACGATTTTCAGACGGCAGCCCGTCTTTATTGTCACACAACACACTACAACACATGCATGCAGCCACTACACACACTCATGCTGACGGTGGCCGGTGAAATATGTCCTCTGCATTTGACCCATCCAGGCTTGTCCTTTCCTCCAGGGGGCAGGCCAGGAGCAGTGGTCGCTATTTCTTTCCAGCGCCCGGGGACCTTCATTGGACCATCATTGGACCAACTTCAGATGTTGTCGTCACTGGTCGGATGACGATCTTCTGCATGTTTTTAGTGGGGGGTTATGTACGGAGGAACCCCCTGGGGGGTACGGGGAGAACATGCAAACTCCACACAGAAAGGCCCTTCCGACGAGATAGCCCACCTGGGCAGTAGGCACTGAAGATATGGGGGGGTCACAACTCCAGCGCCCACAGCGTCCCAGGTGGGAATCGAACCCATGACCTTCGAGCTGTGAGGCGACAGCGCTTACCACTGCACCACCGTACCCCGTAATAAGTCAGCAAGAGTAAAACATGAGTATATGACCGGCTAATTTAATATATTTGGATTCAATACCATCAAGTCCGGCACCACTGTTGGAGCTAAGTTCATTAATTACATTTAGGACCTCAGTCGGTGTTATATTCTTGACGGAGAATGTACTTTAGCAGGGTGGAGTGTGCATCAAACTGTCAGTGTATGGAGAGTCAGAGAGGTCAGAGCAGACGGAAGAAAAATGCTGACCAAACACCTGGGCAATAGCTTGGGGATCATGAATTATGTTACTATTATTATTATTATTATTATTATTATTATTATTGCTATTACTATTATTATTATTATTATTATTAGTCGTATTATTAATATTGTCCCTTATTTGATTAATAGTATGTTTATCTGATTTGTTAGTTATAGAATTAATACTGTTCCAGAACTGTTTAGGATTTTTAAAGTTATTAGAGAGACATTCTTTATAACTCATTCACCGCCAAAGACGTCTTTGACGTGTTATCAGGAATAGCCATCCACGGCAAAGACGTGTTTGACGTGTTTTTGTTTTTATTAGTGCAGCGCGTAGTTCAAACACTTCCCCAGCCTGTGACATGTTATCAGGTCCCTGCCCTCAAAGAAAAAAGCCGACAACACGCGATCAAACACATACCGCAGCTGTTGTTTTGAAATGAGCAGGAGGAAAAACAGAAAACAGAGAAACGCGCTCCCTTGTTGCAGAGAGGAGAAACGCCATTGAAATGCCCCTCGGCGCGCTGCACGAGCTGATCGGCTTGCTGCATGGCAGCGGACATCGATCGTTCGCGGTAGTCAAACCCGTGACCAACATGATCGATCCTGGTCCCTGGACCCCGTTCCTATGTGCCAGCCCGAAAGAGACGAGACGGAGTCACAACTGTGTGAGGAGGAGAACAGCAGCCTCGCCACAGAAATGGCTTTCACACAGAGCCAAGCAGCAGAGCAGCACGGCCACTTTCCTGTCGAGGGCGAGGAAGACTGGATTCCAATGCGACAGGACCCGGATGTGTGTGTGTGTGTGTGTGTGTGTGTGTGTGTGTGTGTGTGTGTGTGTGAGAGAGAGACTACACTGATCTCTGCATTCTATTCTATGATCACACTCACTCACACTGAGTAAACTGTATTGTTGAATGTAAAAAAAGCACTTCATGTATATATATATATATATATATATATATTTGTGTCATAACGAATAATATTTACATGTCTGATGTCAATACAGTTCAAAATAAAAGAATTGAGAGCGAGTTCTGCCTGAGATTGTGTGATTTACAAAAATGACATTTTCTGCAATTTCTTTCTCAGAGAGACCTTTTTGGTGAAAACAGGGTGTATATAAATGGCTATAAGTAGAGTACAGAACATGCTAAAAGCTCACTTTTTTTTTCCTGGTGAACCCAGAGACATACATCTTCATTTTGAGGTATTGCAAATCACTTTGGTGCTAATAGATAATTTACTGTGGGTCTTGAAAGATGACCAACAATTATGAAAATCTTTGGCCTGTGCTAAATATTGGCAGTCCTAAACTGGCCATGAATGAGATAATAGTTAGATTTAGCATTGCGAATCATAGTCTTAGAGATATTTCTTAAGTATCTATATGTTTCCCAGTCAGCATTTTCCCTTGTCAGACGAAATTTGGCCCAAGCCTTATCTCTCTGCTTAAAAATACTAATAAGTTCAGAACTTATCCAAGGTAAGTGTCTCCCCTTGACCCTGGAGGTTTTCCAGGGGGCATGTCTGTCAATTACTTGCGTGCAAGCGTGTCGATTTGCATAGGGTTGGTCGGGACATGTCACAATCAACATTTCAGGGTGTCCAATTGTCCCTATCAACTTTTAAGCAACCTTATTTCCATTATCTTTGGAGTGCAGTTATATAGGTCATTTAGATTGTCTTCCCATATTTTGCAAGGATAGAATTGACCCGACCATTATTGAGTGAAATTAGTTTGCATTATGTTCAAAGTTACATTTACCCCTGTTTTTCACAACTGAATGGGCCAGTCCAATTTTTCCCCCCCAAACTCACTTTTGATTGGCTCATTTGGCTGATGACCAAACAAACGCCCACCCACACACACAGTTTTCCGGGTTTCCCTCAAGCCCCCAGCAATAGCGCTGGGCTTTGAAGCCGATTGAACATGCTGGCGAAGCTCTGTATTGCAAGTCACGTGACGCCATGCAGCCCAGAAAGGAACATTCCCATCCACTTGCATGGGGACGCCGGCAGCTGTTAAACCCAGGGGAAATTTTTCCGGGTGTCACTCATAAAACGACTCTTTTAATTATCAAATATTTTTTTATGCAGCATTTTTTCTTCAGAAGCCACTAAGAGCCGCATACGGGTGTATTTTCTGGGGCTTCATGAACGCGCATTTGGCCACGGGAACACGGATCATCAGAGCGAAGCGTCATCACTTCCTTGTTGTGAGGTGAGCTCGAGCTCCAGTCGTCCTATCCAGTCCGATTTAGCCTTTTATTATGATAATAAAGTAGTTATTATACACGAGTAGCCCGCCGGAACATGTGTACAGATAACTACTGTTAACCGAAAACGTAGGTTTGGGATTATGTGTGTTTTCTGTGCTCTTTATGACATGGACAGCAAGCTAACACTGCCTTGGTTAATGTAAGGAGGTATCGTTAGTCTACCCCGTTATAAATGAACATGTTCTGTTGTGATTGTCTATTGTCTAATAAACTATTTTAAATGGCTCGCCCTGTGCATGATTCCAATTCAGTTCCGTTGACAGTATTGTAGCGTCCAAGGTGTCGAGCTGTATTAGTGTATAGATTATAATTTTCATTTAGACAAGACCATGACTCAGTACTCAGTACTTGCCAGTGATAAATGATTGCTGTTATAACAGTGAGTATGATATGACGTCTTGACAAAGTCAAAGTGCTGTAAAAAAATTACTAACAAGGTCCTTGTCAGGCAGTCATTCAATTATTGCTTTTATAATATTTTGGTTGTGATCAAGTCAAGAGAACTGGCATCCATGTTCAGAAGTAGGCTACTCCATTCAAAAAATACATTTTTCCATAAACCTTGATGTGTACATCTATTCACCTTTTTCATCTCAAGGACCCCTCACTTTTATGGCACCAACAACATCAAAGCAAAACAGTCAGTTGAACTATGCTGGTCTGTACATGACAGATAGAAAATATTAATCAGACAGTAGCAGGTAAGGCGTATAGGCCCCTATCGTTGCATCGGCCTAGTTTCTACGCCGAGCGCCTGGCGCAGTGGGCGTGGACCAGCGCACTTGATATCTTGGTCTTGGCGCTACACGCAGCCTAAAGCATTACAACCACGCCTTTTAAGCGTAAAATTATGCACTGTCATGCTCATTGGATAAGTGCAATAAACGAATCG
Source organism: Poromitra crassiceps (assembly GCF_964638095.1). Taxonomy (NCBI): domain Eukaryota; kingdom Metazoa; phylum Chordata; class Actinopteri; order Beryciformes; family Melamphaidae; genus Poromitra; species Poromitra crassiceps. The sequence goes on from NC_139623.1 coordinate 54,577,766, forward strand.
CACGCTTGCCTTTTAAGCTCCAATTCCAGTGGTCCAGCAAAACCAGACAAAAGCCAAGCGCTCTGCCCCCCCCCTCCCTTCATCCAGTCTGTCTGTCTCCATATATAGGCTATTATTCCATATTATTATGCTTCTCAAACCAATCTAACTGCAGTTTAAATACTGCAAGCATGTAAATACGCTACACTATAGCAAGATCAAAGTGAAAAGAATGTTCTAAAGGCATCAGCTAGAAAAATATAGCCTATCCCTATATGATGAGATTAATTTTATATTGGTGAAAGTTTGTCCAGAAAGATATCGTTTTCTCTCCCCTGCTGCAGGTAGAATGATGCACATAAACCCTACATTATGTAAAGTCATTGCATAAATGTGTTTTTATTGTAAAACTAAATGTGAAGTAGGGCCAAGTTATTCGAGTGGACATCACAGTATAGCACATGACAGTCGCGTTCCACTGTCACTTATCTAAATCACGTTAAATCCACAAGAGATATATATAGGCCCAGGAGGACATATATGTTTCACATAGGGTGGTGTATTCATTTCGATGTTTCATTTGGTCCAATATTGAAATGTGTACAATTGCAGGTTGTATTACCATTACACATTAATTTAGATCAACCTTTTATATCTATTTCGCCTCATTTGGTTGCTATTTAGTAGCGAAATGGAGAAGCACAATGCATGCTGGGACATGCCAGGCAACTTACAACTTATTTTTCCTATATGGGAAGTGTGTTGTGCCTGTCTAAGCGAGGGAGTCAGAGAGAGAGAGAGAAGGGTGACAGAGAAGAGGCAGAAGAGCACTGGCGCACTGAATAGGCCTGGTTTCAGAGAGAGACAGAGAAGGGTGACAGGGGAGAGGCAGAAGAGCGCTCCTTGCAACTGGCGCACTGAATAGGCCTGGTTTTCAAAAGCGCAAAGCGCAAAATTTACGCCAGGTGGGAAGATATCATTACGCCGAGATTTAAGGCCGACACGCCCATTCTGGCCCATTCTGGGACTGCGCCACGCCCATTCGGCCTAAAGCGCATTTGGCAGCGTAAAGCCATATTCCCGAGGCAGGCGCAAGGCACGTTTTTTTGCGTTTAAGGCCCGTTTTAGCGCCGAAGGCCTGTGGGAGAATAGGGCCCATAGAGTATTGTAGGGATTCCTGTCCAGCAAAGTCACGGCATGAAGTCACACCAGTTATCTCACAACTTCAATACTTAGGCTAGTTAATTATATTATCACTGATTGGTGGCTGTGCAACAGTTGCATGCTACTTTCTGTGGTTAACACACACCCGTTTGTATTTTAACTGTAAGATGCTGCCAATAGGTGTTATTGTAAGTTTTGATAACACTAGCCCTCTGGTGACAGAACTAAACAAGTCAACTTGATACAGTGTGACACTGCACGTTTTTAGACTCATTTATTTAGCGAATGCAAGGTCCTTGAGCCAAGCAGTTGCCTCCTGATCTGCTATAGGCCTATGGAGGGTGAATATTCCTCCTTCAAGTCTTTGTAGAGGGCAAGCTTCGATGATGTGTTGCATTGTCTGCTGCTCTCCACAAGCACACAGTGGGCTTGGCTTGGGCTGCTGCCCCACTTGTGAAGGCTGGCCAAGCAGGGGCCATATCCAGTCCTGAATCTATTGAGGGTTGACCACTTGTTGACCAGTGGGGTCTGACACCAGGTGTTTGTTTGGGACGTCCTTGGACTATCATTGACATTGCATCAATCTCAATCACAATAAAACTGGCATCTAATGATTAAAAAGCACTGGGTAAAAATAATTAGCACATTATCAAGTTTTAGTCAGCTCACTAGATCCCAGTATATTAATGTGATGTCAACAACTCAATCAATCTATATTTATATAGCACCAAATCATAATGACCACTCAACAGGTAGACGCTACTATGGACTCAAATAATATATCGGCTATTTTACCACACAGGTCATGTGTCAATTAAACAATTTTGAGATTAGAGAAAAGACAACATGAGAGCGATGGTGATGAGACACAGATTTGAAAGCTATATCTTTCAAGTTTATTTATGACAATAAACAACAAAATCCTCCGATCAATCCTGACCCATAGGCTGTGGCCGTCTTCTCTCCGTCGTCAGCCACCCCCTGAGGAAACCAAAATGTTATTACTCACGTTAACGAGCTCATTGTAGCCTATTATGCTAACGTTAAATTTCCATGCAGACCTGTTAGCCGTTTGACATACAATTCCAACAGCAATAAAGATGTTCATTATGCATATAAACCCCTGCATCGTATCGTACATCCAGAGGTCAATTTTCGTTAAAATATCATGGAGCCAAAATATGGAATTCAAACTTACATTTATTGACTGTTTCTCTATCCCTGTCTGTGTACAAAAAGAAACTAAAAGGTTTTCTAATGTCTGGTAAATTTAGCACTGAGTGAGCTATGGCATTTCTGAGAGAGGTCTAAACCTCATTCTCATTTTTATTTCTTTTTTTATTCCTAGTTTTTTTTTTTTTTTTTTTTTTGACTAATCTGAGTTATCATTGCATTGTAATGTTTGTTCAATGTTAATTGAGTAACTTGTATTATTATGTTTTTCTCTTGAGGTGAGATCTTTATATAAACCCGTAGTGGGTTTCTATCTCACCTGCACATGTTTTTTTCTCCAATGTTGTAAACATTTTTTATTTTGTTTCTGTTTTCCTTTAATGTGCAAATAAACATAAACATAAACATAAACAACCGCACGGCTAACCACCTCTAAGCTGCTCTAAAGTTGTCCGAAGTGAATTTCAACAATGGCTGCTCTTTCAACTTGGCCATCTCTGGCTGTCACATGAACGCGCATCTTCGGTGGGAGACATCATGGAAAACGTCATGGCACACATGCGCACTTCGCCTTGGGCTGCACGGTCAGGAAGTAAAACCCGGAAGAAAACCCCCCCATGTTGGCATCATGCGCCAATGCATGGGTGGGCGTGGCACGTCCCTTATCCAGTTATTATAATACATCCATGGTTTCGCTGCAGCAGACAGACCCTCCTGGATCTTTCTCAGAAGAGACTAACATTAGCACAAATCTGGAGACTTTTTCTGACATGGGATTAACATTACCAGCAAGCAGGCAATGACATAGCTGGGTAAGTCCCGCTAGCATCGATGCTAATTTAGCAAAGTACAGCATGCAGCTGAAGCACATGGCTATAATATGGATGTTAACATCCATATTAAGTAGCCATGTGCTTGCGCGATGACATCAGTGTATTGGCGATGTCAAAGGGTGGATTGACATCTGACTGAAGATCGTGCAACTCTTAGGAGGAAGAAATGTAGGATGTATGATGTGTGGGATTCAGTGGCAATTTTTTCTTTCCAAACCGGCTGTTTGTGAAAGAACATGATTAGATGGCTAAACCTACAGTTTGTGTTTGTTAGTTACAATTATGCTGACAGGAGAGCTGAGCAGGTGGTGACATGAAAGTTATTGAGAAAAGGAGAAGATACTGAATAATGACATCACAACAGTATAATCCCAATGTTGATTTAAAATGAGATAGCCTATTCCTCTATATATGGCTAAAAAGGTTAAAGAAAACTACATTTTTTGATTTAAAATGAGATATTCCTCTAAATATGGCTAAAAAAGGTAAAACAAAAACCCCCCAAAAAAATCGGCTGCGACCTTGCGGGCGCCACCGAAACCGCCTCCCCTCATGCGGTCCTCGACCCTACCAACTTTGAGACCAAAACGACGCCCTTGCTTGCGTGAACTCTGAGAGTAAAAAATCCCAGGCATCTTGAACATTGGGTATTAATTGAAATCTATCCCAGTTAATAGCTACTATATAATTAATAAATAAGTCTATGTTAAGGAATTTTAATCTTCCATATACAGTAGATGACTGAGTGGTCGCTGAAACAACAGATAACACACCAGCTTTGATATATTATGCCGAGTTTTGCACTCCCGCCCGGCAGCAGCTAAACGCATCCCCACCTCATGGGAGCATATTGATTCATACAGAAATGTAACTGTTTAAAAGTGATATAATTATCTGGGTAGACGTGAGCTCCCTGTTTTCTAAGTTAAAACAGCCCCGAAATATGGTGAGGATGCAATTCTCAGCGGGGATGTGAAAACATTCATGGCACCTGCCACAGGCGGAAAGTAGAGCTGTGCCAAATCATCTGCGCCCCCAAAATGCCAGTGCAAATGGGATTTGGGTGGTCTTAAGCACCAGAGTTATTCACAGGTGTGGCCAGGCAATGCCTGGGCGTTACATCAATAAAACCAATCAGATTCCCATCTCTCAATCGCTGTGCAAGGCGACATGCGTAATAGAGTGGACTCACTCATGCCGAGGACAGAGAGAGATGGAGAGAGCTTGTTGACAGATCGTCTGTGGTGCACGACCCTCCGGGTTATGGGATAGGTGAAGGTGAATAGCCTATTGCAAGTAGGCTAATGTCCATTACATTGTCCAACAAGTTTTCTTAATTCATTTCCCTCTTTGCGATGTGATACAAGTTTCTCAGTGAGTTATAGTTGATTGCCTCACTGAATTATCTGCTAATACCCAATTTTAGCAGCAGAATTTGATGTCCTGCGTGGCACCTCCATGCGTAATGACATATCCAAAATGAATTTTACTTTGCACTGTGCTGCGCAGCTCGGAAATTATGGTGCGCTCAAGCGCAGCGCGCGTAAGAGGTGCGTGCTGCTTACGATAGGAGAATGCCATCTATCCCCACATTTTTGTGCTGAAATGCCTGGTTTGGCATGTGGCACGACTATGTCCAGTACAATTATAACAGGCATGCGCTTGTGCACACCCCCAATTTGCATTGCGCACGGTGCTAAACGAGCACAAACGCGCTTTTGCGAAGATAGGGCCCAGCATCACTTAATGTGCATTAATGAGTTATAGACAGACTGCTGGGAGGGAAGGAAGGGGGGGTTGTAGGGGCATACACCCTAAAGAAGGGTATGTCCAGATGTTCAGGAACAAAACATTAATTTAGGTCTATGTGGCTTGCGCTGGCCCTTGTTTCTCTGTGTAGACCATGCAGACTTAACCGGATCTTATGGCTCCGTTCATTTCTGAGAGCCGTTCAAAATAGCGGCTCCTGGTTCGTTTTTTTTTTTTTTTTAACCCTCGTGTGGTCTTCGTCTTTTAGTCACACCGATGGTGTTCGGGTCAATTTGACCCGGCTCATGTTCAACCATTCTAAAGTCGTTATAAACCCCAAAAATCCTACTAATCATAGTTTGTTCTTCATTTTAATAAAGAGCTACTCAAGTTTATTTATTATCTCCGCGAGGAGATTATGAGATTGTCGCTGTCAGTGCGTCTGTCTGTCTGTGCGTGCGTGTGTTCCTGTGCGTGCGTGTGTTCCTGTGCGTGCATGTGTTCCTCCCGGATCTCCAGAACCGTTGGTCGGATCTACTTCAAACTTTGGGAGTGTACTAAGGAGTACGTGATGGAGTACAGTGACCTGTTTTCGTGCAATTCGGTATAGCGCCACCTACTGGCAACACAGTGCGTGTGTTCCTTGTGTGTTCCTCCTGGATCTCCAGAACCGTTGGTCGGATCTACTTCAAACTTTAGGAGTGTACTAAGGAGTACGTGACGGAGAACAGTGACCTGTTTTCGTGCAATTCGGCATAGCGCCACCTACTGGCAACACAACAAGTGGTTTATCTTGAGAACCCCTCGTCCGATCAACTTCAAACTCGGGGAGTGCGCTTAGGGGGACCCAACGGAGTGCAGGGAGCTGAATTCCAGGCAATTCGGCATAGCGCCACCTACTGGCAACAAATAAAACTTCTTGCAATTCGCCTTAGCACCACCTACTTGCAACAAAAAATGCTTATCTCAACAACTCTTTCCCGGGGTTTCTCAGAGAAAATTCCGCCCACACAGGGTCTATGTGCCGACAGGCCGCAGTGCCGACAGGCCGCAATGCCGATAGCCCACAAGCAGAACCAGCTCATGAGCGAGGCGGCGTGCAGCGTGTCGGTGGACCGGCTGGAACTAACCTCTCCCAGCCCCCACGCCAAACCTATGCCAGGTTTAGGCATGGGGGGAGGCCCCCATGCCTAAACCTAACGTCCCCCAGACCCTAACCCAAAACCTAACCTCTCCCACCCCCCACGCCTAAACCTAACCTCCCCCAGACCCTAACCCAAAACCTAACCTCTCCCACCCCCCACGCCTAAACCTAAGGTCGGCATTGCGGGTGGTCGGCATAGCGGGTGGACACCCCACACAGGTGCAAGAGAGGTGACCTGTAGCTAAAAATAGCAAAAAAGTATCAAAACATACTGTCAACTCTGAGTGAACTTTCATTGTGTGTGTGTGGGTGTGTGTGTGTGTGTGTGTGTGTCAGAATGCAATGTTTACTAGAAAATACCAATATGTCTAACATTTTCAAAGAAAGAAATTGTCTAAATTTCACTTCTGACCCCTTTTAGCCTCCACTTTCAATGGCCGGGTCAAATTGACCCGAAGGCCATGGGTGTTATATGTTGATGCAGGGGGGGGGGGGGTAGCAAATGCATGAAATGTACCATTTTCATATCACATGTTTAGTACAGTAAATGAGCCAAGCAGAAGAAGTTTCATAGAGAAAAAAATATTTTAACATACTTTTCCTTGATGTTGAAATTCTAAAACGGGTCAGATTGACCCGAAGACCATGCGAGGGTTGGGCGCGCACTACTGTTTCTCTGCAAAATCACTAATATAATGATATGGTATGATTTGGATCGCGGTGTAGCCCTTTTGATATTAAGCTGAGTCCGCTCACCCAGGCCAGCTACAGCATGCGCCGGTAGCAATTAACGTGTGCACCCGACCTATCCTCCCTGCCCCATGCTCCCTGCAGCGGACTAGCAGAGGGAGGGAGGGAGGTCTAACCTGTGTGTGTTCTGGGGAGCGGCAGGCAGTGAAATTTGGGCACAACATTAAAACGAACGGCTCTCAAGTAGGACTCGGTTCCCTTCGTTCATAGCAAAGAGCCGTTCAATAGATTCGGATCGTTCGCGAACGTCACATCACTACTTGAGACTTGACTTGGACTCTAACTCAAAGACTTGAGACTAGTCAAACATGTTCAGTAATAACCAATGGTGATAAGTCAACCAGGTTTCCATTACTCCGCTAGGTACAGCAGGGTTGCCCTCTCTCGCCTGCCCCTTTTCGCCATTGCGCTCGAGCCCCATGCCTTAAAAATATGCGGCCATCCAGGTATTGCAGGCCTGAAGGTCGGAGGTATAGAGAGCCGCAGGGATGACGTATTTTTGTAGTCGGAACGCGGAAGTCCCGGACTTCATGGTTCTTTACCGTTTCTGTCTATGGGATTTTTGAATGGGTTTTTGGCGCAATGCTTCAAATAAGGTCTCTGGCCAATGCAAGCTTAACCAAATGCGAACCAGTGTTCAGCGGGATAATCTTCACACATCACACTTATTTACTCAAATCAACTCTCAATAACTGTCAAACTATTCATCATTCATCTAGTTTGACAGTTATTGAGAGTTGATTTGAGTTAATGAGTTATTAATTTGAGTTAGTGTGTCACTGGTCCACACTTTAACACTCAATAACTGTCAAATTAAATGACAGACTTCAAAACAGTTTAGTTTTCTGATATACTACTGATGTTCGAATGATACAAAGATGGTTGAAAATGGGCAGAGTGTTCCTTTAAACAATGTTTAGAAAATTAGAAAATTCTCCCCTTTTCCATGATTGGCCGTATAAACTCAGTTAAGATGATTTCACTCCCCAGGTTCCTCTTTTTGGGTCAAAATCTTCCCATTTTTCTCACTGCTTTCCTCAAAGAGGTAGGCCTCTATCTTCCGACAGGCGCTATCCCTAAATAGCGCTTTGCGCACTGTTTGCCTTAAGGCACGGAAGATAGCGTTCCACCTTGCGCCGTCCGCCAGGTGTTCTGCCGAGTTTTGCTCCCCCGCCGAGCAGCAAAAAAAAACATCCCCACCTCACGGGAGCTACTTGTAATGATTTATACAGAAATGTAACTGTTTCAAAGTGATATACTCGTCTGGTAGACGTGACCTCCCTGATTTCTAAGTTAAAACAGCCCGAAATATGTTGGGGATGCAATTCTCGGCAGGCATGTGTAAACGTTCACGGCACCTGTCGCAAGCGCAAATTAGAGCCGTGCCAATTCTGCCAAAAATCATCTGCGCCCCAAAATGCCTGCGCAAACGGGATTTGGGCGGTCTTAACTACCAGAATTATTCACATGCGTGGCCAGGCAAGGCTGGGCATTACGTCAATCAAAACCAATCAGATTCCCGTCTCGCAATGGTTGTTTGCGTGAGGTTGCCTCGCCGAGGCATGCAATATGCTGTAATTCTCTCCATGCGTAATAGAGTGTACTCACTCGTGCGAGGACAGAGGGAGCTTATTGACAGATCGTCTGTGGTGCCAATGACCCTTCGGGTTATGAAGGTAAATAGCCTATGTCCATTGTCCCACAAGTGTTCTCAATTCATTTCCCTCTTTGCGATGTGATAAAAGTTTCTCAGTGAGTTATAGTTGATTGCCTCACTGATTGCTGTCCACTCCGCAAATACCTCTCTGCGTTGGGAGCGCAGCCACAATCTCCGTGCAGAGCGCCCAGCGCAGAGAGGTATTTGCGCGTAAGAGGTCCTTTTCAAAGCTCTTAGCGCAAAGTAATTGCGCGCTGCTGACGATAGGGTAACGCCATCTATCCCACATTTTAGGGCTGAAACGCCTGCTTCAGCATGGGGCAGCCAATGACCAGTACAATTATCACAGGCATGCGCTTGTGTCCGCCCCCAATTTGCATTGCGCACGGCGTTAAACGAGGGCAAACGCAAAATTAGCGCTTTTGGGAAGATAGAGGCCCTAGACTCCATAGTTCTGTCCTACATCTGGAACAAAAAAATAAAAATAAAAAAATAAAAAACCCTACCACTATTCCTTCAGACGTTGTAGCTGTCATAGACTGTGTTGCATAGTTGATTGCTCTATTGCTGACACAAATGTGTTACTGTAAGTCGCTTTGGATAAAAGCGTCTGCCAAATGACGTAATGTAATGTAATGTGAACCCTGGGTAGGCTCTAGTGATGCATACAGGTGAACTTCAATGATGAAGACAACAGTCAGTGTGCGTCAAGATGCCAATTTCAGGCTATTTATTAATATAGGGTCAAAAGGTTAAATTGGTTTGTCTTGCTGCGGTGGCGCAGCACGCCAGTCAGCAGGCTGATGCACTGGGAGTATACTATCAGTGAGAAACAAAAAGGTTAATTACACACAAAAGAAACCCTCTTTATTTTCCCAAACACAAATCACCCAAACTATTATCAGTGCCACAACAACCCTTAAATGATACCACCACAAATCAACAGGTGAACTCCCAACGCACCAACCGCTCCCGTGGCTGGAGGCCACACCAGCCGCAGAAAGGATAAAAGTCAGTATTGGTCTTAATCTGACCTAAACAAACATTAACAAAAAGTAAACGGCAACCAGCACTTTGCCTGTGGATTAGACATCAAACATTAATGTATGTCTCAATGAGGCAAATTAACATATTTATAGTAGAAAAGTATTATACCTTGCCACTGTCACGAGGCTATGCCTGGACTCTCGACCCTTTATGCAAGAAACAATAAAATATAATAAACAAAATGTTGGCAGACCCACAAAGTCATATTTACAATATTGTATATACAATACAATATACAATATTTCAATACAATGCCTCGAGGTGCATTTGCACCCCTACATTACCCAACAATTAATTAAAATAATCTTAGTAAAACACAGTTGCATGTTAAAATGATTTGCTTGGCCTACCCAGAGGACATGTGCACAGGGGTGATCAGGAGTGAGCAGGCATGAAGCTGACACACCTGTGCTCCATGAGCCTCTTATTAGTTTGTGTAACTCACTCTTGATTGGCCAAGGGCTGCCCTGGGTCCTAGTGTCCCCCTTCCACAGGGGTGCCCAATACGTCGATCGCGATCGACCGGATCGAAGGTAGTGTGGTAGATCGCATGGCATTGAGGGGGATTTTTTTTATTATTATTATTATTATTTTAACTGTTTTTCCACTGTTTCCACTGTTTTTCCACTGTTTCCACTGTTTTTCCACTGTATATATATATATAAATAAATATGCTTGGTAGATCACTTTGACTTGGTCATTTTAAAAGTAGCTCCCAAGCTGAAAAAGTGTACCACAATATGCCCCTGGGATTTGAATCGACGTCCCGTCGATTGGTCCTTCAAAGCCAGGGCCTGTGGAATGCCACACATGGTCCAGTTCTGTGGATTTGTTGGGAAAGCTGCATAGCAGTTCTAGGCACGTGATGTAGGTTGCGATGCTGACCGGCCGTGGCCCGTGCAGAGCGTCTCGGTCCTGCCTCCTCTGTACTGGACTTTTCAGCACTGTGTGAGTCCATGTCCACCTCTCCTGTGGGCTGTGGTTCCAGGTTGACACGTGCTGGTGTGTTCTGCGGCACCTGTTCCACAAGTTCTAACACAAAGGGGATTTCAGAGATATCATTATCAACCTCATTCAACAGATCATTGGGCAGGCCAGGAACAGGTATTGTTTTAGCATGACTTTGTATACATGGACCTGGACGTATCTGACTCCTATGAATTTGTTTGGGATGCCCTTTCCCATCTGCCGTTGCTATGTGTAGATTGGTCCCCCATCTTCAGGACAACGTACCACCTTATATAGCACTGGGGACCAGTTATCCTGTATGTTGTGGCGCCCCCTGTGGCTATGGTCATGGCAAAGCACCAATTGTCCTGTCTGCAAGGTATCCCCTGTTACCTTTGCATTGTGATGTCTAGCCCACCGATCAGCAGCAAGTCGAAGTCTCCGTCTCGTTTCCTGGTAGACCTGGCTCATGGCATTGCGATGACTGGTGGTCCACTCATCTGCAGTCATCAGCTCCAGTGGATCTGTGCTCCCCAATAAGCAGTCAATGGGCAGCCGTGGCTCCTGTCCAAACATAAGCATACAGTATATGGGGAGTATCCTGTGGATTGATGCTTAGTTGTATTATAAGCAAACACAACTTGTGCCAAATGCTCAGTCCATCGGTTTTTCTGGTTTTGTGGTAGTGTGCGGAGTAGATCATGCAAAGTTCTGTTAAAACGCTCGCACTGACCATTACCTTGGGGTCTGTATGGAGTTGTTCTTGTTTTAACTATGTCATACATGCTGCAGAGCTGCTGTATCACTTTGGCCTCAAAACAACGCCCTTGATCTGAGTGCACTTGGCGGGGAACTCCAAATACACAAAACCAATTGTTAACGAGGGCCCGAGCCACCGTGGCTGCCGTTTGGTCTCTGGTTGGAATGGCCTGTGTATATTTGGAGAAAACATCTGTGTTAGGATGACGTCATCATTCCTACTTTGAAGTCACTGTTAGGATGACGTCATCATTCCTACTTTGACGTCGTCATTCCTACTATGATGTCATCAATCACTGATGATGTCATGATTCATAAGCGTCTTTCATGCCTTTCGCTGGTGATGTCATAACACAGGTGATGTCATATTCACATCTATAAGGGCCTGTTCCTGCAGGTCCTCGCGAGTGATTCATAAATTCACATCAAGGATCATACCAATCTCTGCAACGTCTGCAACCTGCAACTTCTGCAACCAGCAACCTCTGCAATCTCTGCGACCGTTCCCAAACCTCGAACTGTGCAGCCCCAGCCATCAAGTTCCACAACACCCCAGCTTCTCAAGACCTACCAAGTTTCCCGTGGCCCTCAACTACCCGCGAATAGATCCCCATGTCTGACACCGATCCTGACAGTATGAATCACTCCGAAACGGATTTAGCGGATAGATTTCCACCGATCAAAGAGGCCTCAGCTGACCCACCAGGCGGTCAGCTGGATATCCCCACTCATCCTGATACCTTCACTCATCCTGATGTCTCCACTCGTCCTATCACGTTTGGAGACTTCCAGATCATACTTAAGCACCTGATTGCCCACCAGGAGGAAGCAATCCAGGCTGTGGCTTCCAAGGCCGAGGATCGGTACGCCCTCTTGATTGGCCGGCTAGATCGTCTCGAAGGGCTAGGCCCCCAGGGTGTCACCCCGCAGCCTCTGCAAGACCTCGCACTCGAGTCAAGACGCCTGATTGCCCACCAGGAAAAAGCAATCCAGGCTCTGACTTTCGAAGCCACTGATCGGCACGCCCAGCAGGAAAAAGCAATCCAGGCTCTGGCTTCCGAAGCCGCTGATCGGCACGCCCTCTTGATTGGCCGGCTAGATCGTCTCGACGGGCTAGCGCCCCAGGGTGCCATTCCGCAGCCTTCTGCCCCTCCTGCCCCAGCTTTCGAGCGCACCGCCGTTCCGGAGGTTTCCAGACCTGCTACTCCCCCGTCCACAGCGGCCGTTGCTTCTAGCTCTGCCTCTCGGCCACCCCCAGCTGCTAAGGGCATATTCTGGGGGGGAGTTCGCGTCATTCCAGAGCAGGGGCACCCACATTTGAGTCCCAGCAGCCATCTGTACCGTGATCTGACCGGCAGGGTTCGCATCACACCAGAGGAGAGGCAGCGCCGTTTGGACACCCGGAGCTGCCTGTACTGTGGTCGAGCCGGGCATTACCTCTCCTCCTACTCCCGCCGTCCAGTAAGTGGTCCCACCGCTCGCCGGCCCGTGGTACTCTCAGTGGATCAAGACTCTACGTGTCCAGCCGAAGAATCTGTACGGTTGGGTAGCGTTCCCTGCAGGACCCAGGAGTGGCAGTGTGTCTCCAAGAGGGTTAACGAGTTGGAGAGGACTGTCGATCGTCTCATTGGGAAGTTCAATCGCTGCCTGCAGATCGGCTCCGTCCCCCCGCAGGGGGCCTCCGAGTCTGCTGGCCCTGAGGCACAACCTGAGGCACAACCTGTGGACCTGCCCCTCGCCGAGTCTGAACCCGTACCTGAGGCACAACCTGTGGACCTTCCCCTCGCCGAGTCTGAACCCGTACCCCAGCAGCAGCCAATTCCTGTCGTTGACCCACACGTAGGTTCCAGCTTCATGCTGGGAGGTTCCCGTAGTGTCGTCAGCCCTCGGTCAAGAGCAAGAAGAAATAAGAGGCGTTTAAAGGAGGAGACGGTGGGTGACCTCCCCAAACTACAGGTCGGGAGGGCAGGCCTCGCTGTGTCAGATCCCCCTGCGGCTCTGCCTTCGGAGACGGCGGCATTTGACCCTTTTGATGGTCTCCAGCCTCCCGTGTTTGGATCGTGCCCCGGGGGATGGCCGGCCCCAGAGGATCCACCGGACCCGGTGGAAGTTCTATCTACATATCGGTCCATCTATGGCTTCAATATCCTGTATTAGGGAGGAGCACCTCCACTGTCCTACACCCCCTTTGGGGTCTGACCACCTGCATCTAACCACCTGCTGAAGAGCACCTCACTCTCTTACACCCCCTTTGGGGCCTAACCACCTGCGTCTAACCACCTGCGGAAGAGCACCTCCACCAGAACCTACGGATTTTTTGTCTCCCAGATGCCATCCTTGATGGCCTCATTGGACGCCAGGTGACGTCCGTTGAGGGGAGGGTACTGTTAGGATGACGTCATCATTCCTACTTTGACGTCGTCATTCCTACTATGATGTCATCAATCACTGATGATGTCATGATTCATAAGCGTCTTTCATGCCTTTCGCTGGTGATGTCATAACACAGGTGATGTCATATTCACATCTATAAGGGCCTGTTCCTGCAGGTCCTCGCGAGTGATTCATAAATTCACATCAAGGATCATACCAATCTCTGCAACGTCTGCAACCTGCAACTTCTGCAACCAGCAACCTCTGCAATCTCTGCGACCGTTCCCAAACCTCGAACTGTGCAGCCCCAGCCATCAAGTTCCACAAAACCCCAGCTTCTCAAGACCTACCAAGTTTCCCGTGGCCCTCAACTACCCGCGAATAGATCCCCATGTCTGACACCGATCCTGACAATCTGTCATTATTAGCACACTTTCACGTCCATCAGATGAAGGTTCCAAGACAGTGAAATCTATGGCCAAAATGTCATTGGGCTTTGCAGCCATTAAGTGCCCCATAAAGCTTCTGGGTTGTGGATGTCCAGCTTTAGACACCATGCAGCGTTCACAATCCTTACAGTAGGCCTCAATAGTTTTATCCATACATGGCCAATAGCATCTTCTCCTGATCAGATCTGTGGTTCGCTCCACACCTTGGTGGCCGTGGTTGTCATGGAGACAGAGAAGAACTTCCCCTTGCAGCTTTTGAGGTAGCAACAGCTGATTCCTAGGTGGTCCTCCCTCAGGTGAATTCACCTGTCTGTACAGAATGTCCTTTTTCTCCACTATTCTATCCCATTGTTTCACTAACCTCAAAACCATAGGGGATGCAGTTGCCCTCTCCTCCCTATTTGGGCGTTGTTTTCTGTCCCAAAATCTACGGAACTCCTTGATCACATCATCTTCTGCTTGCAAAGCAGAGAGGTTGGTGTCTGTCGCCCAAGGAGACACCATCACCATCTGGGAAGTACAGTTTTTAGAGGTTAGTGGTGCATGTTCTTTCTGCAAAACACACCTAAGTTCTTTTGGCAGGATGGTTGTGGGTGCCAGGGCCACCACCTGCTCTGTGGTCACATTCTGCCTTGACAAAGCATCAGCATTTCCATTTGCCCGGCCTGGTTTGTATCTGATTTCGAGATCGAAATTCGCAAGCTCTGAGGCCCACCTCTGTTCAACTGCTCCCAAATTGGCTGTTTGTAGGTGACTGAGGGGATTGATATCTGTATGCACAATACATTTTTGGCCAATTAAATAGTCCCGAAATTTTTCTGTAACAGCCCATTTAAGGCCCAAAAATTCCAATTTCATTGAACTATAATTTTGCATGTTTCTTTCAGTTTTTCTTAGACCTCTGCTAGCAAAGGCAACGGGACGAATCTTGCCCTCACACTCCTGCGACAACACTGCTCCCAAGCCATTATGACTAGCATCCACATCCAAAATGAATGTCTTATGGAAATCAGCGTAAGCCAGTATTGGTGCTGTGGTGAGCTTTGTTTTGAGTGTTTGAAATGCTGATTCACGTCCATCTGTCCAATTATCTTTGAGGCACAGTTTCTTGCTTTTCTTGTTTTTGTGTTTGGCGAGTAACATTGCAGACAAAGAGTTCAGGGGGGAAGCAATTTGTGAGAACCCGGAGACAAAACGCCTGTAATAGCTGGCGAAACCCAGGAATGATTTCAGTTCCTGGACATTGTCTGGGTTCTTCCACTTTGCCAGGGCAGCAATTTTATCTGGGTCTGTGGCCACCCCATCTGCAGACACCACATGCCCCAGGTATTTCACCTGGTGTTGAAGAAAATGGCACTTGCTCAACTTGGCCCTCAGGTTCTCCTTCTGCAGACGTTTCAGGACCATCTCCATCCTCTGCAAATGTTGTTCAACAGATGTTGAGAAGATTATTACATCGTCTAAGTACAAAAGCAAGGACTGGCAACTCTCATCACCAAACATCCTTTCCATCAACCTTTGAAATGTGGAAGGGGCATTGCAAAGGCCAAAAGCCATCCGATTAAACTCAAACAAACCAAAAGGTGTTCAAAAGGCTGTTTTGTGTTTGTCTGCCTCTGTAACAGGCACCTGATTGTACCCACTGGCTAAATCTAAGGTGGAAAACCATTTAGCTCCTGTGAGTGCATCCAAAGACTCCTCAATCCTGGGCAATGGGTAGGCATCTTTCCGTGTTTTAGCATTCAACTGCCTATAGTCCACACACATCCTTAAGGAGCCATCCTTTTTTTGTACGAGCACAAGGGGGGCAGCATAGGGACTACAGCTTTCCCGGATAACTCCTGCCTGTAGTAGTTGTTTGATGTGGGCTTTCACAATCTCAAACTGAGAAGGGGGGATACGCCGATAGCGCTGTTTAGTGGGGACATCGTCTAACAATGGGATATGATGTTCAATAAGTGATGTACAGCCTAGGTCAGTGTCACCTTTTGAGAATACATCTTCATATTTCTTTAACAATTCCTTCACTTGAGTTTGGTCTGAGTGTGTCAACTTGGACAGGTCTACAGATTCCAAGTCTATGCGAGGTGCTTCTGTAGCTACAGCCTGGGAACATGTTACTGTTACTTGGCCCTGAGAATCTACTCCCTCGCTAAACACTATCGCTGATGTATTAGTTTCAACAACGTCAACGGAGTGCAACAAACCCAGGGTGACTCGTGGCTGAAGGTAAGCCACTTCTTTGCTTACATTGGAGACTGGGACGTAGGCTAAACCATCTTTGAGGGCCACTAATGCTGTAGAAACCAAAAGGCCTGCAGAAAAGGTGATTTGTACTGTTATCTGATTCCAGCAGAAGTGTTTGTACATGGTGTTGGTTACCTTTTGGGCCTGTGGCTGGGACCATCACTGTGGTGCCTGCGGGAATGTGGACTGGCGACGTCTGCTCGCACCCGCAGTTGGCCACGGTTGCCGTCACTATGCTCAGTTTCGAGCAGGTGGCACTGTTGTAACGCTTCCCTCCAACCAGGTGCCGCCTGTGTGACCTGGGGGATGTGGAACAAAGCAGGACCATACTCCCCATAGAGATCAGTGTAAAGGCGGAGTATAACATTCATCCCCAACAGCCCAGGCACCTGCTCCTTTTGTTTGGATAGTGCTGTAGAACTGGGTGGGTCCTGAACAACCAGCACACCACATCCTGGCAAAGTCCTTCCAAGTACTGTCACATCCAGTTCTACATACCCCAGATATGGGATAGACAGTCCATTGGCTGCAGTGAGATTGAGCCATTTGCAGTTGTTTACTTGGTGTTTGTCAGAGTCAAAATTGGCTGAGAAGCAACTTTCTGTTATTGTTGTAACATTTGAACCGGTGTCCAATAATGATGGAACATCAACCCCATTCATTACCAGGTTTACAATAGAGCATTGGCCAACCAGCTGCTTTAACAGTCCAGGTGACACAGAATTTGATTGGGAGCCAAGGTCAGCCCCTCCTGGTGTCTGGCTCGAAACAACAGAAGGCTCTAGTTTTCCGTCGGGCATAGATTGTCGGCAGTAACGGGCAATATGACCTGGTTTGTTACAACGAAGGCATTTCCTGTCTTTTGTCCACTTGGCCTGACTCTGAGTAAAAGTCACTTGCAAAGACTGAAGTTGTTCACTTAGAGTTGTGATTTGGTTCTGTTGCTGCTTTAACAACTCGGTAATGGCCATGAGCTCAGGGGACTGTGGGGCTTTATGCACTGGCTGAGGGGCTCTCATATCAAACCTTGTAGCATTACACCCATAAAAAGGTTTGCAAGAATTCCCTCCATCCAAATGTCCAGCCCACCTGATGGCCTCCTCCCGGATATCTATTAATGATACCTGTGGCTCTCTCCTTACCACATCCTTCAGGTGGCGCTGCAACATCCCGTCTTTGACGTGCTCCACGAACTGCTCCCTCAGTACACTCTCAGAATTGGGTGCATCTGGGTCACTGTCAAGAATAGAGTCCATTAAAGACATCAGAGCATGTGAAAACCGCCTCAATGACTCGCCTTCCTGCTGCTTACGGTCATAGAAACGTTGTTGCAACACGACCAATGGCTTTTTACCATCGTACAGGGCCTTCAGGATGCTGACAATGTTAGCAGGGTTTTCCCTTTCACTGCGTGGACGGTGCTTTATCTCACTTCGGGGTTCCCCTCCTAAGTGATCAAAGAGGAAGATTGCAGTTTCCTTGTCTGAGAGGTGTCTGCCCTCCAGACAAGCATCTACCTCCTCAATCCAGTCCTCAAGTCCAACGCTGTCAGGCGAGTCTTGATGACCATAGAATTTAGGACATCTCCTCTCCCGAGGAATATACACCGTTCTGTCCACCCTGGGGGCTGTAGCAGAGGGGTTTGGAACAGACCGTTTTAGCCGCTCATTCTCAACTTGAAGAGTGTTTAGCTGCTCCTGTAAGGTTTTCAACTGTTCCTCCATTTCACTCTTAACAGTAGACCAAACAAACCCGTTAAGTCTCAAAATGCAACTTAAGTTAAAAAAAATTGCTGAAGGTGTAGTCTTCTTCCTGGCTCTGTGGCTTGAATACAGACGGGGAGCAGTAGATCTCTCCAATCTTCTGTGCCGATTACTATTAAATTACACAAAACAAAAACACACACTGACTGTTTCAGAATCGTACCGACAACGCCAAATGTGAACCCTGGGTAGGCTCTAGTGATGCATACAGGTGAACTTCAATGATGAAGACAACAGTCAGTGTGGGTCAAGATGCCAATTTCAGGCTATTTATTAATATAGGGTCAAAAAGGTTAAATTGGTTTGTCTTGCTGCGGTGGCGCAGCACGCCAGTCAGCAGGCTGATGCACTGGGAGTATACTATCAGTGAGAAACAAAAAGGTTAATTACACACAAAAGAAACCCTCTTTATTTTCCCAAACACAAATCACCTAAACTATTATCAGTGCCACAACAACCCTTAAATGATAGCACCACAAATCAACAGGTGAACTCCCAACGCACCAACCGCTCCCGTGGCTGGAGGCCACACCAGCCGCAGAAAGGATAAAAGTCAGTATTGGTCTTAATCTGACCTAAACAAACATTAACAAAAAGTAAACGGCAACCAGCACTTTGCCTGTGGATTAGACATCAAACATTAATGTATGTCTCAATGAGGCAAATTAACATATTTATAGTAGAAAAGTATTATACCTTGCCACTGCCACGAGGCTATGCCTGGACTCTCGACCCTTTATGCAAGAAACAATAAAATATAAGAAACAAAATGTTGGCAGACCCACAAAGTCATATTTACAATATTGTATATACAATACAATATACAATATTTCAATACAATACCTCGAGGTGCATTTGCACCCCTACATTACCCAACAATTAATTAAAATAATCTTAGTACAGTATGCATGTTAAAATGATTTGCTTGGCCTACCCAGAGGACATGTGCACAGGGGTGATCTGGATCAGGAGTGAGCAGGCATGAATCTGACACACCTGTGCTCCATGAGCCTCTTATTAGTTTGTGTAACTCACTCTTGATTGGCCAAGGGCTGCCCTGGGTCCTAGTGTCCCCCTACCACAGTAATGTAAGTATAAGAACCATAGAATTTCTAAAATTCATTTACAAAAACCCAAGTCTGAAGGAGGGTTAGCCTTACCAGTGTTTAGGCACTACTATTGGGCTGCTAACGTTAGGGCTCTAATGTTTTGGCGGCAAGCGACCTCTGTCAATCTAACTCTTGGGGCCCCCCTGTGGCTAAAAATGGAGGCCAGCTCTATTGCAAATTCTTCCTTGTCAGCCTTGTTATTTTCTAAGCTAGAAAGGCCCAGGGCTCTAGCAAATTTAAGCTTTGTTGTAAAAAACTCAGTCAGAATCCTAGGCCAGGTTAGGAGAGTTTTGAGTATACCTGATGTCTCTGTTGATACGCCAATTTGTTTTAATCACAGTTTGTTGTCCTCACGATCAGACAGAAACTGCCATGCCTGGAGTGAGAAGTGGCTGGTTTCCTTCAGAGACCTATACATAGACGGTCATTTTGCATCCTTTGATCTTCTGAGAAAATTTGATTTTCCCAACACACATTGGCATACATACCTACAAGTTAGAGGTCATGTTCGATCCAAGATTGATGACTTTGAAGTAATCTCAAATGAACATGCCTTTTTTGATGTTTTGTTTTATATATTTATTTTATTAGTTTATTTGGCAGGGACATACAAGAAACATTAAACCCCATAGGTGGAAGAGATGCTTTGCAACAGATTTAGCCATAGGCTACTTTCCATCTGGAGTCCCTGGGCAGGTGGATACAAAGGCCATTCAGAGTAAAAAACACACACAATAAAATACATAAAGTGTAAACAAACAGAGAAAGGGCACATGTTAGTATGAGATAGATAATAGTATAAAAAAATAAAATACATACATGCAAACATCTATATAGAAGCCAAGAATAAAACACCACCCACACACACACACACACACCCACACACACACACACACACACTCTCTCTCTCTCTCTCTCACTCTCACACACACACACACACACACACACACACACACACACACACACACACACACACACACACACACACACACACACACCAGACAGGGTGCCATGGCACTAGTCCGATACCTCACGAGTCCGACACCTCACGAGTCCGAAAAAAGAGGCATTGGACAGGGGATCATGTCTATGTTCCCCGGGTTCTATATTCCCCGTTTTTCACTAACCCTAAACCTAACCTCCCCCAGACCCTAACCCAAAACCTAACCTCTCCCACCCCCACGCCTAAACCTAACCTCCCCCAGACCCTAACCCAAAACCTAACCTCTCCCACCCCCACGAACCCAAAACCTAACCTCTCCCACCCCCACGCCTAAACCTAACCTCCCCCAGACCCTAACCCAAAACCATGAGGTGTCGGTCTCGTGAGGTGTCGGACTAGGGGGCCGTCCCCCCAGACAGTACCACCATGTGGTATGTTAATCCCCCCCCCCACACTCCAGGCATCTTATTTCTAGATTTGTGTGTTTACAGTATTTGACGGCTGCACCAGAGCCTGCACTGAGAGGATAAGAGAAGCATGGCAGGAGGAACTTGGTGTTGATTTGTCTGAAATTATATGGGACAGGAGTCTATCTGTAGTCCAACTCTGCTCAATCAACAGCAGTCACCAGCTGATCCAATTTAAAGTTGCTCACCGTCTTCATTATTCGAAGTCTAAGTTGCACAAGATCTACCCCTCGGTCTCACCACTTTGTGATAGATGTAAAGTGTTAGAAGGTACATTGTCCCATGCTTTTTGGTTTTGCCCTTTGTTATCTACATTTTGGTCCAAAATATTTGATTGGTATAAGGCCTATAAAGTAACCCTTCAGCCGGAGGCGGAACTTGCCATCTTCGGCTGCTCGGAATCTTCTCTGTTCCTTCCTACGGCTGTGCAGCAGTCTCTGATGCAGGGGACGACCGTCACCAAGATACTCATCCTAAGGGAGTGGAAGTCCCCCTCCCCACCTTCTTTTCAGCTATGGCTGTCAGACTCAGGTTCCTGAGGACCAATTCACTTAGGAAGTTTTCTACCATCTGGGACCCATTTATGGCGTACTTGGACGAGGTTAGGATGACGGGTAACTCACCCAGCTGATCTCTCATTGACTCCTTACACAGGATTCTATATATAACGTCTCTTAGAAGCACATAATTATGCGACTGGTAGCACCTCATTATAATGTCGGAATGTTGATATGTGTATGCTTTTTCTTTCTTTTCCTTTCTTGTGACTGAGCTTGTTTGTCTTTGTTTTTTGTTCTTGTGTGTCTCTATTGGATAAAAAAATGAAAAATAAAATATATTTAAAAAGAGACTTGACTTGACTCTAACTCAAAGACTTGAGACTTGACTTGGACGCTAGCTCAAAGACTTGAGAATTGACTTAGACTCTAACTCAAAGACTTGAGACTTGACTTGGACTCTAACTCAAAGACTTGAGACTTGACTTGGACTCTAACTCAAAGACTTGAGACTTGACTTGGACTCTACCTCAAAGACTTGAGACTTGACTTTGACTTTAACTCAAAGACTTGAGACTTGATTTGGACTCTAGCTCAAAGACATGCTGAAATGACATGCCTCGGAGTAAATACAATCTTAATTGCGTTTGGTGCTGCTCAGGACTCTTTATAGTCTGAGCTCAGGCCTCTTCATTGCACCTGTTCATTTAACCTCCACCTGCCACTGTTTAATTTAGTGCCTAAAAGTTTTTGATGTGTCATAGTGTTACTGTACAGTCTCAAGATCTAATCGTCAGAAATCAGATGTCATTGTCATAGTGTACACTCTCAAGATCTAATCGTCAGAAATCAGATGGCATAGTGTCCTGTACAGTCTCAAGATCGAATCGTCCGAAATCAGATGTCATAGTGTACTGTACACTCTCAAGATGTAATCATCAGAAATCAGATGTCATAGTGTACTGTACAGTCTCAAGATGTAATCATCAGAAATTAGATGTCATAGTGTACTGTACAGTCTCAAGATCTAATCGTCAGAAATCACATTGGGGAAATATGTTGATTGATAAGAGGATCAAGACATCAAGATTTTCAGCACACATTAAACTGAGTTCTGTCCCTTCACACCATTATTATATCTCCTATAATAAGAATGTGAAGTGTGTGTGTGTGTGTGTGTGTGTGTGTGTGTGTTTATGTGAGTGTGTGTGTGTGTGTGTGTGTGTGTGTGTGTGTGTGTGTGTGTGTGTGTGTGTAGGTGATTGAGTGTGTGTGTGTGTGTGTGTGTGTGTGTGTGTGTGTGAGTGTGTGTGTGTGAGTGAGTGAGTGAGTGAGTGAGTGAGTGAGGGAGCGAGTGAGTGAGTGAGTGAGTGAATGAGCAGATTGTGTTCGGCCAGAGTGATGCCATTTTACTTGCGATCGCGCTGAATTTTTCAGGAAGTGTAAAGAGCACCCCTGCGGATGACCTAACGGAGCCCGATTCTTTTAGGTAATTATAGGGCCCACTAAATGGGCAAAAATGCATAATTATTGGCCCAAATGAGTCAACACAGGTTCACCACCATGGAGAGTTCCATTCGTTAGCTACTGATGGAGCTCACCTGAGTGGAGGAGCACAGCTTATCGGGAAGTGGACTATGAAAACCCTCTGGGGAGAGAGAGGAGAGGCTGCATGCCAATTCTCTGAGCGAGCCTGCTATAATAAGAACGCAAAGTCTCTGTGAGTGAGTGAGTGAGTGAGTGAGTGAGTGCGTGAGTGAGTGAGCGAGCGAGCTAACAATGGCTGTGCAGCCCGATACACTGCACAGGTATATTGTAGAGATGAATGTCGTGAGAGAAACATTTCTAAATAGATAACATCACATGATACAGAAGTCCAAATGCTATGTATTGTTTTTCAGTGTTTTGTACATGAAAAGTGTGAGATGAAAGGATTATGTGAAGAAAACAGAACTAGCAAAACATTTTTCCTACTTAAACAATAAACGCAACCAAAACCTTACAAGTGGTTTCAGTGGCCTGACCCAGAACCCAATATACTTTCCTATAGCGAAATGTAACCATTCGCTAACCACCTTTTCACAAACTTTTAACATAGGTGAAAATGGTGTGGCATAACCGTGGTATTGTCACATAAATACAATATGTGGTGGATTATAATTTTTGCTCACATGAGGTGTTTCAGAAATTGGTGCTCATTTCTAAAATGTGACAATACTGTGTTGGATTTCCCTCCATGAAAGGATTACATGAAAGAGATGTGCCCAGAAACAGGCAGTAGTTTGACATTAAAATAGCACAGTGGAAACCTATGGCATTGTGGTCAGGGTGGTGAATGGGCGTATACATCTGCCTTCAATTATGACCACCTGGTTTTAATTCCCAATTCATGCAAACAGGTTTTCTATTGTGAGTCAAGTTAGATTTTTTTTGCCAAAGTTTTTCTTATTTAACCATGACCAAAACCTTTCTCTGACCTTAACACAGTTGCCTATAACTTAACCAAAGTTTCTGCCACCTAAACTTAACCATTAGCAAACCATTTTCATGTAATGAACAAGTGAAAATGGCATGAAACACACACACACACACACACACACACACGCATGCACGCACACATGCACGCACACACACACACACACACACACACACACACACACACACACACACACACACACGTCCAATACTTGCTATTGTCACATATTTCCTTTTATGAGCAAGAAGAACATCATGTTCAAATAACTCATGTCCACAATCTGCTCATTTCACAAAACTTTATGAGGCATGTTGTTTCATATCAGTCGACTTCTCTCCCTCATGAATTCCATTCATGATGAGATTATCTGATCCAGCGCAGCTGTCGTGGATTACTCTTTAAGATACTAACTAGCACCACCTGGGTGCAATTGTCCGTACACGCTGATTGGCTCAACTTGGCTATATAATCTACTCTCAGGTGCGGCGCGCTTGCTCTTCTGATTTCCAGCAAGCAGACGTAGACGTGTGTAGGACAGAGAAGGAAAAAGTATAGCTATAGCCTACTTACTTAGAGAGCTGGTTGCGAGCTTACCCCGCTAGCCGGGTGCTTCTCGCTCATACTGAGCATTAGCGCCCGGCGACCCACGACGCATTTCCAATCAAACTGCCGCACCGCACTCTAGGTATTAAAACCAACCCTTACCTGAGCCAGAAACTTGAAGTGAAGACGCTATCTGATGCCCAACATCCTCTTCTTTTAAATAAATCTAGTTGGCGCTTCCAAATTGTTGCATAAAATCCACTTTTCTGTCTTTGAAAAACCAAAAATCTTTTTTCTAACTCCTCACGCCTCACAATTTTTTTTTTGTTTGTTCTTCCGTGTGTGATGGGGAAACTGCGAGAACGCCTCCATGAATTGAGCAATACTTTTTTACAATTTCTCTTCCGGTTGAGTGATTTTGCCTTCAAAATAAAAGCATGATAACGTTTTTTTTCCTTTTTTTTTACAATATAGATTAAAATAGTAATCTAACTATGAGACCCAACAGAATTAACATAACACTAAGATGAACATCTAGTTTAATGTTTGAATGAAAATAGACCAGCAGAACTATACAAATATATATATATATATATATATAACTGTATGATGCTTTTATTTTGAAGGCAAAATCACTCAACCGGAAGTGAAATTGTAAAAAATTGTTGCTCAATTCACGGAGGTGTTTTTGCGGTTTCCCCATCACACACGGAAGAACAAACGAAAACAACGAAAGACAGCGTTGTGTGAGGCGTGAGGAGTGATGATTGACAGAGGTTTTGAGTGATAACTGAAGCATGTATTGCAGGACGAATGACAGCAGTTTTGTGTGAGGACTGAAGGCGTTTCAGAGCACACACGATGCATTTACTGTGATACACAAGAGCTGACAACGCTTAGTCTGAGGAATGATCGCCAATACTCTGAGGTAGGAGGATGCCCTAAAATGGTTGCCGTAATACGGATGTTTGAGAAAAGCGGATTCCTGCATGCTGTCCTTTACTTGCAAAAACTTTAATTAGATAGAAAACGTTTCGGTTAGACATTCATCAGGTAAGATGGAGAACAAATTACATCACAGGTATGTCAGTGTGCAGGAATCCTCTTTTGCCAATTGACCTTTCCTCCTACGCACCTGTCCACAATAAACTGAAGGTGTGCATTAGGTTCTACTGTCAAGTATACTGATGTTTACATTTTTTACCTAAAGCATTTTAAATTCATTTGGAAAATGTGATAAAATGCTGCTAAATTCCTGGAATCTGAAGGTGATTTTGTTGTTAAAGTTTCATAGAGAGAATTAAATAGAATCCGATGCAAGGTAATTTATCTGATTAAAATAGGTCAGGAGGCAGAAAGAGCTGCAGATTGCATCTATATACAGTCAGGAACCCTAGCAGGCAGCACTCTTCTTTTTCCAGTGTGGTGATGGTGTTATGATGACTACGAGTGGGTGGCAGGTTGCAGCCTGGGTTTTTACTTCACGCCAATGTTAAAGCATCATTGATCCCAGCTGAAAAAATAAAGCAATCTGGACAGCCAAGTTCAATAACGACTGTCTCCCGACCAGCTGATCTGCTCCGGCGTCGGCGGCACTCAGCTGTTTCTGCCAAACATTGGCCCGGACCATGAAATCTCTTGTTAAAGGACGGCTTTACCGTGGGGAATATGAATATATATCAATCTCACGCCCCTAAGGTTTTAGAATCCGTAGAAATTTTTTGAAATTGGAGCTTCACTGCCTGACCTATCAGGCATCTCTCACATTTTTAGGGAAGCCGGATGACGCGTTACGCGTCACCCGGCTTCCCTCCCCGCTTGCGGAACTCGAGCGCCTATGAACTACAAGTCTTGTGAGCCATGGTCCCGCCTCTAGAGGTCCTCCACGCCCCTTCAGAGCTCTCGACGAAAAGCAAAAGGCAGCCATCTTGTTCACCCGCATAGAATACTGTAGCTAGGTTAGCTTTCCATAGCTCCTTGCCAAGAGACCATTATCTCTGGAACGGAAGCACCAAAAGACACGGGACTGGCGGCATTGGAAAGCTCGTCAAATTTTACATCTAGTAGTAGGTGAGTTGAAGTAACGAAATCAACGCTGAGCAATTTACCCATTTTTACAGAAAATAGTTACAACATCAGATGCGCGTAACTCCTACGAAAATGCCTTAAAATGCATGAAAATTTTTTTATGAAGACATCTCCCGACATATATACTACAGTTTACATTTGGTGCAATTTGGAGGCAATTTTATTTTCGATTTATTTCTTCTTCTTTGTATCTTTTATTGTCGAAGCCTTCTTCTTCTTTGAGTTTTATGGCGGTTGGCAAACATATATGTGCATTACCGCCACCTACTGGAGTTTGATATCAGCCAAATGCCTGAGGGGTGGGCATGAAAACGAAGGCCACGCGAGCCCAGTGCATTGTGGGAAATGTAGTATTTCGGGTCCCCGCACCCGCCCCTCCCCTCCACCACCCCCCCCCCCCCCCCCCCCCCCCTCCACACAGAGTGGATTTCTGGTGATATCTCTGGCGGGAAACAACCAATTTCAAAAATTTCAACGGATTCGAAAACCTTAGGGGCGTGAGATTTAATATATATTCATATTCCCCACGGTAAAGCCGGCCTTTAAGGAGAGAGAAATATGTTGAAGTGTTTGGCTGTAATTGAACCATTTTATACATCCTCCCCTCCCCCCTCTATCCCTCTTATTACCCCCCATTTTCTACCTTCTTCTCCTTCTGTCCCATCCTGCACACACCCTCTTCTTAAAGGGACAGTTAACACCCAAATCAAAAACCTCTTACCTGTAGTGCTACTTAGAAATGTTTATCGTTTTGGTGTGAGTTGCCGAGTTTTGGAGATATCGGCTGTAGAGATGTCTGCCTCTTCTCTCCAGTAGCCTACAATGGAACTGGATGGCACTCTGTGCTCAAAGCGTAAAAAAAATCTAATTTTAAAAACTCAACAATGTCTCTTTCCAGAAATCATGACCCGGGTAGGCTACCCAAGATAATCAACAGACCTTAGTGTGAGCTGTTTCATGTAGGAACTATTTTCTTTCCACCAAACTACCCGCTAGCTGCTAGATAGGTAGTCTGCTGTTTGGTCTAAAGAAAATAGTAGGCTACACCTGCTAGCTGCTAACAGCGAGTGGGTGTAGTTTGTTTAAAAGGAAATAGTTATCTCCGCCAGGAGATGTGTTCGGTCGTGTGTGTGTGTGTGTCTGTGTGAGAGTGTTCCCTGTTGCTCTATAGAGAGCAGTGCTGGTAGGCAGTATGGGGAGGCTCAGAGAAGCCAAGAACCAGGGGGTTTAAAAGTTATAACATAATTTCAAACAAATGTGAATATCTGAGTTTAATACAAAGGAGTGTGGATGCTGTGGATGTGTGGAATGTGTTTGTGATTGCATTTCAGAAAAAGAAAAAAATTGTTAGTGTTTTATGTTTTAAACTGCGATATTTAGGGTTTATGAGCAAATAATAATAATAATAATGCTTTTTATTTAAAAGTGCCTTTCAGGTCACTCAAGGACACTTTACAGGGTAAAATCAACAAGTAAGCAAACAGTATAAAATACAAGTAGGCAAACAGTATAAAATATAAAAGAGTGGAAGGGAAATAAGATAGAACAAAAACAAAGAACCTAAACAGTAAACAAAGAAAACACCATGGAAATTACAGGGAATATGCTACTTTGAAGAGATGAGTTTTGAGGCTGGATTTGAACAGGGGGAGGGTGTCAATGTTACGAATGTCAGAAGGGAGTGAGTTCCAGAGTTTGGGAGCAGAGCGGCTGAAAGCTCTGCTCCCCATGGTGGTGAGCCGGGCAGAAGGGACAGAGAGATGGATGGAGGAGGAGGATCTGAGGGAGCGGGTAGAGGTGGCAGTGTGGAGGAGGTCAGACAGATAAGGAGGGGCAAGGTTGTGGATGGCTTTGAATGTGTGCAGGAGGATTTTAAAGTCTATGCGAAATTTAACTGGGAGCCAATGAAGTTGCTGTAGGACAGGGGTAATGTGATGGAAGGAGGGGGTTTTGGAGATTTGCAAAGCAAAGAGGGTGGATGTTATTTTTCATGTTTGGTTCATAATTATAAGATAATAAAATATAATAATAAGCTTAGTGTTTCTGCCTGTGTTGCTGTCTGTTGTAGTGTAAAACGACCTAAAGGGAGCGAAGGTGGTGACATGAAAGTGAGTGAGAAAAGGTGAAAATACTATACACAACAGTATAATCCTAATGTTAATTTAAAATGAGATATTCCTCTAAATATGGCAAAAAAAACATCCAAACGTCCAAATAGCATCCGGGTGCCGCCGAAAGTCCCTTCCTTGCACCACCCCCTGCTTAAAATGACTTCCAGCGGCCCTGACTGTCAGCAGGTCAGGCTGTCTGAATGCAGCTAACGTGTCTGGAGGATGGAGAGATGCAAAGAGACACATAGCAATTTTTGCTGTTGTTTTTGTTGTTGTGTTTGTAAGGTTTGATATGGGTATGGATATCGATACAGATATAGATGTGGGGGGTGTCTGTGTTTGTGTGTGTGTGTGTGTGTGTGTCTGGGGTGGGTGGGGGTGTCTGTGTGTGGGGGGGGAGGACGCTAAGCACAGGGAGGACTGGGTTTAGAGTCAGTGCTTATCATGATCAAGTATCCAAATGAGAACAGTTTTACTTCTACAAGGTGTGTCTGCGTGTGAGGGTGTCTGTGTTTGTGTGTGTGGGGGGGGGGGTCTGTGTGTGGAGGCCGGGGGTGTCTCTGTGGGTGGGGGAGGGGGGGGTGTCGGTGTGTGGGGATTTGGGGGTGTCTTTTGGTGTTTGGGGGGTGCGGGTGCGGGTGCCTGTGTGGGGGTGTGCCTGTGTGTGGAGGGGGGTGTCTGTATGTGTCGGGGGTAGGTGGGGGTGTGTCTGTATGTGGGGTGGGGGATCTGTATATGTGGGGTGGGTGTGTATGTGTGTGGTGAGTGGGGTGGGGCGCGTGTCTGTGTGGATGGGGTGTCTATGTGCGGGTGTGTGTGGGGGGGGGGGTTCGGTTCATTTTTAACCTTTCCCTCATGCAGTCTGTCAATGAAGTCTCACAACCTTGAGATATTGCGGTTTGCACTCTCCGACTTTACTCATACGAGCGGGGAACATAGGACCCGGGGAACATAGGACCCTTTTTCGGGAGCGGGGAACATAGGACACGGGGAGCATAGGACCCTTTTTCGGGAGCGGGGAACATAGGACCCGGGGAACATAGAACCCTTTTTAGCAGGAGCAGGGAACATAGAACCCGGGGATCATAGAACCCGAGGAACATAGGTACGCTCCCAATTAGAGCCGTGCCGAAATCATCTGCGCCCCAAAATGCCTGTGCAAACGGGAGTTGGGCGGTCTTAACTACCAGAATTATTCACAGGCGTGGCCAGGCGGTGTCCACCCGCTATGCCCACCCGCAATGCCGACCTTAGGTTTAGGCGTGGGGAGTGGGAGAGGTTAGGTTTAGGATCTGGGGGGAGGTTAGGTTTAGGTGTGGGGGGTGGGAGAGTTTAGGGTTAGGGTCTGGGGGGAGGTTAGGTTTAGGTGTGGGGGGTGGGAGAGGTTAGGTTTAGGGTTAGGGTCTGGGGGGAGGTTAGGTTTAGGCATGGGGGCTGGGAGAGCTTAGCTCCAGCCGGTCCCCCGACACGCTGCACACCGCCTCGCTCAGCTGATTCTGCTTGTGGGCTATCGACACTGCGGTCTGTCGGCACATAGATCCGGCACCGGCCAGGCAAGGCTGGGCATTAGGTCAATCAAAACCAATCAGATTCCGCAATGGCTGTTTGCGCGAGGTTGCCTCGCAGAGGCATGCAATATGCTGTAATTCTCTCTATGCGTAATAGAGTGTACTCACTCGTGCGAGGACAGAGAGAGCTTATTGACAGATCGTCTGTGGTGCCAACGACCCTCCGGGTTATGAAGGTAAATAGTCTATGTCCATTGTCCAACAAGTTTTCTCAATTAATTTCCCTCTTTGCGATGTGATAAAAGTTTCTCAGTGAGTTATAGTTGATTGCCTCACTGATCTGCTAATACCCAATTTTAGCAGCATAATTTGATGTCCTGGCATGGCAAGGCTGTGCGTAATGACATATCCAAACGGGATTTTACTTGCACTGCGCTCCGCTGCACAGAGATTATGGTGCGCAACCCAGCACAGAGAGGTATTTGCGCGTAAGAGGTCCCTTTCAAAGCTAAAGTAATTGCGCGCTGCTGACGATAGCATAATGCCATCTATCACCACATTTTAGCGCTGAAACGCCTGCTTTGGCTTGTGGCAGCCAATGCCCAGTACAATTATCACAGGCATGCGCTTGTGTCCGCCCCCAATTTGCATTGTGGATGGCGTTAAACGAGCGCAAACGCTAAATTAGCGCTTTTGGGAAGATAGAGCCCTGTGTGTGTGTGTGACTCAAATCCAAGTCTCAAGTTCAAGTCCTCATCTCTGCTTCATGCCCATCTGTCAGTCTCCAAATGTATGCCGATGATACCATCCTCTACACTTGTGCAAAAAATCGACAACAGGCTGCATGCAAAGTATCTGAAGCACTGGTCAATGTATCCAACTGGCTGAACCAGTCATGCCATTTGCATGTTTTTCATGGATGTGTGGTTGTTTTGGAATACCTTCAAATACCTTGGCATCACTTTTGACTCCAATTTAATTTAAAAAAACACATACAGAAGGTTATCCATACAGTGAAATTTGGTCTTGCCAATTTCAGATTAATCCGTAACTATCTGTCAACAGAAGCAGCCTTGTTATATATGTACGCAATGATTTTCTCCCATCTGTCATACTGTATCACAAGCTGGTCGCAAGCAGGATCATCCCCCTTTCACCCACTCAAGTCCCTCTATAAACAAGCACTTAAGATCATGAACAAGAAGCCTTGCTGTTACCACCGCTGTCACAGCACGAAAAACTATCACTTACTCACCCTGTACAGTCTTAAAATGTATAATGATGCCTGCCTTGTTTTTAAAATCCTTCGCGGTCTTGCCCATCCACCAATGAGTTCATTTGTGGCCATAATGGACAATAACAGACTCACAAGGTCCATATCCAGAGAGGACTGTGCAGTTTATTTTAGAAGGAATGCTTTTGGACATTCAGCATTCTCTGTCCAAGCCACACAGCATTGGAACACCCTGCCTTTAAATGTAAGGAGCTGTTCAACATTGGACTATTCAAATGCACGGGCTTAGCGGGGCTAAGCCCCGGGGCCCGCCGTCTAGGGGGGCCCGAGGCTCGTAGGTATTTTTATTTTTATTTTTACAGTGCACCTGAACACAACATGCAAAATACCTGCTGAATAAGTGTCCAAATGTTCATGCCATTCTGGCCAATACTCCACTTCTGTTATAACATTTCAGTCTGGAATATGGAATATCTTGAAATAATCTTTATGACTAAAAGGCTAAAAGTAATCTCATGTGTAAGAAATTACTGTATACATTGAGGAAGTTTGAAGTAAAAATGTAAATAATTAACTTGTTTGGTTTTGGATTTATTTAGCTTCAAGAATGCATTTTTGTTCTTGTGTGACCCTCAACTCAGGCTTTGAGAATCCAGGGCCACTGATATATGCTTAAATACTTATGCTTAAATTAACACACCCAGTGAGAAAAGGATCAAATATTGGTCGTTAAGACTGAATAATGACATCACAACTGTTAATTTAAAATGAGTTATTCCTCTAAGGGCCCATTTTGGAATAGCGGCGCGCAAAGCCCTAATTGTGGGCGTGTCGGCCCGCTGTGCTTCACGTCATCTCGGCGCAAACCTCCATAGGCGTGTTTATGCCCATAACAGGATTCGGTTACATGCTGCCACTCCGACGTGCTGCCACTCCGACGTTCTGCCACTCCGAAATATCGGCACTCAGAAAGGGGGTCTATATTCCCCGTTTTTCACTAACCTCTCCCAGCCCCCACGCCAAACCTAACCTCCCCCCATGCCTAAACCTAACCTCCCCCAGACCCTAACCCAAAACCTAACCTCTCCCACCCCCACGCCTAAACCTAAGGTCGGCATTGCGGCTTCTAAGGTGAACGACCGCCAGTCCGAATAATGGAAGTTAACGTTCGGAGTGGCAGGGCGTCGGAAAGGCAGAGGAACCCCACAGCATTCACAAGGTGAGATCACTCCCCTTAAAAGCCACAGCGTCACCGCCATCACGTCTGTGACAGCAGCTTCCTTCTTGCTCAGTGCAAGCAGAGTGAACTGTTTTTCTTTTTTCTTTATTGTAATTGTTATATTGTTGACTTGTCCAGATGTAAACTAGCCTCTTGGCTAACTCTGATGTGTCATCTGTTTTTGGTCTTTTATGAAGCCCTACGCACTTCCATGTCAATGCTTCTACCCTATGTTATGTGATTATTGTGTAACTGTATTGTGTACCTTGCCCATGACGAATTTCCCCCCGGGGACAAATAAAGTATAACTAAGTGTGAACTAAAATGTTGATTGATGTGTAACTGTCTTAAACGGGGACTTACCCCGCACACAGGGTTCGAGTTATAGTCAGATAGCTATGGGGCTGCGGGCCGTCGAAAGAAATGTGGGCATTTTTTCCCTCAAATTGTGGCCGTTTGAAGCCAGATTTAGAGGAATATTTAATTTTAAATTAACATTAGGTTTAGACTGTTGTGTGATGTTATTATTCAGTCTTACTCTTAACCATCAATGTGTTCCTTTTCTCACTCACCTCTGTTCCGATAGCTATATAATGCCATGATATTTACTTATTTGCATCTGATAAAATACAACAATTTAATTTTACAAATGAGACAAAATTGCTGAACTTAAATGAACATTTATTTAACTCTGTCTCTGCACTTATAAATCCAAAACTACAAAAATAAATACATAATGCTTATAGAGATCAACCGAGCAGCATTTTGGTAAACAAACCACGTCACTGGGTGGCAACGGCAATGGAACCCTATGGAGCCCAAGTGGCGCGAGGCTTGTGTGTCTGACTCTTGCCGTCTAACTCTGTTTACATTTAAAAAACTGCGACAGTTCACACAACTTTAACACGACATGTATATATTATACATCAACCTCTTAAGCTACTTCTGCTCTCACTCAGAATGTCAAAATACAAGCGATGTGATAGTTTTTGAGATATTAACAACTCATACTATTAACTGCCGCGGGGTGTCAAGTGACGTCAAGCTGATTCATCCTATACATACATACATATATATAATGCAAATACAATTTGCTGCTTTCTGAGCAGTTCTCTGCACTCCGCAAGAAACACTATCTAAAAACAAGAACAAGAAAACAGATGAATGGGGCAGCCATCCCCTACGCTACCGTTGACGCTACCGTTGCATAGCAACAACAGAGCGGAAGTAACGAGAGAGTAACCTTACGAACAAACTAATGTGCACAGGTAATCAAGAACTTATGAATGAAAAACAAATTGCAACAAACAGCAGCATATTTCAGCAGATACAGTAGCAGCCTCTTGTTAGAACAAAAAACTGTAGGCTAAATACTTACAAAATGAAAATTCTCAGTCTCCTCTCCTCTAAGCCTGTGTCCACAACATCATCAGACGACCATAACATTAGCTTAGCTACTAGCAACCTAGCTGTTGCGCTAACAGGTTGTTGTCCGTTGTCTGAAGCTGTTCTTTGTTTATTTCTGAAACCGAAGCTATCCAGGCGTGTACACCCCGTTGGCAGCTTCAGCCTTTTTTTCGGTGGCATGGTAACGCTATACTAAAGATTAATAATATCTTGTTGTCGCAGGCGGCTGTTTATATCACGTGATGTTGCATCTTGTGGCTTCTTCTCCCCGCAACTCTGTTGTAGTAGTAGAACATGCGTTCATGGGCGGCGCATGGTGGCTTGGAGGTGAAATGCAGCCTATTTCACACAACAATTCACACGGTTGTTTTGGTAAAACTGAAAAAATGTTTCTTATTTAGCCTATTTATCTAGTTAACATAAATAATGCTAATTCTTACATCGAAAAATTGGTTATTTGGAAAAATAAAAAATGAAAATAAAAACGTTATATTTGTGGGGGTCCTACAGGTGTTCTGGACTATGGGGACCCAGACTCTATCTATGGGGTCCAAGACCCCATAGGTCCCCCCATAACTCGAACCCTGCCCGCACATTTCTGTCCCACAGGTGGTCTGGACTATGGGGTCCCAGACTCTATCTATGGGGTCCAAGACCCCATAGGTCCCCCCAAAACTCGAACCCTGCCCGCACATTTCTGCCAAAAACGGCCTGTTGCTTGATTCAAAAAAGAGAAAGGCAGCAGATTCCACCCGCTAGTTTGTTCCAATGCAAATTGACTGCACTGTTGTGAAAAAAGCATCTCTTCTTGTCTCACTATACTCTGTCTGCGCTGCAACATGAAATATTTACCGGAAACGGCGCCATGACCGTTTCCCTGCATCGAGAAAAACATTATAATAGAGGTACGATATCGTTATAAATATCAATAACTAGCCAATGCTGGTGGCCTGTATAGAAACAGCGTTACTCGAACTGTTGAAAGTTATACCAAATTGGTCATTCAGTGGCGTTTGCTGCTGGTATGCTGCTGCCACTTTCAAAGACATCAACAGACTTCAGCGCATCATCCGCTGCGCTGAGAAGATAATCGGATGCAACCTGCCATCCCTCCAGGACCTGCATGCAGCCAGGACACTGAAGCGGTCTCGCAAGATCATGGCTGATCCCTCCCACCCTGGCCACAAACTCTTTAAGACACTCCCCCACGGCAAGAGACTGATATGAGGTCTGCTAAGACCAGAACCACCCGCCACAAGACCAGCTTCTTCCCAACCGCCATCAACCTCACCAACAAGGCCCGGAAACCCCTTCCGCCAAGGGCCTCACCAACAACCCCC
Organism: Poromitra crassiceps; assembly: GCF_964638095.1. Classification (NCBI taxonomy): domain Eukaryota; kingdom Metazoa; phylum Chordata; class Actinopteri; order Beryciformes; family Melamphaidae; genus Poromitra; species Poromitra crassiceps. The sequence continues at coordinate 54,612,743 of NC_139623.1, forward strand.
CCCACACACACAAACTCACTACCTCCTCCTAAACTCAACTGAACTCCCCCCCCCCATAAAACTGGAACTCATATCTAATTTAATGCCTGTCTAACTGGGACTGTAAATTCATGTAAATTCCCTGCACATTAATGCCTATTTAACTTAGCCTGTAAATTTCATGTACATTCAATGTAAACTCTTATTTAACTCCGACTGGACTCCAACAACCCCAGACACCTGTGGAGAGGGCTCCATGCTGCCACAGACTTCAAAGGGGAAAAACAGCAAAACGCCAACGCGTCACCCACCCTGCCAGACGAACTCAATGCGTTCTACGCTAGGTTTGACCCCTCTGCCTGAGCGCCTCCCCTCCTCCCCCTCCCCACCCCCCCTCCCCCCACCTCCCCCCCATCACCCCCCCTCCTCTCTGCCCCCCCTCCTCCTCTCCTCCCCCCCACCACCCTCACTGCCCTCCTCCACCCGACCACCTCTCCCCCCCACCTCCCCTCCTCCCCCCCACCCCTCAGCACCCCCACCCCCTCCCATTCCCACCTAACCACCAACCCCCCCCACCTCCCACCCCCCACAGATCCAGACCGCCCTCTCACCATCACTGAGGATGAGGTGCGACGGTCGTTGCTGCGCATCAACCCACGCAAGGCAGCCAGCCCGGACGGCATCCCCGGGCGGGTCCTCAAGGCCTGCGCCCACCAGCTGGCAGGCGTATTCACAGACATTTTCAACCAGTCTCTCTCCCTCCGACGAGTTCCCTCCTGCTTCAAAGCAGCGACAATCATCCCCATTCCCAAGCAGCAGAAAGTGACCAGCCTCAATGACTGGCGCCCAATAGCCCTCACGCCAATAGCCAGCAAGTGCTTTGAAAAGCTGGTCATATCAAAGATCCGCCCCACACGCCCCCCGGACCACGACCTGCTACAATTTGCATACCGCCCCAACAGGAGCACTGCTGACCATCAGCATAGGAGCGCCCCAGGGGTGCGTCTCCAGCCCCTTCTGGTACGACCTCTACACCCACGACTGCGTGGCGACTCAAACTTCGAACACCATCGTGAAGTTTGCAGACGACACAGCGGTCGTGGGGCTGATCTCGGGGGGCGACGAGACGGCCTACAGAGAGGAGGTGGGGGCCCTGGAACAATGGTGCCAGGACAACCACCTCTCTCTGAACGTCTCCAAGACCAAGGAGATCATTGTAGACTACAGGAGGGGGGGGGGCGCACACCCCCAATCACCATCAACGGCACAGTGGTGGAAAGGGTGGACAGCTTCAAGTACCTGGGAGTCAACATCCACCAGGACCTGACTTGGGCCGGTCACACCGCCACTGTTGTCAAAAAGGCCCAACAGCGACTACACGGACTCAGGCGCCTGAAGAAATTTGGGCTAAGGCCAGAAATCCTTAGGAAATTCTACAGAGGCACCATTGAAAGCCTGCTGACTGGCTGATTCACCACCTGGTACGGGAACTGTACCACCATGGACCGCAGGGCGCTACGGAGAGTGAGACGCGTGGCCCAGCACGTAACAGGATGTGAGTTGCCAGAACTGCATGAACTGTACAACCAGCGGTGCCTCAGGAGGTCCCTGAAGATCATCAAAGACACAAACCATCCCCACAACAGCCTGTTCTCCCTCTTACCCTCAGGGAGGAGATACAGGGTTCCAAAAGCACACACAAATCGCTTGAGGAACAGTTTCTTCCCGCAGGCCACGAGACTCCTTAACATACACAAATAGTGTAGTAGCCGTACTGTACCGTACTGTAGCTGCTACCATTACGTATGTCTAATGTTTAATTGTATGTTTAATAAGGTACATGCTATTTGCACCTGTATGTCAAATACGTCGAATTTAAAATGTTTAAGCACGTCTAAAGTATGCACATGACATGTGCACCTATGTGCAGTGAATATGCCACTGTCTCTGACTTGTCTTATCACTATACTGCCTTATTGCTTGTTTTGCACTCATATGCCCTGTTATATTTGTACTATGTTGTAAACGGAGTCCACAGCACAAGAATTTCACACGTGATACTTGTACCATGGAGTGACAATAAAAATCTTGAATCTTGAATCTTGACTGTAAATTCATGTAAATCCACTGCCTATTTAACGTCTATTTAACTCAGTCTGTAAATCTCATGTAAATCCAACGTGAATTAATATTTATCATCCACAGAACACTTCACCACTCATGTACATATTGTATATATTTACTCGATTTGATTGCACTTGCAACTTTGCGATTGTCTTTAGTTAACTTCCTACACTTTATCTCTGCATATTGATGTAACTGCTATGCTGCATACAGACACTAAGACAAATTTCTCGTATGTAACTTGCAAACTGTGGCAATAAAAGTGATTCTGATTCTGATTTAATTACTGCCATATAACTAACAGACCACAGCTAACATTAGCAACAGTACCAGATTACCCGCAATGCCTTGCGTTGCCCCAGCCAGGAAGGGGGCTCATGCTACATTTGAATGCATAAAATAAAGCTGATAATATACAATTTGATTCTTTAAACGTCTGACCCTTTCAAAAGTACATCACAAACGGACAGCCCTGCTTAAAGGATGGGTTTTCCGTGGGGAATATGAATATATATTAAATCTCACGCCCCTAAGGTTTTCGAATCCGTTGAAATTTTTGAAATTGGAGGTTTACTCACAGAGATATCAACCGAAATCCACTCTGTGTGTGGGGGGGGGTGGTGGGGGGGAGGTGCGGGTGCGGGGACTCGAAATACTACATTTCCCACAATGCACTGGGCTCGCGTGGCCTTCGTTTTTATGCCCACCCCTCAGGCATTTGGCTGATATCAAACTCCAGTAGGTGGCGGTAATGCACATATATGTTTGCCAACCGCCATAAAACTCAAAGAAGAAGAAGAAGAAGAAGAAGGCTTCGACAATAAAATATACAAAGAACAAGAAATAAATCGAAAATAAAATTGCCTCCAAATTGCACCAAATGTAAACGGTAGTATATATGTCGGGAGATGTCTTCATAAAAAAAAATTCATGCAATTTAAGGCATTTTCGTAGGAGTTACGCGCATCTGATGTTGTAACTATTTTCTGTAAAAATGTGTAAAAACGGGTACATTGCTCAGCGTTGATTTCGTTACTTCAACCCACCTACTACTAGATGTAAAATTTGACGAGCTTTCCAATGCCGCCAGTCCCGTGTCGATTAGTGCTTCCGTTCCCGAGATAATGGTCTCTTTGCAAGGAACTATGGGAAGCTAATATTAGCTACAGCAGGCTAGGCGGTTGAAAAGATGGCTGCCTTTTGGTTTTTGTCAAGGCCTCTGAAGGGGCGTGGAGGACCTCTAGAGGCGGGACCATGGCCAACAACAGTTGTAGTTCATAGGTGCACGACTTCCGCAAGGCGGACTTGGGCCAGATGACGCGAAACGCGTCGGCTGGCCCAAAAAATATGTGAGAGATGCTTGATATCTCTGGGAGTGAAGCTCCAATTTCAAGAATTTCAACGGATTCGAAAAGCGTGAGATTTAATATATATTCATATTCCCCACGGAAAACCCATCCTTTAATCCTTGCTAAAAAGCAGGTCCATGGAGTGAATGGAGATGTTGCGTGTCCACCCGATATGCCGACCACCCGCAATGCTGACCTTAGGTTTAGGCGTGGGGGGTGGGAGAGGTTAGCTCCAGCCGGTCCACCGACACGCTGCACGCTGCCTCGCTCATGAGCTGGTTCTGCTTGTGGGCTATCGGCATTGCGGTTACATGCTGCCACTCCGACGTTCTGCCACTCCGAAATATCGGCACTCAGAAAGGGATCATGTCTATGTTCCCCGGGTTCTATATTCCCCGTTTTCCCACGTCAAACCTAACCTCCCCCCATGCCTAAACCTAACCTCCCCCAGACCCTAACCCAAAACCTAACCTCTCCCACCCCCACGCCTAAACCTAAGGTCGGCATTGCGGCTTCTAAGGTGAACGACCGCCAGTGCGAATAATGGAAGTTAACGTTCGGAGTGGGAGGGCTTCGGAAAGGCAGACAGTTACCGGCATTGCGGCCTGTCGGCACATAGACGCGGCACCGATGTTGCACCTCTTCTATTTATTACGGTCAGTAGGCTGTATTCCCCTCAACTCAAATATGATCATGTTTACCTATGTATTTCTGGTTGTCTGATCGTTGATTAATGCTGAATTATTTGATGGACGTATGATCCTTTACCGTTAAGAGGCCTCTTGTTTCCAGAAGGAAGTAGTTCCGGTTTGAGAAGGACAGTAATTCACAAAGAGATCAGATTAGCTAGGAGCTACCTGGACACTATACAACTTATATTTTAGTCCTGTCTTTTGGTGGGGCACACCTGAACGAGTGAGGCCTGGACGGCTCTCACATTTTCCAGACGACAGAGCTGGCCCGCGTTAAGAGGGACCAAGCTACTACCTGGCCCGGAGAAGCAGCGGTCTGCTTGACAGTGCCGGACAGCCTGCACTATGGCCAGGTAATTTGACTACTTTCAACAGTCAAACAGCCATGCTCTACTTGTACTCTTTGTCAATTCTGCTTGTTACAGTGATGGTTTACAGCGGTGGTTCGATGGTGATTATATGCCCCTAGACACGAGTTTAATTAATAAGTTGGACATCAACATTGTCACTATGGCTCTGGCGTTAGCTAATGATCACATGACCCCGCCCCCCCCCCACACACACACACACACACACATGAGTCGGGAAGGGGGGGGGGGTTCACCGTGATGTAACGGTGAACCTTATGGAGGGCAAAAAAATAAAGCAGGTTTGAACCCATAGAGGGCATTCTCGCTGCCTGAAAATTATTAAGTGTTTAGTCTCAAATGTGGAGATTTTGACGAGAATCCTTCACACTCCACCTCAAAAGCAATATGGTTAAAAGCTGAAAAATGTGTTTTAGGGGTTAGTTACTCTTTAAATAAATAAATAAATGAAATAAGATTATAAAGCAACCCAATCGCCAGAATTAAATGTTGACATTTCACAGTAATGAAAACGATGATATATCAACGTAAATTTGAATATAGTATCCTTTATACAACAAAAACGAAACAAAAACAAAGTTAGAGAAGAAAATGGGGAGAGAGGGCTACGGCGTTCTGTCGAGTGTAGGCTTTCTCAGAAGGTGCTCATTGGATCCATAGGGTTGAAGATTCAAAAACAAAGTTAGTTCCATCCGAGCAATTTGATTGGACCGGAGGGATCTTAGCAATGCTGATATTTCAGCACTGGCGCTTTACTGTGTGTATATCGCTCCACTTCACAGCTGTTAAACGTTTCCTTGATTAGGCTGCAGCGCTCACACCCAGTGGCAACGATATGGATTTAACCTTAATTATGAACGGTAAGCTGAAATCTTTATGCTAACCTCAAAGTAGCTAATGTTAGCTTAGCTAGCTTGCAGTCAGGAAACTGCATGCAGGAAGTTTACCTGTTGTTGCTTGCTTGGCAACACGACTTGGTAGTGCAATCCTGGGGGAACTGTTTTTGTTGGCGGACATAACAGACATAAATCATCTGTTGTTGCAAATTACTTAAAACAATGCTATTATTAGTTGATGAATAGCTTGGTTTATGCTGTACAACTGTTGTATAAAAGCAATATCACACTCAAAGTCGTGCTGTTGTTGTCTAATATCGTCACATCTGTGATTATCTACGACCCAATCACAGCCGTCACGATATCAGCCAACAACAGCACTCCCTCTCGTGTGATATTGCTTAAATAGCCTACTATAATGTTATTGATTTGTGGGGGGATAAAATATGTACTTTTTTTATGTTTTTTCTGGGGCTGTCCCTTTAACCCCCCCCTCACACACACACACACACACACACACACCTGACAGACAGACACACACACACACACACACGCGCACACACACACACACACACACACACACACACACACACACACACACACACACACACACACACACACACAGCATCCTTTTGTATAAGAGCAGCAGCACCCATCAAAATGTGCATCGATCCCCCGCTGTCATTGTGTGAGGGGGTTATTTATGTGGGCATCCAATCAGCAGCTGCCGTTGTGTTTGAGCGCGAAGGGAACACGGCCAGAGAGTTTGTTAACAGTGAAAGGAAGGGGGGGAGGGCAGGCTGAGCCCCATGAGTACCCCGCCAGCCCGCCTGCCTTGTCTCTCGTGAAATGAGCACTTTCACAGTCAGTTAGTCTTTAAGTAATAGATATATTGAGTTCATCCCTTGTAACGTTAGACAACTAATTTATTATTATTTTTCTCTCTCTTCTCCTCAGCCTCCACACCCCTCCCTTTCTCTGCCCACATCCCTCTCTCTCTCTCTCTCTGTCTCTCTCTCCCTCTCTCCTTTCCCCCATCAACACAGGATTATGAAGGTTAAATAAACTCTGGGAAAATGAATGAATATTGCCAGTGACCCCCCCCCCCTCCTCCTCCCCCCACTCCCTCAGCAATCAAACCCCCTCCACTGCCAACACCCCCCCCCCCCTCTCTCTCCACCCTAAAAGGGGGGGGAAATCCAGCCGAGGCTATCTGGCGGCAGGATGAATGATCCTATTTATGTTAATGCATACATGAACGTTACACAGGTTTTTCCCCTGATAAGGCGATAGGTTAATGAAATGCTCATTTCATTTTACCAGTTGTTTTCTCTGTGAAGTTCCGATAAGTAGCAAACCAATGAAGCTTGTAATTACAATCTTACAGAAACCCGGCCAATCTGTGTATAAATCTCGCCATCCAATTACAAGATGTAATAATTTTGCAGTCAAGCTGGTAATGAGGTCTAATACTCATGCATGTGATAATCCCCCCTGGATGCTGACTCTATCAGATGTTAGCTTTGTAATTATATGAGCTCGAGAAGAAAAAAAAAATCATTATTTCATGTTCAAGTAGAAAATGAGGTTGGTGGGAAGTTAATTTTCTCTATGCTCTGTGAAGCGTAGACAAGAATTTAATGATTTAATTACAGTTGTTAGCCCTTTTTTGCGAGAGGCTTAAATTGAGCTAAGCATTTTTCATAGCCCCCGACATCAAGAGTCGGGGAACATCAAAGATTTTGACAGCATACAAAGTGATGAGCAGGCCCGCTGGCCTGGAGATTTTTTTTTTTTTAGGAAGGGAAGACTCTTGGTAGCCAGGGAAAAAAGTGCCTCTCACCCTCTCCTCTCCTCTCCTCCTCTCAACTCCTTTATTCCCATCCTCTCCTCTTCTCATGTCCCCCCCCTCATCCCCCCTCTCCTTCTCATCGCCTCCTCTCTCATCCCCCTCTCCTCTCCTCTCTCTTCTCTCCTCACTTTCCCTTCCCTCATCGTCAAGGTAACCACAGCCCAGGGAGACTAGCCCTGCTGGATAAAAGCAACATCAACAAATATTAACCGCTCTGGCTTTCACCATAATCCACTGTGTGTGAATTTGTCATATCAGATTACTATGACAGTCATGGTGCAGCGCAGAATGGAAAGCATCCTCCTGCATCCTCAAAAGGACAATACAGTTTTACTCCCCACCTTTTTGGAATTTCAAAACAGGCTATGAGTGCTGTCTGTGGTCCTCTGATTTCCATACAGCCTTTATATGGGAGAAAGAGACTGTAAATACATTCCTCACGTCACAGTAATCCCTAGAAAGGGGAATGGCCGGTTTTGGCAGTTAAAAAAAGTGCTCTTTGAGCGATGTAATTCAACTTTATAGCCACTTGTTTATTCAGGGTGGTGTGTGTGTGTGTGTGTGTGTGTGTGTGTGTGTGTGTGTGAGTGCGTGTGCGTGTGTGTGTGTGTGTATTGTCATCCATCCTTTTTGACTTTGGAATATTTTCATTTGGATGCAAACACATTCATTGAGTTGAGCTGGTTGTAAATCACAGACCAGATCGAAGTTGATTTACAGGCCTATTTCATTTATTTTTATTAACTTTTTTAAGTGTAGGGTACATACACAGATTCTTGAGGGAGTATACATGCTAAGGGAAAATAATGTTTGCAACTTTCACATCTCACAAATGTTTGAAAGAGGTTTGCTCCAATGCAGGTACTTGGACTTGGGAGTTGGACTTGAGTCGCACTTAACTCATTGAGTGCCAGCCACTTTTGGAGAACGGACGCTCCCAGTGCCAGAGTTTCAGAGCGTTTTCAGTGATTTCTTGAGGCCCACAGAATATTGTGTGATATTACTATGTAAACACCGAACACGCACAAAGAACGATGAGACTATATTGTATCAGCAGCAAAAAAAAGTTTATTGATATCATTTTCCGTAAAACAGCAAAAACAGGCGTTTCCATCTAGAAGCTGCGATATTGAGCCTTTTGTGAAATGAAGCATTTCAAGCAAATCACTGACTCTGAAACTAATATTTTCTGACCTGAAACATCTGAACAGTAATTTCCTTCAATATAACAGCACCCCCACCCCCCTCTACTGCAAACTCCTCCTCCGTGGGTGTGTCTCTGGTGGCTCTGCTCCCTCTGCTGCTTGTCAGGCGAGTCTCTGCTGCTTGTGGATCCACGGTCAGGGGAGTCTGGATCGGGCTTGCTCGTTTCTGGGGTTTCGGTTGTGAGCTGGGATGAAGCTGCGTCCGATTCTGGGCTTTCTGGGCTTTCTGCTGCGCGTTTCAAAGTGTGCTGCACCCAGAGTCTATTTTCGGAGCCCCCCACCGTTGTGCGCCGGCTCCCAGCGCGACAGCGAAAAGCCAAACCATTCTCATGAGAATGGTTTCATCACGGCTTTTTCTGCTGTTTTTACTCAACTTTCTCTAATCTGGAGAGCACTGTCGCCACCTAATGGGTCGGTAAAATAGGTTATACACATTCAACATGCCCCAAAATTTTACAGGAGATGTATTAGGCATTGATCCACGTCCCACCGTCAAAAAACGCAATTGACGACAATCGTCATCATTGGCACTCTACGTTAGTAATCAAATTGACGATGATTGTCGTCATTGGCACTCAATGATTTAAGTCACACACAGGGTGTTATGGAAAATTGAAGTTCCATTAATTTGCATTTCATATTCAATAAGATAATTGCATACACATAATTAATGGTATGAGTTATTCCATAATATATGCACTCATATGGACAGACACTACAGACAGACAGACCTGGTGAGTTTCCTGCTGACTCCTTTGTCTACCTGGCTATTGTCTACCAGGAATCACCGCGCACCGGGGCCATTTTCCCGTGACTATCGAATTGTTTACAACAACGGATGAAGAGCTAATCGAAATTGAAGAGCGGACGAGGAGAGATAGAGGAACAACAGGCAAGGGACGAACAAGCGCTGCACAGCCGAGAACAGAGGAGGAATGCCTCTGTTGGATTCACAGACCCCGGATGAGGAAACCGAGGCTGCTCGAGGCAGCCCGGAGGAGACTAGACGGATCCACGTTCATTTATGGACGAGATATTATGAGGATATGATCCACTACCTTGCAGAAAATACGTTAGACAGTGTGTACTAAGTATGCCCTGTTTTGGCAAGTTCGGACTCTACTCGGACCTGAATAACTTCTATGGTGATCAGAATTAAACCAAAGTTCTCTGGTACCGCTTTCAGACAGACACGGTTCTGGTTCTGGCTCTGGCTCCGTTCTGGAGTCTCAGAACCTTGGATCTTTCTGGCGAACCAGCCCGTGTTCACACCAGTTTAAGGGGAACCAAAGTAGGAGGACATTATTCGGTACTCCTTCAGTTTTTTTAGTTTATTAATTATTTGGTCTGGCGTTCAAGTGAACCCAGCCTTGGCCACCTCTTCCACAAGTTCGGCATACGACTTGCTCTTTCTTGTACTGCTTTCTAGCTTTTCTTGAGATTCGGTAGATGCCCAAATCGCCACTAAACATTTGGTTTCCTCAGGAGACCACTGCAAATTATTTTTCTCCATGTTGTCACTGCCTTCTTCTCCTTCCTACTCGTTTTCACAGCCTAGAATGAGACACGCCCACTGATGATGTCACGGTTCCCAAGGAAAAACCAACTATTTTTTGGTTCCGCTGAGAACCAACTTTTCAGGTTCCGAACCAATAATTTTCTTGGTCTGAACGCGCCGGCCGGTTCAAATTTGGGTTCGGGAACCGGAACCGGCACGGAGCCCTGCCGCTGTGAGAGCCCTATGGGTGAGTAAAACATCATATTTTAAGCTGGAAATTAGGTCCGGGGTGTAAAGAAACTGAATTTTCGTTTAACACCAAGTATTAAATGTTAATGGTAATTCTCATGTGCATGGTCCATTATTTACTCTTCTGCTCTCCTGAGAATATAACACTAACGTTATTGTTACTGTGCAGGTTAAGAATATTGCTGATGATCAGTTTTGTCTTATCATGTGATGTCTCAATAGTTGCAATAGCACAAGCCAAATGCTGACACATAGAGGCCATTTACACCTGGCGTTAACATGCGTTTTGTGTGATCAGATTGCAATCAGATTGTGTTTTATCACTTGAAAGTACAGGTGTAAACACCCCCAAAACGCATTGAAGAAGGATTGCAATCTGATTGGCCAAACCACCTCCGGAGGTGGTCAGGGATGCATTGTGTACACATTGAACACAATTGTAAATGCAATGTGTCCTCTCAATCTGGATACAGCAACTGTATGCGGATTGAGAGGACAACCATTTCTGCAATCAGATTGCAATCAGATTGCAGAAAATGCATGTTAACGCCAGGTGTAAATGGAATCAGGCTGAAGTGATAAAATACAATCTGATTGCAATCTGATGGCAGAAAACGCATGTTAACGCCAGGTGTAAATGGCCTCATATTTGACACTTTGAGAGATTTGCTTTGAACCATTTGAACATGTATCTGCCGGTAGATGTTTCACGCTTGACTGGATAATATTGTTATTTGCTTGCTTTAATGCTTTTGTCAATAAACAGATTCCCATCAAAGATACCCTTGTTGTTATTATCTGTATCTATCGTAAATCATGTGATGTTACATCTGAATGTATTGCAAATATGATCATTAGCTCATTAGTCGTCTGGTCAGAGGCAGGTTGGATAAAATAAGATGTTATATAAAGATTGTTGTCAAGTGAACATGAACCGAAGCTTGGACCACCAGGAGCAGATTGGCATGAAGATGGAAAAACAACAGCCTTTAAATCTCTGAATGCTTTATCTTTATTGAAATTAAATGTGATATGATATCTGTAACAATTCGGTATACATTACATATACCATGCAACATGTATTTCGATATAATTCACCTTTAAGAATGGTTCCCATACCGTGGTTGGCTGGACTGTACTGTATGCTGTGAAAAAGTTACATTGTATTGTGTGCTGCATGGTAGATTATCTATATATGCCGAATTTACCAGAAGACCCAAACAACTCATGCAAGATCTTAGGCTATGTTGAGTTCTATTAAAGTATCAGGTCATTTCGCCCGGTATCACAGACGTAAATGTACCCAGCTCTGAAGCCGGCTTGCATCAGCTGGTTGCCGATTTCGAAATAGGTGTTATTTTGATAAACTAACCTCCTAACGGGGATAAATACTATACTGTTACGTGTCTCCTAAAATTATTAAAAGATCATAAAGATAACACTGTTCATGATCAGAATCAGAATCAGAATCAGAAAGACTTTAATGATCCCCGGGGGGAAATTGGGACAAGTTACAGTAGCTCGCTCACAGAACACACATAGCATAAATAAAATAAAAATAAACAGTAGTAAATGCAATATTAAGCAATAAGCAGAAAAACACAACATAGCATAGAATAACTAGTAAATGCGATAGAAGCAAAAGCACAAAATAAGTAGAATGTCTAAGTAGCAAAATACCAATACGTAGAGTAAGTATAGTATACATTCCGTGTCAATTATCATTATTGCCTGTGACATATTGCACATATTGCACGTGATTTATATTAGTCGGCTTGCCCTATACGTTACACGTGGCTCAGCCAGGCACAGTTAACCTATCGGCTGGCTCAGTCTCAGGGAGACTGAGCGTCTCCGAGGTGCTCTTTTAAGAGAGGCATTAAATAGACCAATGGCCACAGGCAGGAATGATTTCCTGTGCCTCTCCGTATTGCATCTAGGTGGAATCAGTCTCTCACTGAACGTGCTCCTGTGTTTGACTAGCACGTCGTGGAGTGGGTGCGAGTCATTGTTCATGATGGAGCGTAGCCTGGACAACGTTCTCTTCTCTGACACCGCAGTCAGAGAGCCCAGATCCAGCCCCACAATGTCCCTGGCCTTACGGATCAGTTTGTTGAGTCTGTTGGCATCTGCTGCCTTCAGCCTGCTGCCCCAGCACACAATAGCATACAGGAAGGTACTAGCCACTACCGACTCGTAGAACATCCTCAGCATGGTCCGGCAGACGTTGAAGGACCTCAGCCGTCTCAGGAAGTAGAGACGGCTTTGCCCCTTCTTGTAGAGTGCATCAGAGTTCTTAGCCCAGTCTAGTTTATTGTCAATGTACACTCCAAGGTACTTGTAATCCTCCACTATGTCAACACTGACCCCGTGGATTGAGACAGGGGTCACCGGAGCCTTGACCCTCCTCAGGTCCACCACCAGCTCCTTTGTCTTGGACACGTTGAGCTGCAGGTGGTTCAGCTCACACCAAGTGACAAAGTTGGCCACCACATCCCGATACTCATCATCGTCACCATCTTTGATACATCCCACTATCGCAGAGTCATCAGAGAACTTCTGAAGGTGGCAAGACTCTGTCTGGTAGGTGAAGTCTGTGGTGTAGATGGTGAAGAAGAAGGGAGAGAAGACCGTCCCCTGTGGTGCTCCCACACAGGGATAGTTTGCTAAATTGCTACTTGCTAATTGGCTAATGTTGCTAAGTGAGCTTGTTCTTCTTCTAAAACCTTTCCGGCAGACTAGATGCCTTGCGGCACATTGCTGCCTCTCAGAGGTTGGAAAATTACTGTTCTTATTTATCCTATGTATTGATCATCTATTTTCCTGGAAATGGGCCCATAATTTAGAAAACCGAGAACATGAGAACATGAAAAATACTTGAAATTGTTTATTCAGACCATAAACTCATTTGGAAAGTGTTTATTCAAGACATACAGTAGACCGAGGGAGAAGTCGGGTCATTTTCACATTGACTCATGTTAAATGCTTTCTTTTTAGACACACACATGGGGGGGCCCTGGCCATTCGAAAGAATACAATTTCTGCGTTGGCTTCATAGAACGAGCCCAAAATTTGCCCACTGGTATTAGCAAAACCTTGAAATCGCACAATGTATACTTTCAAAAACAAAGTAATATATACCATTGTAGCACTGGTTTTTGTCTTATTTTGTATTTTTATGTGTCTTGGAAATACAGTACATGAGGGTTGGGCACCGTTTAATGAATGCATGGCATATTAATAAAATCGATCAATCAATCATCACAGATCCTGCCCTCTCTCTCTCATCCAGTACTCAACCTCTCTTGACCTTTCTCAATCCGTCGCCCTCTCACTCCCTCCTCTGTGCTGTTAAACAGGAAGTGTGACCCATCATTGTGGGCAGCTTGGCGGCAGGTTTTCTGCCCCGGTGTCCAGTGTGCCTCCATCTGCCACCGCCTGGCCGGGGGCCCCCTGGGGGGGCTGCGGCTAATTCTGCAGTCAATTAGCAGAAGGGCCCGCTTTTGTTCTCTCACTGGTTCCCCAGGGCCCTCTGTGCTCCATCGCTCTCACTCTCGTCTCACGTGTGCACGGTTCAGCCATTCCTCCCTGATAGCCTATACCGGTCTCTTTCTTTCTATCTTTGATTTGTTCATCCCTATCTCTCTCCCTCTCTCTCTCCTACATGCATTCATAGAGGTATTGAGTGTCTGGTTGCCATATTTCAGCCCCCTCCCCACCCTTGCTCAGTGACCTTTGTGACATTGTTGCCCAAACGGTGTCTCTGGCAATGATGAACCATAAAAAGAGATGGAATTATAGGCCGCCATTACAGACGACAGCTTTCACGAACTGTATCACAAACAAAATTAGCAAATGCCCAAACGACGGAGATTAAATAACCGATGACAGATTATGTTCTCTCTCTGTGTGTGTGTGTGTGTGTGTGTGTGTGTGTGTGTGTGTGTGTGCGTGCGTGCGTGCGTGTGTGTGCGTGCAGGGCTGCTGGAAGTCTTTTTAAGGAGGGGGTGCTGCAAGGAAGGGACCATTGGCGGCATCCCTTCAAAGGTCCAATTGACATTTTTGGACGTTTGCATGTTTTTTAACCATATTTAGAGGAACATCTCATTTTAAATTCACATTAGGATTATACTGTTGTGATGTCATTATTCAGTATTTTCTCCTTTTCTCACTCACTTTCATGTCACCACCTTATCTCCCGTTAGGTCGTTTTACACTCAAACAGACAGCAACACAGGCAGAAACACTGAACATATTATTATATTTTATTATCTTATTATTATAAACCAAACATCAAAAATAACATCTCCACCCCAGGGGTTAAAGCAAAATAAAATATTTTGACTGAAATTTTTTCGAGGCCTATTTTAGCTATTTCGGCAGACAGTGTGTACATCACACTCATTTCACTCTCAAGTTCCCAAACATCCAGTAGGCCTAATGATGCATGAATTGTGTTCTGGGCTGATGTTATAAGGTTCCACGTACGTATGTCAACAGAGACATGTGAAAATTACTGGCTATAATAAATCACAATTAATATATAGATGTTTTTTATCGAGTCAAACAAGTAGGTTAAGGGATCAGTATAACAATTATAACTAACAGTAGCCACAGGAACTACAACAACATTGTCAAACATATGTCCCAACTAAGGAGGTTCTCTTCCACCAGTCACACAGCTCAGCTCCACCCAAACTCTCACCCCTCCTGTCCCACTGAGCTGATGGTCTGGTAGCCTACTGTTATGAAAACACACCAATTAATACTGTCAGACAACACCTAGCATGCCTAGGCTAACCACCTAACGCTAGTGTTACAGTTCAGCATCAAGTGAAGAGGAAACATCCCACTGCACACGGTTACATCTAAAACATCCCTCAGAATTACAGAACTATCATGGAGTCAGGTAACAGATGAAATCAACATCTTGTTATCAACTAACTCAGAGACTAGCAGCAGCTGACACATCTAATGCTAACCAGAAAGTTAGTAACCAACTAGTTACTGCGCTAGCAACAGTTGTTTGTTAACACGTTGAGTGCCATAGCCGAGATATCTCGTCTTACATAATCCAACGGTTAAGTGCCATAGACGAGCTATCTCGTCTTACATAAACATTTTTTTTTTTTGACGGTGGGACATCAATCAACTCCTTTTACGTCTTCTATATCACTATTGGAGCAAGAGAATGTGTATAATCTATTTTACCGACCACTAAGTGGCGACAGTTCTCTCCAGACAGAGACAGAGAGAAAGCCACAGCCACGGGACCCGTGGACCAAAAGCAGCCGCCTCCCGCGGAAATGGCTTGGCGATTTTACAGTCAGAAACGAACGAGCCTCATTCTCATACTATAGGCGGGGACGCTTCGCGCTGCTGCGGTGGGGGGTTCCAGAAATGGACTGGGTGAGCAGCATAAAGCCTAGAGTCGCACGGGGCTTCATCGGGGCTATCAAACCCAAGAGACAGTGAGACCTATCCACACTCGCTGCCAGGGAGAGAGGCTGCTCTAACTCGCTGCTCAAACTCCCAGCAGCAGAGCACTCCGCAGCACAGACGGAGGGAGGAGTTTGGAGACACACACACACTCTCTGAGAGAGAGAGGAGAGAGAGAGAGAGAGAGAGAGAGAGAGAGAGAGAGAGAGAGAGCGCACAGAGTGGGAGACAAGGGCACCCATAATCACAGGCACGTGAGGTGGTTCTAAAAATCCATTTATCTCCAAACTCTCTGAAAATCTCTGAAACCATGCTGTACTCAACGGCTAATATCTACATAACTACTAACTCTGCAAACTAACTCTTTTAGACAGAGAAAGCACACATTCTATTAGTTATTTTTAGATGATTGGTGTTCACGAATTCTTAACAGAAAATAATCCTCGGCTCTTGTAAAATGAGCCAGAATCCTCAAAAAAAAACCTGGCACAACTTACCTACAGGATTGAAAAAATGGCTGGCACTCAATGTGTTAATGTTATCATGTTGCGTTACAGATAGGTGCCTATAGCTCATTCAATAACGTTAGCGTTGACGCTAGTGAAACTCCACTAGACTTTTTCTCTCATCAAATAACGAAAAAATAAATAAATTTGCTTTGCTCATAAACCCTAAATATCGCAGTTTAAAACATATAAAACACATTTTAATTATATATATATATATATTTTTAAAGAGGGTGGCTCTTTGCTTTGCTCATAGTCTTCAACTAAACCCTAAATATTGTAGTATAAAACATATAAAACACATTTTAATCATATATATATATATATATATATATATATATATATATATATATATATATATATATCAGTGGTGGCTAAAGAATGTAGGCGTTTTTTTATTTTATTTAGAGGGATATCTAATTTTAATTTAGCATTAGAATTACAGCTGTTGTGATGTCATTATTCAGTTTTAACCATCAATAATTGTTCCCTTTCTCATTATTTCATATCTCAGAGTAAATACTGTATATTTATTTCAAGATTTTTGTCAATTATTTGTGCTGTTATGGTTATTATTAGCTTAGTTATTTAAACAAACAAATAAGATGGATTAAACAGCTGTCATATGTTGCATTTTAGGCCCAGGAGAAACAGAGTTGATCTGGGAATAATTTCTGGCTGAGCACCTCAAAATAAAGTAAGCTATTTACAGTTAGTTTGTCAGTAAAAGGTTTGATGAATAAATAAATCAAAACCACTCCACTACTGTACTGGTGACAGTAGCTATTGTAAAGACAGGGCTGGTAACTAAAAAAAATTAGGACAGCTGGGACCGTGTGTGATGTGTTTATACTAGGGCGTGTATCACAACAATATAGCACTAATTCTATATGATTCAATCAATCCCAGATATGGTGCACTTTAGTTTAATTCAATGTATTATCATTTATTATCATTGTTTATTATTGTTACTATTATTACTACATCATAATTTATGATGTGGCATGTATTTCCTACTAGAATGGTTTAATGCAGCTCATTGGTTATTGTAGTCTGTTATGACCCAGTCTAGGGGTTTGGACCATAACATAAACTTAGACAAAGACAACAATGAAAAGGTACGTGTGATTTATTGGTCACACATAAAAGGCGACAAAAGGTGATGCTGGCTCACTACACTATACAGCTACAGTAGCAAGCTAATCTAAAGCCTGTGGGGTAGGCCGAAGCCAAGGCTGGAGCAGGCAGTGTCATAAAAGCTAATACATTAAGTAGAGCCCAGCAACACAACAACCAATACAAAAACAAAGAACATTATCACCAAAACGGTTTGCTAACAAAAAAGTCTTTAGGAGTGGGAGGATGAGAGGAGCAGCAGCATGGATCAGCCACTGTCTGCCTCTGATTTCCCAACTTCAGTCTGCAGCATATGAAGAAGACTGTGCCAATCAGCTGCCAATCAGCAACAGCCACAGTTCTCAATCTCCAATCTTCTCGCCAAGCCAACCAATCCAGACAGGAGATGCCTCTGTAGAAAGACAGTCAAAGAGAAAAAGACCACAGTTCCCCCACAGAACTACAATTTCCCAAAATGTCGACCATTAGCAAAACTCTACAACACAATAAGTCATTGAATTATAATACATTAATTTTGCATAACAGTATTAATGCTCATGTGGTGAAATACTGTGACTTATAGTGACAATATCACAGCCTGAAATCACTATGGCAGTAGGGGAGAGTGGGGTGAGTTGTGCCACTTTTTACTTGAGGTGTCCTTAAAGTGAGGGCATGACAGTAATGCCTCCAACCAGGGGCGGTTCTAGGCCTTTTTTGGGTGGGCTTCAGCCCATCCAAAAATAGTCTCAGCCCACCCAAAACAATAGAGGCAAAAAAAACGCCCCCCCCCCCCCCCCCCCCCCCCTTCCAAATCCATGGTGGTCATTAGTAGCAGTTTCTGACTACACTCAATGCGCTGTGTGCATGTCCCCCCCCCCCCCCTCTATGTTCTTAGGGTGGGCTGAGACAAAAATTTAGGGGGGTTCAGCCCACCCGAAAAGTTTCTAGAACCGCGGCTGCGCAGGCGCTCCCTCCTCCATCTATCTGCCTAATCCCACATCACTTCACACAGGTCACACACACAGTACAGCAGCGAAGTGGTCCTCCACAGTCCACACAATCGTTCTCCCCACTCATGATCGGGGACACCTCGGCATTCCGAAATGTCGGCACTCCGAAATACCGGCATTCCGACAAAATTCTAACCCTAACCTCGCCATTGCGAAAGAACCCTCCCCCAGACCCTAACCCTAAACCTAACCTCTCCCACCCCCCACGCCTAAGCCTAACCTAACCTCTCGGCGAAACATTTTTTGGAGATAAAAAAGGGCCGCCTCTCCGAAAGCATAGAAGTCAATGATCGGAATGCCGACACTTCGGAATGGCGAGGTGTCCCCCTCATGATCAATGAAACTGTGAGGTGAGCATTGAGCAGTCAGAGTCGTTAGTAGTTACTTAATTAGCGCATATTGATATGCAAATTAGCGCGTAACGTTGTTTCGTAGGCTAAACAAAAGAACTTGTCGCTGTTCCTGCCAGACAAACAGGTGGACTGGAGGAAGGTAGGTAGGCTACCATGGCACCAGCCAGCCATGTCATGCTAGCTCGCAGTAAAGCGGGTGTAAATGGATGCGATGTTTTTTGAGAAACATATGGGCATAAGTGACAAACATATTTTCAAACGGGTCCCTTGTTATCTGAATGAAATTAAGCCCTTCAGAATCGCAAGTGGCTGCTTTACACAGCCTGTCTGATGTGATGATGACGATAGCTTAACATGCGTGCATGGCATGCTATTCCCTTTTCTTTCTTTCCCTACCACATATATTTTGACCCCCACAAATACTGCCACATATTAATTTCAACTAGTTGACTGCAAACTCCTGCTTTAGTGCTTACAGTATATTATTATCTTGTCGGAATATTATTCCAGCCAATAAGTTAGGAAGATCCCTTTTGATTTAATTTTAGTTTTGTTTTGCCTACAAGGCAAAATGTTACTTTACTTGAAACTCCCCTGAAGTGATTTTGGTATTATTTATGCAAGCATAATTCTACCATATAGTAACCTGTATGCAGAATATATATAGTATATATAGGGAAACAATTATTTTTTCATCGCTGTAAAACCACAGAACGGTAAAGAAGATATTGATGTGTGTAGTTCTTCATAGATCTAGTCTCTTCATTTTGATCTCAAAGTGCGCCAGTTTGATCAATTTTTACTTGAAACTGTACAAAATTTTCTTCCGGGGGGGCATGCCCCCGGACCCCCCTAGGGGTTCAGTACTTGCCCCCGGTGCGGGGTAAGTTGTGCCTTTGGAGAGAATACGTTGGGGTAAATTGTGCCATTGATTACTGAAGTAAAACAGAACATTTTCATCTCATATACTGTAATGCTATATCAAAGCAAGACAAAATAAAGATAACACTAAAGTCCAGTGTACTATAACAGGGTTAAACAAGGCTAAACGGTAGCAGCAGTTGACCTACATATTTAACATTTTCAGAAATAAAAATTATGTTCAAAATTAACAAAATCAACTATCACAGAGCCAGGCTACACTTGCCAATACTGCAATATTCTTCAACAAGGTCTATTTAAACATTTAAGAACAAAATTAAATAAAATTTCACTAAATCAACTGCAACTGCACTGGCACAACTTAACCCAGGCTTTTGGCACAAATCACCCCATCCCCACCATTTTAACAAACTTGTATCATATAGCTGGTTTGGAGCTAACATCATGCTAACAGTATAGCCTCATATATTGTAGCTTACTAAAACACTAACACATGTGTGAAATGTTTTCAAGCTTGTCTATAATTGTTCAGACACAACAATCAATAAACCTTGATCATAAAATTTTTACTTTGAGAGGCAAAAAACAGTTTTTTGAACTTAAATGTACTTAGCTCTTGTGCCATCTGCCTCCCTTCTTTGCAGAGTGAGTAAAATGGATGCCTCTTCAAAAATGTGTGTTCACATGACCAATTTCTTCTATGGTTTTCTAGATACAAGGGGTGGCACAACTTCCCCCCTGGCACAACTCACCCCACTCTCCCCTAAGCTCCTTGAGAAGACAGACTACAGTAGCATTCTGCACTGGCCAGACTGGGTGTGACTAGCTGCTAGTTTACAAAAGACAGTTGTTTTTGATAAGTATTGAGATAGCTGCTAGCTTCTGGCTGTCAGGTTGGCTGCCAAGATGCTCTAGCTAGCTAATAGACAGCACAGTAAGATTGTCAACAATACATTTTAGCTCACTTAAATTCCATGCTGGGTAAAGGCCCAATTATACTCCATTTTCATCCGTAAATAAGGGCGTCCGTTTCAAACGGTGTAATCGTCACTGCCCACATACTTCCATGCGTCTTTCACGTTGGTATCATGTTAAGCAATACATCCACCAGTGGGCAGTAGAGAGTCAAATGCATGAGTGTGTGTGTGGTTTTCCTCCGTTGCATGCGTATCCGTAAGCATTCAGATGACGGACAGAAAACGGACGAAATGAACGCAGAGTACGGACAGAAGGCTCTGTCCGTCTCCGTCTCCGTCTTTAACGTTGAGTATAATTGGGCCTTAATGCTCCCATCTGGTTTAGCAAAAGCCTGTATGTTAGCTCATGTCATTGCTAATGGCTGAGTTTCCCAACAAAGAAGCTTCTTAAGAGTTAAGAAGCTTCTTAAGGAGTTAAAAAGCTTCTTAAGGAGTTAAGAAGGCTCCAAAGAAGTGTTTCCCAAACGCCTTCTTAACAGAAGAGAAAAATAAAAAAAAATAGAAGGCTCTTAAGAAGCATCTTAACTGGAGCTGTCCACCATCTCGATGTGAGAGGTCCTCTGCGGCCCACTTGATGGCACTCTGAGCCCACCAGTGGGCCACGACCCAGTGGTTGAGAAACACTGTTGTAGAATAACCTAATTGTGGTCATGTTAAACAAGAACTTCTTCTATTAAACATTATTTATTTCAGACATGAACTGCAGTTCATGTCTGCTTGCTTTATAGCAATGTCATTGGAACTGCTAATGGCTGGGTTTCCCAAAAGCTTCTTTGCGCTAAGAAGCTAATTCAACCCTTCTTAAGGCCCCCTTAAGAAGCAAACGCGTTTCCCAATTGCTTCTTTACGAAGGCATGCGTTTCCCAAAAGCTTCTTAGCGCTAAGAAGCTTCTTTGACCCTTCTTAAGGCTCCCGTAAGAAGCCAACGAAGCCAACGCGTTTCCCGATTGCTTCTTAGCCTAAAATTATCTTCCAATTATCCTCTGTTAAGAAGGCTGCGTTTCCCAAAAGCTTCTTAGCGCTAAGATGATCTTTCGTTAAGAAGGTTTTGTAAGAAGGGTCTGGAGCCTTCTTAACACATTGACTGCCAGCCGTTTTTTTCTTGCTGTAGGTAGCTTCTGCCAAGCCGTTTTTTGAGGATTGTGGCTCATTTTACAAGAGCGGAGGATTATTTTCTGCTTGGAGTTTGTGAACATACAATATCTCAAAAGTACTAATAGAATGTGTACTTTCTCTGTCTAAAAGAGTTAGTTTGTAGAGTTAGTAGTTATGTAAGCATTAGCAGTTGAATACAGCATGGTTTTAGCATCAGAAAAAATATTCAGAGATAAACGGCTTTTTGTGAAATTCGATAGAACTGTCACTTTAACCATTCATTTTTGGCTCTCTCTCTCTCTCTCTCTCCCTCCCCCTCTCGCTCTCTCTCTCTCTCTCTCTCTCTCCCTTCCCCTCGCTCTCCCTCCCTCTCTCTCTCTCTCTCTCTCTCTCTCCCTCCCTCTCGCTCTCCCTCCCTCTCTCTCTCTCTCCCTCCCTCTCGGGAGGGAGACGCACTAGGTTTAATCCTAGTGAGAGGGGGAGAGGGAGAGAGAGAGAGAGAGAGAGAGAGGGAGGGAGGGAGAGAGAGAGAGCGAGAGAGAGAGAGAGAGAGGGAGAGAGCGAGATGGAGAGTTGCTTCAACTCCTCCCTCTTCTTGGCTGCAGCGGCCGTCACAGTCTAAGTGCTTTGCTGCTGCCTGTGCCTGTCTGCACGGCCGCTGTTTGAGGAAGTCGGCATGGACTTGCTCGCTTCTTGGAGTTTTGGTTGAGAGAAGCTTTTGCGATTCTGGTCATATTTATGCTGCGTGTTTCAAAGTGTGTTCCAACTGTAATCTATTATGTAAATTTGCAATCCCGCATCGCCAGCAATCAGCGCAAAAAAGAAAGCGTTTTCCCCCATCAATTTTCATGAGAATGGCTGGGGTGAGAATGGCGTGACAAGTTAAAAAAAATGCTTTCCTTCCTCTAGCCAGGAGAGCACTGTTGCCACTTAGTGGGTCGGTGAAATGGGTTGTAAACGTTCGGTGGCTCCAATAATTATATAAGAGATGTAAAAGGGTTAGATGCACAACCCACCGTCAAAAAAAAAAAATCGATGCCAAAAACGTGTAAACACGTTGTTGGCAGTCAACAGCTGGATTCTGAAAACGTGTTTACACGTTGTTGGCAGTGAATGTGTTAACACCTTCTTAATGACAAAACACTGGCAGATCCAGCCGCGTCAGGCAAAAGGAGATACTTGTGTCCACTGTTCCTCTTGTGTTTTTCCCTTTTTCCTTTCTTTCATGTACCCTTTAGTGTTTAAAATTAGGGAACACTTGAAAATCTTCCCTGTATGTATGGTTACTTGTGTTTTAAATGTTTTACCGTAGGCTATATTCCTCTAATCAGAATGGATTCCTTTTATAATGTTGTGGATTTATATAGCACCTTTCACAGAACCCAAGGTCGCTTAAATTCTGTAGTGTTTCTCTGTTTTGTTGTATGCTGTGTATATAAAGCAATTTGAACTGCAGTCCATGTCTGAAATAAATAATGTTTAATAAAGTTTAACATGACCATGATTAGGTGTTAACAGTGTTTCTCAACCACTGAGTCGTGGCCCACTGCTGGGCTCAGAGTGCCATCAAGTGAGCCGCTCCAGTTAAGATGCTTCTTAAGAGCCTTCTATTTTTTTTATTTTTCTCGACTGTTAAGAAGGCGTTTGGGAAACACTTCTTTGGAGCCTTCTTAACTCCTTAAGAAGCTTCTTAACTCCTTAAGAAGCTTCTTAACTCTTAAGAAGCTTCTTTGTTGGGAAACTCAGCCAATAACGTTAGCATCGCGCGCTAACTAGCGTTAGCGCACTAGTTATCAAACCAGGCTTCTTCTTTTTTTTTTTAGCACAGTAGCTAACTAGTAGGCAGCCAGATCACTTGTCTGCTGCAGTTGAAAGTAGCTGTATCTTCCACATACAAACCATAGTCTGACACATTTAATTCCATTTGCATGACTCTTGTCATGGCTTTGACCTACTAGCTAGCTGGTCACATTATGACCACTGACCAGAGAGCCAACGCTACAGTAGCTCTGACGACTGGAAGCAGCGGCAGTCCTGAGCCCTGCCCGCCTGCCTGAGTCTGGTTCTCATTGGTCAGGGCTGATGTCAATCATTGCAGGGAGGCATTCGTACAAGGCCTGCATGCCTCCACTGTGGCGCAATCTTATCTGTTTAGCCAATCATAGGTTAGCATGAAAAATACTGAAGCACATACACACACATGACACACGGCATAAGACCCTGCCCATGGACCGTGCCGCTGAGGAGCAACAGAGCTCTGAGGTCCTCCGTCCTCCAGAGACTGCCCTTTCCTTCCCTGGCCTGCAGGTGTCACGATTAAAGCATTTTCAATAATGGATTTTGTTCAAAGAGGAGAGAAAATATATTTTGGTTTATTTATAAAAAATATATAAACTCTCCCTTTTCTTCTCAAAAAAGAAGGGAGAGGGCTCCTCCCTTGCCATATATAGCTGTACTTTTTACTAAATTCACACATTTTAAAACTGGGATAGTTTTCTACGCTGCATACTTAACACTAAGACAAATCCCTCGTATGTAACCTTTGCATATTGTGGCAATACAAGTGATTCCCATCCTGACTCATTCATTCACACAACTTTAACTCTACAGTGTATAATAAAGAAAAAAACATCGCATGGATGCATAACTGGGACGTATCCTCAGTGATGTACCCTGGGGTCATAGGATGATTCGGGTCTCGCAACATCATACACCCTCGCCCAGGTGACCCAGCCGGGGCTGGCCAAGCCCCAACTTACGTCCCAGTAGCTACCCACGGTCAGCCCTAATAGGGAGGGTCGAAGGTGGTCACGTGGTCAGGGCCACTCAATCCGCTGCTCCGGAACTACTCTGCCGGGACCGGGGGAGGGAGAGGCTCTGGTACGTAGAGGGACCGGGCTCTGTGGGTTGCCACCCGGCCGGGTTCCTCCCTCGTCTCACCAGGTCTACGACCTGTGCGCTGCACCAGACTCCCCCGCTCCAAACATCTCATTCTGAGGTGATGGTATCTTAGTGGACACCATGCAGTACCAGTACTTGGTGGCACTGCAGTCTCCACTTGCGGCTTGAATGGCCCTCCTAAAAGGCCTCTCGTGGGTTGTTGGGCTTCTTCCTCACGGAAGACGCAGGCTGGGGAGCTAACCCATACTGCTACCCGGGTGCCGTCCCTGTTCCGGCTGTCAACTGACTCTCCAGTAGTCACTAGTCTTTCCTGGTTGTCACGTAGTCTATTCCTATGAGTCACTGGCTAGGCCAGGCTAACTAATAAAGAAAAAAACATCGCATGGATGCATAACTGGGACGTATCCTCAGTGATGTACCCTGGGGCCATAGGATGTTTCGGGTCTCGCAACATCATACACCCTCGCCCAGGTGACCCAGCCGGGGCTGGCCAAGCCGCAACTTACGTCCCAGTAGCTACCCACGGTCAGCCCTATAGGGAGGGTCGAAGGTGGTCACGCGGTCAGGGCCACTCAATCCGCTGCTCCGGAACTACTCTGCCGGGACCGGGGGAGGGAGAGGCTCTGGTACATAGAGGGACTGGGCTCTGTGGGTTGCCACCCGGCCGGGTTCCTCCCTCGTCTCACCAGGTCTACGACTGCGCTGCACCAGACTCCCCCGCTCCAAACATCTCATTCCGAGGTGATGGTATCTTAGTGGACACCATGCAGTACCAGTACTTGGTGGCACTGCAGTCTCCACTTGCGGCTTGAATGGCCCTCCTAAAAGGCCTCTCGTGGGTTGTTGGGCTTCTTCCTCACGGAAGACGCAGGCTGGGGAGCTAACCCATACTGCTACCCGGGTGCCGTCCCTGTTCCGGCTGTCAACTGACTCTCCAGTAGTCACTAGTCTTTCCTGGTTGTCACGTAGTCTATTCCTATGAGTACTGGCTAGGCCAGGCTAACTAATAAAGAAAAAAACATTGCATGGATGCATAACTGGGACGTATCCTCAGTGATGTACCCTGGTGTCATAGGATGTTTCGGGTCTCGCAACATCATACACCCTCGCCCAGGTGACCCAGCCGGAGCTGGCCAAGCCCCAACTTCCGTCCCAGTATCTACCCACGGTCAGCCCTATAGGGAGGGTCGAAGGTGGTCACGCGGTCAGGGCCACTCAATAATATACTATATATTATTGTTCAGACACTACTTCCACTCACAATGTCAAAATATAAACAATGTGATGTCTAGTTTTTGAGATATTAATGTTTGTCTGGCACAGCTTTTCAGCGTTATTTCATACTACTGTAGTTAACTGCTGCAGTGGCACCCAGAAGTACATTTGTATTGTTGTGATGTCATGCTGATTCGTCCTATATGAGGAAGCATGGTATTTAAAACACAGTGTGGTAAAAAGGTAGAAATGGTTCTCCCCCCTCTCTCTTTTGATCGATGTGGGTCTTACCCCGCTGTTGTCCCCATGGATCTACCATGGCCCCACCGAGCTCTAGCTGTCTCAACTTCATAAATCATATTGGCCTTATAAAATATTCAAAGGAGGAAGGGATCGGACAAGGACAGGGCAAAGATTTTCTTAAATTTTCATGGTATGACAGGCTGTTCCACATAGCACCCCCAGCTTCGTGATCTGGGTTGTGTGTGCGTGCGTGCGTGCGCGTGTGGGGGGGATCTTCCGTGTCACTCTAATAGTCTAGAATTACACTTGTATCAGTGTCAGTAGCATATGGGGTCTATGTATACCCTTAGGCCCATCACACTCCCTTCCACCTTCCACTGTCATGGCATTTAAAATGAGACCGTTTGGGCAAAGCTAGTTTTGACAGAAAAAGTGAAAAGCTGTGTTTCGCTCCTTAGCACCTGCGCCACCAGGAGCAGCCAATCACTGAGCAGCCAATCACCAGGGGCCCCTGCCACCGAGCATCCAATCAAATGAGACTTTACAGGATAATGACGGAAAGTGGGCTTTGCTCCCTCTCTCTCCCTCTCTCTCTCCCCTTCTCTCTTTCCATATTTTTTCCTCTCTCTCTCTCTCTCTCTCTCTCTCTCCCTCTTTTTCTCTCTGTCCCATGCTGTACGATGTAACAAGCAAAGGGTGACATCCTTAAAATACACACACGTGTGTGTGTGTGTGTGTGTGTGTGTGTGTGTGTGTGTGTGTGAGAGAGAGACAGATTTTATGTATGTATGTGTGCTGAGTTTTTTTCCAAGGGGCATTCTAATTGTTTGCTGTGGTGTTTTTGCAAACCATTTTTTTTATAGGTAGGCAAAACTGACATTCATTGGTGTGAAGATATCACAAGTTATTACTTTGAATTTAAATGTGACACTTCCTGGTGCTATAGGGACCGCAACTCGGGTGTTTCAGTTTTCCACTAGGGGGATCTAAAGTCTATTTCTTGAAAAAAAAAAAAAAGTTTTTTTTTTTACAGTAGTACACCATAGCTTATTTGAACTATCCATTCCATATCAAATGAAGATGTTTTGGGGTCATTAAATACGTTAATCTTGTTAAATAAAATGAGTTGTTTTAGTACCTGGAAACAAGGCGAACAAAGGCTCACTCTAGTTTCATACAAAGTTTCGATTGGCTATTCTGCTTTTGTTTACATCGGAGTAGCCACGAGATCCTGTTTCCTCCTCCCACTCTCAGGGACTGTCGTCTCTCTGGCATGGTCTGAGTGCTTTAGCTAATGCAGCTAGCTCCCTGATTAACCCAGGACAACACGAATACTGAAAGGCGTCTGTGCGGATTAACTTTTTTAAACTTTATTTGCGAGTACTGCCGGGCCACTTTCCTGACACAACATGGAGGACGCGCAGAATTCACAAGGAATGGCTCATTGCCACCCGACAACTGTAACGTTAGTGTTTCCTGTGAGATGATCTTGTTGGGGTGAGTTTCATATCTAACAACATGTCTGTGTGTGTGTGTGTGTGTGTGTGTGTGTGTGTGTGTGTGTGTGTCCGTCCGTCCGTCCGTCCGTCCGTCCGTCCGTCTGTTTGTCTGTCTGTGTTGTGTATTTATCGCCAAACAAAGTTTGTGGATGGCTCTCTGGCTAACATTCGCAAATGACTTAAAATAAGAAGTGACATTTAATCCGTTGTAAGCGCACAGATAAGCCATTTTGGCCTGTCTTTGTTGTTGCTCTCATTGGCCAGGAGACGTTTTTGCGCCAAAACACAACCCATCTGACAGAGACTGACAGCTGAAATGGTTTGGGAGTGGTTCATGTAAATGAGGAGCTATTGTCCACTCCCCCCTTACCTGGCTGCCTCAGGTGTGAAAAACTTCTCCAACTTTAAAGGTTGATTTCTCAGCTTCTTGCTTTTCAGAGTGTGAACATTCAAATAAGCATATCTGCTTAATTTCTTTTCAGATTACAATGTGTGACACATCATTTGAAAGCTTACAGTCTGCAGTTTTAGAATCTGTAAAAACATGAAAAATGACCTTGGTCTACTTGTGGGGTCGAAACACCAGGATCTGTCACAAATGTATTTGTAGAAATGTGTGTGTATGTGAATGTTACCACGGAAACCGTTCTTCTTCACGGAATATTTAAACTATTTCATTCATTTGCCTGGTGTGAACATTGTTGTCTTTGAGCTGAAATCAGTTTATGAGGATGAGTAAAACAAGTGGGAATAACACTGTGATATTAGTCATTCTGTCCTTCCTGTATCAAACAGCTGTGGAGACCTGAGGTCTGTGAGCCTGGCAAAGGTTAAACTGCATGAAATAGTGATGAATCCATGGATAGAGGGGCCAATTAAAGCCGCCCCTCCCCTGCCTGAGATACCCCCCCTCACCTCTTCTCTCCTCATCCCTCTTGCCATATACCTCTCTCCATCCCTTCATCCTCTCCTCCCTCTTGCCATATACCTCTCTCCATCCCTTCATCCTCTCCTCCCTCTTGCCATATACCTCTCTCCATCCCTTCATCCTCTCCTCCCTCTTGCCATATACCTCTCTCCATCCCTTCATCCTCTCCTTCCTCTTGCCATATACCTCTCTCCATCCCTTCATCCTCTCCTCCCTCTTGCCATATACCTCTCTCCATCCCTTCATCCTCTCCTTCCTCTTGCCATATACCTCTCTCCATCCCTTCATCCTCTCCTCCTCCCTCTTGCCATAATATACCTCTCTACATCCCTTCATCCTCTCCCACCCCGTCCACCTCTCTCTATTCGCCTTATGTTGCCCCGCCCACTTCGTCTCTTCCTTGTCAGATTGTATTAGTTCAATTGTATTAGTTCTTCCGCTTCAGCATTAGCCAGCCGGTTGCATTGTAAACATCAATAAACTGTAAAATATGAATGAAGTTTGGCAACATTCAGCAGCACTGCGCGTGTGTGGCCAACTTCAGTTACATGCTCATAGCGTTACTGCTGCGAGGAGCCGATCGCAGAATTAAGCACGTCGATAGTGTTTTCTCACTGCCAGCTGGGTTGACAGATACTAGCTAGTCCGACCAGTCACAGCAAGCGCTCGTCACTGCACATAAACAATTTCCAAATAGGCGTTATTAATAATAAACTGGTCACATATTTGGATGTTACGTTCTCATCCGAAAAAATATTAATACTTTATAACAGTTTGTTTCTGTTTGAAAACAGCTTTTTGGCAAGTCTAAAAATGATAACGGTTGGAGTAATCTACTTCCGGGTCTAAAACGGAATAACGATTACAAAATGATGTATGCAGAAGCCTCCTGATATGGGCAAATGATAAGGTGAATAGAGAGCCAAAGTGACGCCCACCTCTGGGTTAGGAATCATTTTGTGAAATACTCATAAAATAGTTTGACTTGGTCAAAGCAAGTGATTCAGCTATATTTGGGGGGAAAAGCTAATTATGTTTTTTTGTGTTGTTTTGTACTTTGTTTGTGTGTCTGTTTTTAGACGGAGCTGGCAATCTTGTGTGATCGATTCCCACCGGATCAGGACTCCAGAGTGTTAACATGACAGGGACAGAGTGAGAGAGAGAGAGAGAAAAGACAGAGGGGAGCGAGAGAGGGGGAGATACAGAGAGAGAGAGAGAGAGAGAGGGAAGAAAGAGGGAGAGAATTGGAGGATGAACGAGTTAAACTATTAGAAACAATAATGAAAATTGGTGCTGATGGAACGATCCATTTGAAACACACCAAAGGGCTGCCACGCAGTTACGCAGTGAATTATCCACATGGTGTTATTATGTCCCAAAGTGTGCGCTTACTGTAATTAGTCATTTCGTTCATATAGGCTATAACATACACGTATACAAATATTTGTTTCTTTACTGTAATAGGGTAGGGATGTGTGAGATTTTAATTTTAGCCTATTTCAATAGCCTATATCAGATTCTACAACGGCATGAGTGAATACTGGATTCTGATTGGCTAGCAACAGTGGTAAATACGCCAACAATCTACAGTTCGGCTCCAACCGCAGTATCACTCCGCTCCCTGATGCTGACTCTGTTCCCTGTGCTGACTCCGCCCACTGTTAGTCTGTCAGTCTGCAAATCTTCAACAAGGAAATGGCCGATCTCTAACACAAGGAAATGTCCAATTTCGTAGTAACGTTTGATTTACTGGGTGGATTGAGTTTTGAGCAGTGGTTAGATGAAGATGAAGGTGAAGTGAACAAAGAACGACATGGTGAAATTGGGGAGAGAGAACTGGCTGAGCTTGAGTTGTCACGAGTTCGGACTAGCGGGAGGTCGGACTAGCGGGAGGTCGGACTAGCGCCCGGACCCCGAACCTGGGACTGTCAAACAAACAAACGCCCTCTGCCGTCACCAGATATCAACACACCACCACCAAAACGGGCTGCTTTAGATAACTGTTTAAATAACTGTACTTTTACAGGCAATGTATCAATAACTGTGAATCCCGTTAACGAATAGGTTAGTTGTTTTTTGGCTCAAAGGCAACTAAATGTTTAGTGCAATCATTGATCTTGTGTATGGAACTATATTCTGTGGCGGAAGGATAAATGTATTCTGAAACCAGTAATGATTATAAATAAATGAATTGGATGTTACAATTGTGTATTTTTTATATTATTTGGTAGCTGTTGTAGAAAACAAATTTAACACTCGAGGTCGGGGGTTGTGGGCACATTTACCACGGGTACAGGGTTTATAGCACTCGGCTTCGCCTCGTGCCACAACCCTGTACCAGTGGTAAATGTGCCCACAACCCCCTCCCTCTCGTGTTAAATTTGTTAAATTGTCCACTCGGGTTAAGCTATTGTTGCATGGTGCAATTGCAGGGAGAAAGGTTACTGTATAGCCTACTGGCCGGCACAACTTTCTCAAAAGCAATCTACTGTTACCTCGATCACATGTGGGTGGGAATTATGTAGCCTAATAAAACCATGACAAATGAATTCTCATTTTTAAATCAAGGTGTGTTTTTTCTGCAATGTAGCTATAGTTGTACTGCGGGGAGAGTACTGTGTGCGCTCAGGCGTACGCCTGGCGTAATGGGTTTTCTTTTGCGCTAAGACCTGCTTTTAGGTGGCATTAAAATTGAGAGCACCCATTTTTCATAACACATTCGCTGGAACGCCTATTTTGGCACGGGCAACGCCCAAACCTGTGTTTACGCTCGGAACATGGCGATGGTATCTTCGCCAGAGCGCAAAATGACACTTGCGGGAGGCAGGTGATAGGCTAAGAGGCGCACAAACACGCCTGGGCCACGCCTACACCTGTGTCTGCGCTTAGATTCCAGCACAAAACTGGATGGTGGAGGCAGACGATAGCTTAAGAGGCATGTGAAGATAGCATAAGAGGTGCGCAAACGGCTGTGCAAATGATAACGCCGTACGACGATAGGGCCCATAATTTGTTAAATTGATTTTAACATGTGCTGCATCAGCTCAGGGACAACGGGCTCTATCTTCCCACATGGCCTTAGGTGCTAAACTGGCGTTAAACGCAAAAAAACACGCTTTGCGCCTGCCTCGGGAAGATAGCATCATGTTTTTAGGCCCCGAAATCCGCTTTACGCCGAAGAGGCGTGGCGCAGTGCCAGAATAGGCCAGAATGGGCGTTTCGGCCTTAAATACCGGCCTAACACTATCTCCCCCCCTGGCGTTAGCGTTTAGCGCTTTTCAAAACCAGGCCTTATTCAGTGCGCCGGAGATATTAATGTGCGTAATTGCGCGCAGCTCTCCTCTGCCATCTCACTCTCCCTCCCCCTCTCTCTCACTCCCTCTCGTGCGTCAAACAGGCACAATGACCGATGAAAAAAAAAGTTGTTATACCGTAGTTTTGAACCCCTGTCATTCAGAGGCTGTTGCATCATCCTACCTGTGCAGTGGGGGATAAGAAAAGGTAGGGAGAGAAAACGATATCATTCTGCCCAAACTTTCACCAATCTAATCTCATCATGACATCCAGCCAGGGATAGGCTTTCTCTAGCCGATGCATTTAGAACATTATTTTCACTTTGATCTTGTTATAGTGTAGCGTATTTCCATGCTTGCTGTATTTAAACTGCAGTGAGATTGGTTTGAGAAGCATAATAATGTGGAATAATATATATGGGGACAGACGGGGATGAAAGAGTGAGGGGGGGAGCTCAGAGCGCTTTGGTCGGGCTTTTCTCACCGTATTGGATCGCTCCGTGGAATGGAACATGAAAGGGACATTGTGATTCGTTTACTGCACTTCTCCAATGAGCACGGTGTGAATAATTCTACGCTTAAAAGGCGTGGTTATAATGCTTAAGGCCGCGTGTAGCGCCGACACGAGAATAGGCAGTGCGCCGGTCCACGCCCACTAATATGGGCTGCGCCTTGCCCTAATCGCTAATTTAAGGCCAGTGGGATGATAGAGCCCAATATGTGTATTTTTAACACATCTGTGCAGAAAGTACCCCGTATCCATGTTGCAAAATGTATACTTAATGTCATTACATTTTGTGAATATGAGTAAAACAATTTATATTACACTTTCCTGTAATATAAAACTGAAAGTTGTAAGGCTATTTTTAATTCTGATAAATGGCCTACTTCTAAAACAACAATGACCCTATAGCCTACTATTGCATATTTGCCTTCATTTTGCCTTCCCTTTTCTTTTGCTTTGCCATCCATTATTTGAGACGCAGGAGTTAAAAAAGACATGATATGGAGTGAGTAATATAGCATGAATTCATTGTGAGAAGGGAGGAAAGCAGGGTTCAAGTTATGGGGGGCTTGTGGGGGTTTGGCCCCCATAGAGTCTGGACCCCCATGGACAAGAACACCTGCGGGTCTCTCTTTTTCTTTCTTTTTTTTTTTTTTTTTTTTTTTTTTTACAAATAATGCATTTTTCAATGTAATAATTAGTATTATTCATGTTAACTAGATACATAGGCTAAATAAGAAACGTGTTTTGGGTTTTACAAAAGAACAAACCACCCTAGTATGAGGAAGAGCCTGTGTGGCTTGAAACGTCACGCTGAATAAAAACCTTCAAACGGGAGCTCCAAAGGTGTGCGGATCACTTCTTTGCATTTCACCACCAAGCCACCACATGCCGCAATAACTAGGTCTCCTCTTGAGCGTGCATGTTCTCCTACTACATTGGTTCCGAAACTGTGGTCCGCTTTTTTTAGATTAGTTTTTGATTTATAAGTGCATTGCAGACAGAGTAAGCAAACAGAGACAGAGTTACTTTAAATTAAAGGGATAGTTTGGTTTGTTTGAAGTGGGGTCCTATCAGCTAGTTATGGTTAGTTGGCTAGTTATGGCTAGTTTGTAGTTGAAACAAAAACATAAATACTGTAGGCTACATAAATGGAAATGTTTGATCATTAATATCTACTTTTAGAA
Source organism: Poromitra crassiceps (assembly GCF_964638095.1). Taxonomy (NCBI): domain Eukaryota; kingdom Metazoa; phylum Chordata; class Actinopteri; order Beryciformes; family Melamphaidae; genus Poromitra; species Poromitra crassiceps. The sequence goes on from NC_139623.1 coordinate 54,646,047, forward strand.
ATTATATAGGCTGAAATCAAATCACTGTGCATAATTGTGAAAGTCTTTATTGACAGATGAAAAGGCTGTTATTTACCCTTTGTCACCACCTGGTGAGTAAAATTAAATTGATATATTTTCATTCAAGAACACTCTCGTCATAGATTTAATCATTTATTGCATAAATGGAAATACAGTTATGTTTGAAGGCTCCACTCTTTACAGAAGATGCTCCTCCTACGCCAAGCAGGGAGGGCCGCAAAAATCCCCCATGGGGATAGAAGATTCCAGATCAATTTAAAGCCATAGTGAGTAAGAGAGGGAGCCTAAGCAAGACATGGAAAACATGTTCACTTTTTGAGCCATGCAGACTCTAGCGCTAGAATACATGATTAGCCTTTGAGCCAAGCTGAGCTATAAAGGTGGAGGCTGGGGTGGTGGAGGCAAAGCATTGCCAGCAGCAGCAGTGTGAGGCAGCATGGGTGGAGCAGATCAGAGTGAGAGAGGAGGCAGTCTTTAAATGCACCGCCTTATTGTGAGAATGGCTGTGATTGGTAAATGAATGATCCTATCAGCGGCTGACAGCTGGGGCATAGCCATGACTTCCATGTCTCGAATGAACTAACGCGAGCTTCATTTATCAGATGCAAAGAAGTAAATGCTATCATGGAGTTATATATCGGCAGGTGGTGGCATGGAGGTGAGTGAGAAAAGGAACAAATATTATAAGGGTGGCATGGTGGCTCAGTGGTTACCACTGTCGCCTCACGGCAAGAAGGTTGTGGGTTTGAATCTCCAACCAGGTCCTTTCTGTGGAGTTTGCATGTTCTCCCCATGTTTGTATGGGTTTCCAAGGGTGCTCTGGTTTCCTCCCACAGTCTAAAGATATGCAGTGTTATGTAGTATCGTAATGTACTGTATATGATGTATATCATCTATGTAATGTGAACACGGTATACTCCTGAAAAAGAGAGCATTGCTCTCAGTGAGGCTCCCCTGAATAAATAAAGGTTAATTAAATTAAAATAAAATAAAATTGATGGTTAAGAATGAGACTAAATGATGACATCACCACAATATTATCTTAATGTTAATTTAAAATGAGATATTCCTCTAAATCTGGCTTCAAACGGCCACAATTTGAAGAAGAAAATGGCAAAAAAAATGGCAACCGATTTTGGGGACCCCCATAGCTCTCAGGTTATAACTCGAACCCTGGAGGAAAGTAATCAGCTAGCTAACATTAGCTATAGTGGTAGTAAACGGGCAGAAATTAGTACATGCACTAGTACATGACTGTAATTTGTTGCTAAATTAAACTGGCTATGAGCTGTCTACTTCATGTAAGGCTGAAGGCTTCCGTCAGTAAAGTAGTGATGCTAGCAGCCACAGAGCTAAAGATGCTAGCAGCCACAGAGCTAAAGTTGTTTAGTTGTTGTAAAGTTGCTTCTTCTCCTTGGTAAGTTAAGTAGATAACTTTTTTATATTTTTCTAACTTGGACAATTGTACAACCTCTCTCTCTTGCTCATCTTTTTTATTATCATTTTTGGTACCACTTTGGCACCAGTTTTTCCATTTTGTGTGTCGGCAATCATAAGACAATACTGTCTGACCTGTCTCCTCTAATTTCATTATTTATGTTGCTACATCAGCATTGACACAAAAATAATTGTGATTCTCTACTAAAAATGATTAACTATATAAGAAAAGGCTATATAGAATATGAAAGAATATGAAGAATATGAAAAGAAAATCAAAATTATTAAGGGATGGTTCATGATATTAATTCAAAGCTCACATTTAAAAACCATCACAATGGCCTCTGTTGCTACATCAGCATGACCCCCCCCCCCCCACACACACACACACACACAGTACAAGTGCATTCATATAAATACATTTTCACGTGCAAAGACTGATACAAGTCTAAATCTATCATTTCATGCACATGGATTCCCATACACAGGCACACGTGCAGGCCGTTGCACATTCGTGGACACAAACAGACACACGCACGCACACGCGCAACTCCATGGCTTGCTCATGTGATTCATGTATTTTGATGATATGAAAGTTGACCACATTTACATGCCAATCGAAGTTCCAGATTAATAGGGTCCACATATGAGGGCAGAGGAAGATTGCATGGTAATATGCTATTATGGCTTTTAAATACATTTACCCATGTTTTGATGCAGAATTAGCATGGTCCTAGCACAAGGAAATCATGTTGGTCTGATAGCAATTTGGTTTTCCAATTTGGAATACAATTTCATCAGGTTCAACTGCCATTTCTAATAATGACTCAGCTTGTGGTCACTAAATTGAAGATCCCCCCCCCCTCTTTTTTTTTGCCAACTGTGGTGCATGAAAAAAACAATGAGTTAACTGAGGTTATTGCTGGTCAAAAATGGCTGTACAATGTCATCTGCAATAATCTCAGTGTGGAACAGCACAAAAACAAGAATGGAAAGTTTGTGTGTGCACAAATGAACACACAAACATGAAATCACTATAATAAATTCTGTCTGTCTCACATCTTAGCAAAGAGACATTTGTCTCTTTAATGGAACTGCCTACAAAGTACAGGTGGAAGCAGAATTTGGCAGCAGCAATGCTCCTGATCTTATTAACAGCCAAAATGAACATATTCCACAAAGAGCATAATCTGCTCTACAGTCTCTCAAGTGATGAAGCAATATGACTAAAAGGCTCATCACCCACAACAAAATGTCAATCATCACTCACCCAAAATGATCCTGACAGCTAAATACAGATCTCAATTTTCCAGTGGAGAATTCATTACTTCTGAATAATAACTGGCAAAATAGATTGTTTAATCTCCCACTCCCCCTCCATATTTTGCTGGCATTTCAATACAAAGGCTGTTGGAAAAACTCATAGGGCTCGGTGCCGACAAACGATTAGATTTTGTGCGAGTGACCTAAAAGGATATAAGTTGAGTTCTCTCCACTCTTATAAGCCTTGTTTATGAGCATTCCCTTTAATTAGTGTATTCAAATTTATCATGGTGAGATTTTCTTTGAGCACATATACAAACATGAGAGGCAGAAAGAGTGGAAAGGGGGGCAAAGCATAAAAGTGTGGAGGGCATAAAAAAACACACATCATCCTCGGGTGTTTCAGCTTGTGATGTATTTCCTCTAAATTTCCCACTCAAGAAAAACAAATAATTAACAGTCCCATGGGAAATAACACACAGATAGAATAATGTATTTGTGTCAGTCAAATGTTTTAGCTGGAGAGAAAAAGCCCCATAATAAATGAATATGAAATTTGTAAACAGAGCCTGAATACCATCCAATTAATAAATACATTTTTTTATTACGTCTTCTGGGGGCGCAAATACTTTTGAAAAATCACAGCATGCCTTTTGGCGTCCTTGTCAACTTATGTAAACAGCCTGCAACCATTCTGGGGGCGAGGAGCACAAGGAGATCATAGATTATTAATGGAGTTTGAAAATAACAAAGGCTGTGTCAGCTGCATCCTGTTCCATGCTATCATGGGTGCTCGGTCGCTAAATGGCAAAGAATGACGGCTTACACCATAGTCTCAATATCTGCAGTATTCCTCAGACTTAGCCACGTTCTTTTGGAAGTCGGTCTTTCAGTGGTCTGAAATGATTCAAATTTCAAGGCTGCCAGCGGACCTCCTAAAGAGCAAAAATAAATAAATAAATAAAACTTAAAAAGTCTAAAGATTACAGAAGAAAGTACCTTCGCATAACCTTTATCTTTTCACTTGGAACCCAATGTGCTGAAGGTCTGCTAATTTGGCTGGAAGGGTGCGAGTGGGGGTGGGTGAAGGGGGCGATTGGGGGGGATGTATAGTCCTGGCTCAGCAGGCCAGAGATGTTAGGCCTTTGACATCAAGGATCGATTCCACCCAGAGAGGGCAGAGAGAGGGGGAGAGAGAGGGAGAGAGAGAGAGAGAGGGGGCAGAGAGTGACAGAGAGAGAGAGGGCAGAGACAGAGAGAGAAAAAAAGGGGGGGGGGGGGAGTGGCAATGCATGCCCTATCTCATTAGCTGACCGTGGGGGAGCGGAGGCGTTAACTCGGCTCTTCCTCTGGGACTCTAAAGAGGTCCGGGGCCTCCACTGATGGGGGAAGAGTCACAACCACAAAACTGCCTTCAATATTGAGTTAAGCTAACTTTGTTTTTTTCATCAGAACAGCTGGGTTCGGTTGTTAAGTAGCTTTTGCGAAACGGCCCAGGAGACAAAATAGTGATGCATGAAAAACAGCGACTGTAAGAAATAGGATCTTGACTACCACAGTGTGTGGTACCACATTCACATGCCTACACACACACACACACACACACACACACACACACACACACACACACACACACACACACACACACACACACACACACACACACACCTCTTCAAGAATATCACAGTGTGTGGTACCACATTCAAACATACCTGCACAGAAATACACACATGCAAAGAAGTGAATTTAAGAAGTGTACAAGCAAGCAAGCATGCATGCACGCACGCACACACACGCACGCACGCACGCGCAAACAGACACACACACACACACACACACACACACACACACACACACACACACACACACACACCTCTTCAAGAATATCACAGTGGTTTGGTAAACAAGATTACACTCTTTAGTTAATTAATGGCATACACACAGACATAGACTAGCAGGTAGCTAGGAAAGGTTAGCAGACAAATAGGCTGCTTTAACGAAGAGGGCCGAGATAAAGGCTTCAGATAATGAGGGACTAATAATCTGCATCAGTTAAATCATCAGGCCTAATTTCCCTAAAAAACAAAACAGCGTAGCACGGAGGTAATCACCACCTTTCATATACATTTCCCATCCAGAGGTTCAGCAGCACACTAATAGGCATACTTACACAGCCGTGCAAGCATGCATACTAGCCCCCTCCCTTCACAAGTGCACATACACATTAAAAGGTGCTACGAGCCGTGGTGTGCAGAACAAAGAGGGATAGATTGGAAGTAGATGAAGAGTATAGAGTATCCATAAGGAGACGCGGCTCTTAGGCTAATGAGGCTGGAGAGACCTCAGTGAAGGAGCTTCTGCATAAAGGTCTTTCTCTTTCCCTCTTCTTCTCTCTCCCTACCTCAATATGTTAGCTGTTTCCAAGGGCACTACCACCACAAAAGTACTGCCATAGTCATGATTGGATTTCTTCCTTTTTTTGCACCAGTAAGTCCAAAAGGATGTCAAATGAAAGCTGAGAATCCACCGATTCCAATGGTATTAGTCTGATCACCAAACCAAACGAGCAAAACTCACTGACTAGCAGCCAAAGAAAAACACTTAGTGCCACGGTGGCAATCCAATCATGGAAGTTGGAAACCCGCATTAGTGTTTTGCTTGCACCTGTGTTTACCCTGCCTCTTTGACACAAAATGGACCCCGTGAAAAGGGTCTATATAGTGCCCCTGGAAACTAGAGGAACATCTGTACCTATCTGGCTCTTCTGCCCTGCTACAATGGCAATGCAGGTGCAAGAGGGGCATAAGCACAATGTACTGCTACCAGCACAATGTACTGCTACCTCTTGCACCTTCATTGCCATCATAGCACCATGCACTGCCATTTGATTCAAGATTCAAGATTCAAGATTTTTATTGTCACTCCGTAGTACAAGTATCACGTCTGAAATTCTTGTGCTGTAGGCTCCGTTACAACATAGTGCAAAAAATAAAAGATATATAAATAAAAAACAAGAGGCAACGGGCAATAGAGCAATAAGACACGCCACAGACAGTGGCGTATTCACTGCCCATAGTGCAAATGGCATGAACATACTTTAAACATAATTAAACATAATAACATTCTGTTAGGTGCAAATAGCGTATACCTAATTAAACATACTATTGAACATTAATCATACATAATGGTGGCATCTACAGTGCGGTACAGTACGGCTACTACACTATTTGTATATATTAAGGAGTCTCGTGGCCTGTGAGAATAAACTGTCCCTCAAGCGATTTGTGCGTGCTCTTGGGACCCTGTATCTCCTCCCAGAGGGTAGCAGGGAGAACAGACTGTTGTGGGGGTGGTTTGTGTCTTTGATGATCTTCAGGGACCTCCTGAGGCACCGCTGGTTGTACAGATCTTGCAGTTCTGGCAGCTCACATCCTGTTACGTGCTGGGCCGCGCGCCTCACCCTTCTTAGCGCCCTTTGCTATTGTTTCTTCTTCATTGTTTTTTCCCCTCACTCTATTTCATATTTATATTCCTATTGTTCTTGTGTTTCTGTTTCTCTTGTACTGTTTCATTATGTATATACTTATTGCTTTTTCACCTTCTTATATTTTATGTCCTGTAGTGGAGCCTCATGGCTTAAGAATTTCACACAACTGTACAAGAGTGACAATAAAGGAGGAGTACAGGGATCTGGTGAGCCGCTTTGTGGACTGGTGCGGAGAAAACCACCTCCTCCTTAACGTGTCCAAAACCAGGGAGATGGTTGTGGACTTCAGGAGGACCAGCACTGAGCCGAACCCTATCTCCATCGGGGGTGAGGAGGTGGTGAGTGTGGACAGCTATAAATACCTGGGCGTTCACCTGGACAAAAAACTGGACTGGAGATGCAACACCGAGGCTGTCTACAAGAAGGGGCAGAGCAGACTCTATTTCCTGAGGAGGCTCAGATCCTTCAACGTGTGCAGCAAGATGCTGCATATCTTTTATCAGTCTGTGGTAGCAAGCGCAATTCTCTTTGCAGCCACCTGCTGGGGCAACTGCATCAGAGCCAGCAACTCTAACAAACTGAACAAACTTTTTAGGAGAGCGGGCTCTGTGCTGGGGACCACTCTGGAGCCCCTGGAGGTGGTTGTGGAGGGAAGGATGCTACAAAAAATACTCAAAATCATGGATGACATGACACACCCCCTTTACGACCTGCTGGCTGGACAACGGAGCGGTTTCAGTCAGAGGCTCCGTCAGCTTCCCTGCAGCAAGGAGCGTTACAGGAGGTCTTTCGTACCCACCGCAATAACAATTTACAATAACTCCTGGACACGCAGAGAGAGGAGGGCCCTCCTCTCCCTACCGCCCCCTCCCCTCCCGCCCTCCTGAACATTGAATCCAATGCACTGTGCACATTCCCACATTGCACACTCACTATGTATAGTATGTATAGTCATATCAATCATTATATAAATAACAAACTGTACAGCTTTAGTTTAGTTATAGAAATAATAGAAATATAAATAATAGTATTATTCAATACTATTTAGGAGTTTTTAGTTGATTTGATTTAATTTACCTACAGTTTCTGGGAAACTTAAGATGTAAAGGCGGTGGAAGTAAAGTGGTATATATTGTATATTGTATATTTTCGCGTATTGGTTTGTTTCTTTTCTTATTGCAATATTTTAATACTGCTGTTTCTGCACCTTACCTTAGTTGTGTAACTTTTTTTATTTGTGTAACTTTTTTTTATTGTTTAATTGTTTAGTGTCATTGATGCTCTTGTCATTGATGCTCTTGTTGCTGTCATTGATGCTACTGCTGCTGTAATGCCAGAATTTCCAGTCGGGGATGAATAAAGTACTCTATCTATCTATCTATCTAAACATCTTGAAGCTTGAATCTTGCTTTTCCTTCACTTTATCTCTATTCTCTGTTGTTGAGCAGTCAAACCTTTGTTACGCAGGTTAAGATAGGGGCTGACTGGGCTCGCCCTAGTTGGGCTAACACAGAGCCTATTGGTTTGTCTAGGCTTATGCTGACGATCGTCATGTATTTATTCAGATCCAAGATGATATCTGGGTCTTGGTAGACAGGTGAACTTGGAAAGGTCTGACGGTCTTCTAGTGGTAGGTGGGCAGAGGCAGAGTTGGACAAGGTGGTTGCTAAGTTGTCTAAATGGCAGTGGCTGTTGCCATTAATGTCCTTTTGGGAGTCTTGGTTGCCTCGAGTCGGGACGGGGACTGCCCCCTAGTCCGATACCTCACGAGTCCGATACCTCACGAGTCCGACACCTCATGGTTTTGGGTTAGGGTCTGGGGGAGGTTAGGTTTAGGCGTGGGGGTGGGAGAGGTTAGGTTTTGGGTTAGGGTCTGGGGGAGGTTAGGTTTAGGCGTGGGGGTGGGAGAGGTTAGGTTTTGGGTTAGGGTCTGGGGGAAGTTAGCCTCTTTTTTCGGACTCGTGAGGTGTCGGACTCGTGAGGTATCGGACTCGTGCCATGGCACCGTCGGGACAGGGTATGTGTACCAGTAGAACCCACCATAAGCACCAGACACACCGGGAGAACTAGAAAGGACTAGCAGCAACTAGAGCCTGACTGATGCATCACCTCATGTCTCCTGTGTCGGGGCCAAAAAGTTCAATTTGAACACATCACAAACACGACAGCCGACGGGCAACTAGCACGTACGTTCTGCACCTGCATGAGACCTGATTCATGAAACAAAGCAGCGTTGGCCTACCATTTCTTAAACAGTTTTGTAATACAGCTACTTCTAATAGAGAATATGTCTGATAAAAAGTTGCAAATGGCACTGGCGTTTTAAGCCCTTCTCTGGTCTTTTGCTTGTGGAAGAAGAAAAGAAGATGCGGAGGTGAAAAATAAGGAGAAACCGCACTCAATTAGTGATATCATGCAGCGAGAGGCTCAATGGACTTTCACAAAGGCACATTGTCACGAAAATATCTGTTTTGGAATTATCAGATGAGATAAAGTTGGTAAATAAGCAAAGTGTTTTGTATGTGCCCTCTCTTCTTCTCATCTGTTTCGCTACCCCTGACCAGCCAATCAGAGTGATTTGTCTCACCAACGACCCGACGATGATTCAACATGTTGAATCGGCCGTAAAAGCAAACCGACAAGCCGCCGTCAAAGCAGACTAGAGCCAAGTGTGCGGAACACACTGCAAATACTAGAGCGACAGATGCCCAGACATGGCGACGGCCGACTGTCGGCTTGGTGTTTCTGGGCCTTTAGTCTGATGGAGGAGCTGCATGGATGCTGGTCAGGCCATGCAGCATTGGGCCAGAGCTCAATGTACCTGCCAATACAGGATGGGGACCAGAGATTGCTTGAGCTATGGGGCAGCTCAGAGACTGTTATTTCATCCAGAGCTCAACTGGAGAGGCTTTGCCTGGGCTCATGGTGGGGAGGCTGAGCTACGACTGCCAGCTGTTTTTGATGACTCCTATGGAGGCTGACCTGACAGCACTCAGTCCGTTCTATCTGGCTATCATGCAAGCATGGCAGCAGACACTCACCATCACCAGAGGTCTTGCCAAACCATGTGGAAGGCTGTCACGGGAGACCCTGTCCCACAATCCTCTTTTCACTCTTAGGCTGTTGACATTCTGACAGTTAGCAGGCTGGTCTAATTAGAGCAGGGCTCACCAAGCTTCATAGGAGGCGGGAGAACACCAACTGGAGGGGGGGGGGGGGTTATATATTTGTATGCTGCTTTTTTCTCCCATCACCCATAAATGAAATTGTCAGCTGATGTTTAAACTTTATTCGATTATAGTACTTGGTTGTCTGAGGTGCCAGTAAACAATGTGGTCCAGATGATTTCAACAACTGAGAAGGGGGGAGTCTCCACCCCTGACTCTAGCTGCAGCAGTCAGTAACCTGCATTAGTTGGCCAATCCTACCTGTTATTCAACCAACACATTCTCAATCCCAACTCCATAATCCTTGGCGTCACCTTTTAACTCACAGGATACTGTTTTCCCTCATTATTAGTCTCCACCGGACATGTCTTTTTTGTAATTTTTTGATGCCATGAGACTGTAGCCAACAACTTGTGTTACGGTAAGTAAAGGCTTAGACAACAACAACAACGTTAAATGCGATTTACGGTTGAAATGCAGAATTTTTGAAAATGCTGGGAATCTAACCCTGGTTCGGAGGCAAACACTCTGGCCCATCGGCCACCCCAACTACAACACCCTGTGGCATTGATTTCATTCATTGACACTGGGCCCTATCTTCCCACTGGCGGTAATTAGCAACTGCGCAGTGTTTACCACTCACACAATTTGGAGGGGTGCCCAAGTTATCTGCTCTTTTCCGTACCCCGCAAAATGCCACTTGTGCGCGCCGCAAATGGGATTTAGGCGGTCTTAACCACCTGCATTATTCACAGGTGTGGCCTGGCAATGCCTGGGTGTTACATCAATCATACCAATCAGATTCCTGTCTCGCATTCCCTTTAATACTGTTTGCGTGATGCATGCTGTAATCTCCATGAGTAATTCGGGCATCTCAACACCATCGGATCATATACCAGTTAAAAACAGCTTTTAATTGATGCAATTCGGGTTCTTTGGTTGACTGGAAGATAGAAACATGTTTGCCACAGGGAATCAGGGACATTTGATTGACTAGGCAGGGTACAACAGTATAAAAACAGTATTTAAACAGTGATCCTGAAATGCATCAAAACTTTACAGTTTACAGTTTACATTCATAGACAAAAGCTATGAATTTAGAAACATAAACCCTGAAATAAATAGGTAATTTAAATAATCTAAATAAGATTATTTAAATTACTTATTTATTTCAGGGTTTATGTTGCTAAATTCATAACGTTATTTTTTATTTGTTTTTCAGAGAAAATCCGACAGGTCTGGTTTTATAATTAGTTTCAGTGTAATTTATTTATTTTCTTCATCACTGAGAGTGAGGGCGAGTGAGTGACAATAGCAGAGAGTGGTATTTTGGAGAGAGAGGGAGATAGAGAGACAGGATTTGATTGGCAGGTGATGGATAAGTATGCCCTGAGCTTGAGCTAACAGATGAATGTAGGCTACTCAAAAGGGGAAAATAATTGTAGACTAATATTATAATAGGCTATTAATTATAGCATTGGTGATTACTTAATCTGGGCGATGCAGTATGGTGTGTGCGCGCGCCCATGCGTGAGGTTTTAGAGAGAGAGAGGGAGAAAGAGGCGGTAGAAAAACGATGTCAGCGTGTTTGTGGCACTTTACATGTGATAAAAGTTTTTCAATGAATAATAGTGGATTGCCTCACTGAATAATCTGCTATGCTGCAATTTTACCACTTGTTTTTATGTGAAATTTAAAATGTTGCATTAAAACACCAGAAAATTCGATAAAACCCTCAAATATCGAAAAAAAAGTTTTCACGGTTGAGGGAGGTGGAAAAGTAGGGTGTATCGATAAAAAGAAATGCGATAAATCCAATGGAAACAGCTTTAACAAATCTTTAACCAAACTCGATTAAAAAACATGCAGTTTTAACGGCGGAAGACAGCAGGATTGATCACATCCAGAATTTACATTTTATTCACTTACAGTAACATCTCCATGGATTATATATATGCCGAATTGAAGAGTGGCGTCTGGTAATCCATTTTACCTCTGTATAATCAAGAACCGTTAAATTAATATGTGATGTTTTTCATAGCGAGACTACGGCGCGCACATGTAACGTTAGCAGAGGCAGACAGCAGTGTGCTCTCCGTCACCAAGCTTCCCATCATGATTTCCTCCACTTCAGTCTGAATATCAGGCTAGGATGTTTTCTGTTTACCTCACATTAACAGAGTTAATTTACCTCATTTTAGGGTTTGACTGGCGTCTGGCCATGTTTTAATCACATAAATTAATTGAACTTCCTCTTCACCATTCCTGATATTACGCATAATGATAGTGCGTAATATCGCATTTTCTTTTGCCAACTTTCTGAAAATTTGATTAAAAGTTGCGATACCTTTGGATGGAAACCCAGCATATGACAGCTGCACTAGTCCGACGACACGTGTTACGGTGTGCAAACCGGACCGCAAGCGCAAAAGGCAAATAGTGCTTGTACGAAGATAGGGCCCATTGTGGGAGGAAAAATGGCTATTGGACTACTCTGCACATCAGAAAAATCAGGAAGAAAGGGGTAGCCCGTGCATTAAGAGATGATGCCAAAGGGTCCTTAGCGATCGCCAGTATTTGACCACAGCTGGAGTTGCTGGCAGGCATCAGTGAGGCTCGATGTGAAGGTCCACCATCAGGCTGCTCAGCAGAACATGGAGGTGACTGGCAGACTAGCCTCGAATATGGAGAAATAACACAGCAATAGGGAGACCACCGAACCATCACAGGAACCAGGATAGACTGTTATCTTCATTAAGACCAAAGGGCTCAACAGTGTTCAGTGTGTGGATCCAAAATGCTTCTCTACGGAGGAGTTTATTTAATTCAGCTTTAGACAAATTAAATTGAGACAAACAACTATTTTGAGACAGTTTGGCCAAGTCATTCCCCACTAACTGACTGTAGGTGACTATATATACCTTTCATTAGTTGATGATGTGGTAAGCATCAATTAATGGCTTAATTCATCATGAGTTAAGCATCAATTAATGCACATGTGTGCACCAGTATTGTAAAGTGTTACCAAATTGTTAACGTGAATTCTGGCCTTGCCACAGCCTGGCCACATCAAGTTATAAAGGAGAGAGGATTTGCCTGTCTCAAGTGCTCCAATTGGAAAGGCTTGTGCTTCTCATCTGTCAGTTAAACAACAATGGAGTTGATTTAAAGAGTGGTTTCTTAAGGAGAGAGAGAGCCCTCCACCCTGGAACGAAATGTCTACAGTCTACCCCAACACAATTTTTTAACTTTCATGACCTCCTGTTGGCCCCGCTGCCAGCTACGTCTTGGTGCACTCTACTGTCAATGTAAGGGGACACTCAAGGTTGTGTTGGTCTTGAATTAATGATATGGCATTAATTAATTAAGACACAACACTCCCTAAACATAGTTTACATCTGAGAAGAAAGGCGAGCAAGAAGCACATGCAGGACATGAACAAAGTGTTACATCATTTGTTGGCAAGCCATATCACTGTTGAATTGTTGTTTTTTTGTAAAATGCAGTTGCAATATCCAGGGGTGTAGTGGAGGGTACACGCAAGTAAACGCAGTTTACCCACCTCTTTGAAATTAGGCAGATAGTTTACTCGCATATTTTCAGATCACTTGTATAAACAAGGTGGGTAAACCAGTCAATACAATTCAATTCCGTTTTATTTATAGTGTAAAATCACCATGACACATGGTCCCGAACAGGCGCGGACTGCATAATCGGGCATGGCGGGCAAATGCCCGGTGGCCTGGACTGGCCTGGCCTGCAAAAAATAAATAAAAACTTTTTGGTGTGTGCCCGCAGTCAGGCCACTCACTGAACAGCAGGCCAGGCGCCGCCTACTGGTTTACTAGTGGTTTTATTACTCTATTAGTTAGTCTGAAGTAATAATTACACCTGTAAAATTGGACTCAGAAGCTCGGAACCATAGACGGTATGAAAATATGGACAGAGCCACCGTGATGTCACTCATTCATTTCTGGACTCTTGTGTTGGAGCCTTGAGTTTTGCATTGCTCAACACTTGGCTATAGGCTAGAGACTAAAACCATTGTTGGCCTAATTTTTCAGAAACAAAGGTTGGGGCTTGAGCAGAACACACTACCATGTCTTTAATGTTAGGGGCTTGCTTAAACAGGAAGATGTTTAATGAAACTGAGAATATGTCAATGTTTATTATTATCGTTATTGTTATGACGTGTAGTTCTTAAGCCTGTGGAGAATAACACAGCATGCACGATCTGATCACTCTTCCTTAAATAAAGTTTGCTGTGAAGCATTTGTACAGAGGCATGTTTTTGGTTTTACTTCTTTATTATACTTGCAGTTATCTAGGCAATGTTGATGTTTCTATTAGTGAACAAATAGGTAACATGTATCATCGCGTTAGCATTATATTCACTAAATCTTGTTTCTAACGACCCAAATTGGGCTTCAAACGGCCCAAATTGGGCTTCAAAGCGGACCTTTGGTCGCTGGCACACGCGTCGGCCCATATTGGCCTTTCCTGCTTGGTTTCTAATGCCCGGCCTGAATTATGATCCCAGTCCGCCCCTGGTCCCAAAACACTTTACAGTTAAAGAAAACATAAAACAGTACAATAATACATGATACAGTGCATGATCAGTAGGGGTGGGGGAAAAAATCGATTCACCTAAGTATCGCGATTTTTAATGTCACGATTTTTTGGATCGATCTTTTATTCCAGAATCGATAATCGATTTTTTTTATTATTTTTTTTGGGTGCTTGCAGTCAGGCCCATATTGTCTCTAGTCTATGATTCAACTTTTCCCATGTTCTAATCTAGTGTAAAAAAGCAAACAAACTGAAAAAAGAAAAGAAAAAAATAAACAAAAATCGCAATAAATCGTAATATCGAATCGCAATAATCGTAGAATCGCAATACTTAAGAATCGCAATATAAATCGAATCGGCACCCAAGAATCGTGATAGTATCGAATCGGGAGATAAGTGAATCGCCACAGCCCTAATGATCAGGTTGAAAAGAAGTCAAGTAAAAGCAAGTATGAGAGCTACAGTAAGAACAATAAGTTAAAATTAAAGGGAAGGGTGTTAAAACACAGGTAATAAATCAATCACAATGAGAGAAATACTAGTAAAATAAAATAAAGTGCACTATCAAATATCATATACTTGTGAATAAATATGTTTTAAGTCTGGTTTTGAAAATATCGATGGAGCCATCCTCCCTAACTGATCGGGGAAGCTGGTTCCAGAGATATGGAGCACGATAGGAGAATGCTCTACTTCCTGCGAATTTTTTCTTCATTTTTGGGACGGTAAGATAATTACCATCCTGTGAATGGAGGGAGTATACGTGGGAGTATATGGGATGATGAGCTCAGATAAGTGAGATGAGGGTGCAAGCTCGTGTAAAGCTTTATAAGTAAGTAGAAGCACCTTAAAGTCTGATCTGGCCTGAATGTGGACCCAATGGAGACTGACTAAGACCGGGATTATGATCGAACTTCCGAGTTCTAGATAGTATTCTAGCAGCTGCGTTTTGTACAAGTTGTAACTTTTTAGTACTACAATGTGGGAGGCCACAGAATAGGACATTGCAGTAGTCCAGTCTAGATGAAACAAAGGCATGTACCAAGGTTTCTGCATCTGAAGCACATTAGAAAGGGACGGATCCTTGAGATATTACGGAGATGAAGTGATCACCTTAGTGATCACCTTAATGAGCGTCAAATGAAAGAGAAGAGTCAAAAGTCACACCGAGGTTTTTCACTACTGAGCTAGGAGTAATTTTGCAGCTGTCAATGTTGGATAGTTTATCCACCTCTGTATTTACAACTACACCCCTGAAAATATCTCACCTCATGCATCAAATGACCTCTTTTAATATCATATTAAAAAGTATGCATGATGCAACTTATTCCTATGAAGAATTAAATAATTCTCTCTCTAACTTGAAGCAGATGTTGGGCATCACAGCGGCTCGCATCTTGCCTGATTAAAAAAATGAAAAACGAAAGGGGCACATAAGACTCAAAGTCTAGACTCTAAGGCTAGCACCATCAGAAAGCTACATGAGACCACCAAAGGCCCAGAGAGCACATCTAATATGACACACCAAGGCCTAATCTTCTTAGCGGGGCGGGATAAAATGAGTATCCATTACGGATTCAACCTTACTCCCAACCCTCTCCCCCCATATTACCAGCACCCATCCACCCCCACACCCCCTCTTGCTGACCCTCTAGAGCCAACGCTAGCATTGATAGCCAGCATTGAGACAATTGGCTGACTCAAGGCCCTAATCAGGTATTAGCCACTAAAGCTGTAAGGGAAGGCTCCTAATCTCCATACTCACTCCATCTGTAGAGGCAGGGCCCCAGCAGCTTGCTTTCCTCTGGCCTGGGCCTACATCAAAGGTGCCTGCTAGAAATCAGATTAGAGTGGAGGAGAGAGAGAGAGAGAGAGAGAGAGAGAGAGAGAGAGAGAGAGAGAGAGAGAGAGAGAGAGAGAGAGAGAGAGAGAGAGAGAGAGAGAGAGAGAGAGAGAGAGAGAGAGAGAGAGAGAGAGAGAGAGAGAGAGAGAGAGCAGGGTGCGAAGGCCACAGATCTCTCAAACTGCCCCCTACCTCGCCTCACTTTAAAAGCTTTTTGCAGAATCAGGGAGGGGGTGTGACTTTAGCCCCAAACAGCCTCTCAGCCACAGATGAAACCAAAACATGGTCGGGTTGAAACAGAGGTAAAGTGAGATCGAGACTCGCCCATGTTAATTGATGGGCGATACATGCAGTATGGAAAAATTACGCACTTGTTCTATTTTTGTCGGATCCCGCATACATCTGACAGATGACATGAGTGTGGGTCTGTTCGCAACCGTACCGGAGCTGTACCGCATCTGTTACGCCAGTATCGAGGCGGTGTACATTAGCCCTTACTGTATATCAATATCTTACACAATTCTCCATAGACAGAAATTAATGTGTGTGTTTTTTTATCAGATACCTCTCAAATATAGAGCAGGGGTTTTCAAAGTGTTGTTGTTTCCAAGTGATTTTAAAACATCTTTATCCTTCTTGTTTCAAACATCTGTTTTAAACATTTTAAACACCTTTATGAAATAATGTAACCCTGCAGTCCAATAATCGAAGCTCATTAAAGCCCCATTCAGCAGCCTTTCCAAGTTTTGCTACTGGAGAAACAATAGTATCGATATCGATACTATTGCACCCAGAGGGCATGCATATATTGCATTATGCATATATACTGTATATATATATATTGCATATGCATATGCATATATATATGCATATATATACAGGGCATGCATATATTCTTCTAATATACACTATATAACATATTGCACATTGCTCGGTTTATCACAGAATTAAATATGAACTCTTAAGAGGCTTTGCTATTTTTGCATTAGAATAGGAGTGGAAATATTGTTTTGTTAAACTTGAGTTTGCTGTCAAAAAGGATCAAACATATTCTTAATATCTTCAATGTCTTCAAGTACAGTAAAAAATAATAACAATAAAGCTCGGGAGCTTATTTCCATTGGTCCTAAGGGAGCTTGTTGAAAATACAGGACAAGGACAGGATGGCATCCTGCACAGACCAAGGCCTATGGGCCCTATCTTGGTACAGGCGCTATCCGCTTTTTGCGCTTGCGCACCTGTTTGCGTGCCTTAAAGCCCCATTCAGCAGCTTTTCCAAGTTTTGCTATTGGAGAAACAAGTTGCAATAGTATCGGTATCGATATCGCCGTTCAAAGTCAACAAAACACAGCGCCAGAAAGCTCTATGTACATGTTGTGACATCGGGTACTCACCACGTGATGAAATAATAATCGATAGTTACGTGAAATGTCATTTTCGTAGCAAATCCACACTGAGTTACTTCCTTGTTTTCCTGAACACAGCGCTTCCGCTGTACAGTGCATGTGCAGTATGCCGCGCACTGGACCATATTCAATGACTAAAAAGCTGTTATATTAAGCTGAAAAAGTTACTGATTGGGGCTTTAAGTGGGTTTCAGGAGCAGGCCACACCTCAGCCACACCTCCTACGGCTACGCATCCCCAGGCGCGACCAATCTAATTGAACTATACATACTGACCAAACCCTCCACCCCCTCTTCTGCATTCAGCACCTCAGCTCGCAAGAGGCATGTCAATTGTTCGCGCTTCATGTTCATGTTTCATGTTATGCTCCTAGACAGACCAAGCTAACTTATCTTTAGTAGATCATTCACCAATCTTGCTATGGATACCGAGCTCCAGCTCTTCATCTCGGACAGCGACTTGTTCGATCAAACACCACCAAGATCCGCAGCATCGGCGTCTCTCTCCTCAGCTCACCATCTCCATGTTCAAGATTCAAGATTAAGATTCAAGATTATTTTTATTCATTGCAAAGGAAATTGGTCTTGGACATACAGGCTGCTACAGTACATACAGTACAACAGTGCCATAATAAGAAGAACAACAAAGAATAATAGTGCATAGCACACAAGTGCAGAACATGTGCGAACATACAGTTTAAAGTGCTTTATTCATTCAATTACAAGTACAATCATGGCCTGAAGCTGCTTATGCTTACAAGCTGCTTATGGCCTGAGTTTAGGAGACTAACTGATAATGGTATAAACAAGTTTTTGTATCTGTTGAGGTATCGTTTTTTGTTTTTAATTGGAACTCTGTAACGTCTGCCAGATGGGAGCAGTTCGTATTCTGAATACAAGACATGGGAGGAGTCAGCAATGATTTTCCAAGCTTGTCTGATTAGTTTTCTCAAAAAGCCTTTGGAGGGTGGGGTGCTCTCTAACCCCCATCACTTTCATTGCAGTATGAACCAGTCTATTAATTTGTGATTTTGACTTAACTGACAAGTTGCCAAACCAAACAGAAATTCCAGAACGTAAAATGCTCTCTAGAACAGCATGATAAAATAACATCATTACCCTCTGTCCGACCCCAAACACCCTGAGTCGTCGCAGGAAGTAAAGTCGCTGCTGGATCCTAGAGCACACAGAGTTCACATGGATATTCCAAGACAATGGAATGTGTCTGGTTCAATGTGCCAGCCATCCCGGTGTGGTCCTAAGCAGTTCATCTTCCATTGCCCATCCAGCAGTCCGGCCGCCCTCGTCTGAGGGGACACATACTCTCTCCCACTCTCCATCTCTCCAGCCGAGCAGAAGCCAGAAGTGCTCCCAGGTGATGCCAAAGACAAACACTCACGCGTTTCCAGGTTCCCCAAGCAACGCAGTCACGTGGGATGCACGTTACCCCCGATGATGTCGTCACGTCGCCCGAAGTTGCAGGGTCAGGTCGTATCTTCCCTTGATTCCTCCATTTCCTATTCATCTATAATCATTCGTGTATGTTGTTTTATTGCCGCAACCATGCCATAATTATGTACAGGTTCTACAACTTGCTTGTATGGTGAATATGTAGTCAGAACACTACAGCACAGGCCCGTATCTAGACTGCCACACTAGGGTGGGCTGGTAAGGGGCAACTTTGGCGGTAGGTTGCCAGAGGTTGTGGGTTCGGGGATGGGGATTAAATTGCATTATATTCAGTGGCGCTGGAAGTACTTTTAGGTAGGAATGGACTCTCTGTGCTGCCTGCAAGGGCAGCGCCGAAGAAAATTTGATGTTTTTTGGACTTTCATCCAAGAATATTTAATTTTAAATTAACATTAGGATTATACTGTTGTGATGTCATTATTCAGTATCTTCTCCTTTTCTCACTCACTTTCATGTAACCACCTGCTCTCCCTGTAGTCGTTTTACACTACAGCAGACAGCAACACAGGCATAAACACTGAACCAAATTGTTCCAGTAGGAGTCACCATTCTGTTTTGGGTCACCAAACTGTAAGTAGGAACTTTCACTCAGGTGACAGGCCAATGTTTACATTATTATTGTCAAAACTATTAGCAAACTATGTACAAACTAACTATTTACAAAACTATTGCTATATTTCCAAGATGTTTAGTCTTATTCAAACTCAAACTGAAAAGTGACAAAGAAAACTACTTTGAAAGCAGATTGACTTACCCTAAAAATAAATAA
The DNA here is from genome assembly GCF_964638095.1 of Poromitra crassiceps. Classification (NCBI taxonomy): domain Eukaryota; kingdom Metazoa; phylum Chordata; class Actinopteri; order Beryciformes; family Melamphaidae; genus Poromitra; species Poromitra crassiceps. The sequence goes on from NC_139623.1 coordinate 54,665,478, forward strand.
AAATACTTCATCCAGTTTAAAATAATCAACTCCATGACATTTCCTTTCATTGGATGATCTTATTTCTCAAATCAAATTAAAGACTAACCCAGTGAGATTTCTCACCATAGCTACAAACTATACTTGCCATTTAGACTTCAAAACTATATTTACAAGACTTGTAGTCCAATTCAAACCCAAACTGAAGTGACAAAAAAAACAATCTTTAAATCAGATTGACTTACCCTAAAATTAAATAAAAAGCCTTCATCCTTAGTTTAAATTAATAAATTCCATAACATTTTATTTTCCATTGGATGAGCTTAGTTCTCAAATAAGATTAAACCCTAATACAGTGAGATTTCTCACCATAGCCAATATTTACAAAACTAGAAGTCTTATTCAAACTCAACCTGGAAAGTGACAAAGAAAACAATTAAATCAACTAATCAAGCCTACAATATATTCAGAATTCAACTTAACTATTATATAGGGTATAATCCCAACATGGCATGCATTTGTATTGGTACAACAAGAGTCGGAGCAGCAGCAGTGCTTGTGGACGGTACAGGTCTAATAACGTTCTCCGGAGTCTCTGCTGATGTGCTGGCGGCAGCATCGCTAGAGACAGAAGAAGCAGCAGCACGGGGCTTTGGTATGAGAAAGCGATACATGATCAACGCACAGCAGTGTTGTAAATCGCTTTGGATGAAGTAAGTGAATGTCATTCAATGTACGTCAAGCTATGAGCTTTCGCTAGCAGCACAGCATTCACGAACTGAGAGAAAGATTATTCTCCCTAGAAAAGTCACCATGGTGTGTGTGGAAGAATACTAATCGCCGATTGGTCCTCTACTGCTGAGGGCATGTCTTTGGGTAGGGGTTTGCTGACAGATGCATCCACAGTTGAGTCTGGGCAGCGGAGTCTGTCTGCTCTGTGTTTCTCAATACAGTACATGAGTCGAGAGGACTTTGGGGGCGGGCTGAAACTCAGTGCCCACCCAATCAGAAGCTAGAATCGCTACTGGTATTTTCTGTGCAATTTTTCCATTGGCTGGAGGTGAAAATAAACATATTTTCCCAACTTTTGATTGGGTGGGCAAGACTCATGTCTGGGTGGGCATTGCCCACCCCTGCCCATAGCTAGAATCGGCCCCGCTACAGCAACACATACAGGCCAGATTGAGGGCAGGTGTGGAGGGAAGCAGCACACAAGGAAATGCAAATGACAACACCAAACTGGACAGAGTTCATGACAACTGCAAAGCTAAATGTTTCTTTTTCAATGTTGTAAACTAAATAGAGATGACAGAGCAGTTTCAGCAAGAAAGAGGCTCAAAACACCCAATACAGCGAATCCAACTGTGACAGTGACGACACAATAACTGTAAGTAGAAGGCATTTTCCTAAACCACAATCAAGTCTAGCATGGTGTGTTAGCTAGCTAAAGCTAATGTTAGCCTGTTAGCCTGTGTCCACTTGACCAAAGATGCTTTTTATACACTATCAGATATTGTTGGACATACTGTTTCAACCCGTTCTCAGCGCGCAGAATATTGACGTTTTGTCACGTGCCTTGTGCGTTGCTTGTTACTAAAGCTGCGTTCACACCGACCTATTAAAGTTTTTCGCTGGCATCGAGTTTACATACAAAGTCAATGCAGACAAGCGATTGAGCGTATATTCTCCCGGGAGAAGAATCGCTGGGCGTCCGAGCGACAGAGACAGAGCGATAGGGAGAAAATTTGCTCGTCACCCGAGATGAAATATCCCAACTCGAGCGAAATTACGCTGGCATCAGTCGCTCGCTGTTCAACGCTGATTGGCTGCCGTGTGAGAGTGAGTCAAGGATCACACTGGCTTGGAACAAACCGCTGGTCTATTGTGTGGCAACAAACCACATTGACAGCTGATTGACAGGCTGAGAGCTGACATGAAGTGAAGTCTGTACTACCGGTATAGAGCTTGCGTTAGGAGCACGCTGATAGGCTTAGCTTGTAAACAACTACGGTGGCTCGTAGTGGACAAATGACATGCCATTGCGTAACGTTATAGCCCCCAGATGTCCGTCAATTATTGTGCCTGTTGACGAGCGATTTCAACAGGGCGATTCCAAAGGGTTGAATCGAGCGACAGAGAGAAAAATAAATATCTCGGTGTGAACACAGCTTAACACGGTACCCTTGAGCGACCCATGAAACGACTTGGGCTTTCCAACTAAAGTCCGAAATAAACCCATTAAAGTCATCTTCGACGCCAATGGCAACTGCTCCACCATCGCAACACGCTGCCCTTATGCGACGGATATAACAACTTGGGCTTTGGCTAATGTAAACCCATGGTAGTCATCTTTGACGCTCATGGCAGCTGCTCCCCCGTCTGAACACGGTGCCCTTGCGTGACCGATATAACGACCTGGGCTTTCACTATTTTTTTTTTTTTTTTTTTTTCATTAGGGCTTTCACCAGGGGCGTATTTTCCACTGGGGAGAAGGGGGACATGTCCCCCCAACTTTTCAAAACTTAGATTCTGTCCCCCCCCACTTTTTAAGCTGGTACCAAACTCAAATATGATTTTATCAGGGATCATATGAGGTGGAGAAGGTGCCTGAAGACCAGTGTTGGGTTACTGTAATCACATTACTTTTGTAACGAGTAGTGTAAGGCACTACTGTTCCTAAGTGCAGTAATCACATTACAGTTACTAATCAACTCCTGTTTTAATAGCAGATCCTGTGGCCCAATAGGCTATGGGCAAAACTACAGGAAATGCCATTTATTTGCATTCAACACACTGACCAACACACAGCATCTCAGATGGAGTGACTTAACTGCACACCAGACTCACCCATGGTGCCAACATTTCAACTTTGTATTAGCATGCAGAACAGCACTATTAGTCAACACATAACTTTGCAGATAACTAACATCATGCATATAGAACAAGACGTAATTTTAACCCCCAAAACACATTGACAAACAATTGACAAACATTGACAAATAAATCTACAAACAAAACACACTACCCCAGGGTATGCTGGGAACTCCGTCCACTTTCCTCTTCCACATTTACCAGAAAGCTTTGAGGGAACATAACTTTTTACACTCTGTTTTACAATTAAATCAGTCTCAAAAGTGTTGTGTTAAAAATAAATATTATTTCTATCCAACATGCAATTCTGGAATATTTGAATATTGGACAAAATAAAATGAAATGAAATGTAAACCATAAGAGAAACACACATACAGCGATGGGAGCTATAAATACCCCTTGCAAATACAACATGTTATAGTGAAGTTTGAGGAAGATAAACAAGACACGCACATCCAAAGAAACCCACTGGGTTGGGTGCTGGATGACAATGAAAAAATAAAGGATTTTTTGTTTTTTTATTGAAGGTTTTTTACTTGAGCGTGACGTTTCGTGCCACAGAGGCTCTTCCTCATACGCTTTCTGATGTAACAGATAGATGCCATCTTTAAATACCCATACAAAAATACATCGGTCCCTATCGTTGCATCGGCGCTGTTTCTAGGCCGAGCGGCTGGCGCAGCTCAAATCAGTGGGCGTGGACCAGCGCACTTGATATCGTCGTGCTGGCGCTAGACGCAGCCTCAACCATTACAACCACGCCTTTTAAGCGTAAAATTATGCACCGTCATGCTCATTGGATAACTGCAATAAACGAATCGCACGCTTGCCTTTTTAGCTCCAATTCCAGTGATCCCGCAAAACCAGACGAAAGCCAAACGCTCTGCCCCCCCCCCCCCCCCTCCCTTCATCCAGTCTGTCTGTCTGCATTATAGGCTATTATTCCATATTATTATGCTTCTCAAACCAATCTAACTGCAGTTTCAATACTGCAAGCATGTAAATACGCTACACTATAGCAAGATCAAAGTGAAAATAATGTACTAAACGCATCAGCTAGAAAAATATAGCCTATTAGATTGGTGAAAGTTTGTCCAGAAAGATATCGTTTTCTCTCCCCTGCTGCAGGTAGAATGATGCACATAAATATACCCTACATTATGTAAAGTCATTGCATAAATGTGTTTTTATTGTAAAACTAAATGTCAAGTAGGGCCAAGTTATTGGAGCGGACATCACAGTATAGCACATCACAGAAGCGCGTTCCGCTGTCACTTATCTAAATCACGTTAAACCCACAAGGGGTATATATAGGCTCAAGAGGACATATATGTTTCACATAGGGTGGTGTTTCATTTCGATGTTTTATTTGGTCCAATATTGAAATGTTCTACAATTGCAGGTTGTCTTACCATTACACATTATTTTAGATCTACCTTTTATATCTATTTTGGCTCATTTGGTTGCTATTTAGTAACGAAATGGAGGACCCAATTGCATGCTGGGAGTGGACATTCACAGGCAGTAAACTTACAACTGCTATTTCCTATGGGAAGCTGGGTGCTGCTATGTGTTGTGTCTGTTTGAGCGAGGGAGTCAGAGAGAGAGAGAGAAGGGTGACTCAGAGGCAGAAGAGCACTGGCGCACTGAATAGGCCTGGTTTCAGAGAGAGACAGAGAAGGGTGACAGGGGAGAGGCACAAGTGCACTGGCGCACTGAATAGGCCTGGTTTTCAAAGGCGCAAAGCGCTAAATTTACGGCAGGTGCGAAGATAGCAGTACGCCGGTATTTAAGGCCGACACGCCCACTTTGGCCCATTCTGGGACTGCGCCACGCCCATTCGGCCTAAAGCGCATTTGGCAGCGTAAAGCCATATTGATATCGTCCCAAAACAGGCGCAAGGCACGTTTTTTTGCGTTTAAGGCCCGTTTTAGCGCCGAAGGCTTGTGCGAGAATAGGGCCCATCATGTATATATCACACCAGGTATGAGTGATTCAACAATCAGGAATAATTCAATAATCACATCACAGGTAAATTTAGAAAAATACATATAAAGGCAAATAAATACAGCATATGTGAAGCACGAAGGTAAGCTAAACATATATGTATAGAAAGAGTACTAGAATAAGCATAGGCAGTATGGTATACTACATTTACCAAGAAAGTTTCTAGTCCCCCCCCCCCCCCCCTTCAACAAAAAAAAGGGGGGCTCTGGCTATAAAAGCCCACATACCTACTCAAGTATTGGAGGCGTCCATCTATTTTACAAAATATATTAAAGTTAAAATATAGGCATCAATATAATAGGAATAGACCCACTTCAGAGTAGGAATAGACCCACTTCAGAGACAGCACACTGCATAATAGAAACAGCACACTGCATATCAGAGAGAAGAGAACTGCTACAGACAAAAATCAATAACAACAAACGACAAGGTAAACAATGTAAGCTCACTGGAGGAGACCCCCCACCCTCCACAAAAAAGGTTTATATCAAACTCCTCGTTTAGGCCTTTAGGGGCCAGAGTGCCCAATGTATGTATCCAGAACAGTTCTCGTTTTAGGAGTATATTATTCATGTCACCCCCTTTGCGTGGATGTTTTAAAGCTTCGATCCCGATATATCTGAGAGTAGAGGTATTATGTTTTGCAGTAGAAAAATGTACAACCACAGGACTAGATGTTACATTGTTTCTAATAGTACTGTGATGTTCAGCAATACAGGTTTTTAAAGGTCTTGTGGTCTTGCCAACATATGCCAAACCACGTGGGCATTTAAGCATATAAATAACATTAGTGGACCATGAGATAACACCTTGGATCTTGTATTTTTTCCCTGTGTGGGGATGGTGAAAGGAGTTGACCTTTTGAGTAAAGTGACACTGTTGACAATGGCCACATGAATAGTTACCAGAAGGGATCGAGCTTAAACAATGTGAAGGTGGCATTGGGGGGAGATCTGCCCTACCCAACATATTATGCAGATTTGGGGGACGTTTGTACACCACTACTGGTGGGCTAGAGAAAAGGTTCTTCAGACCTGGGCCTGTGTCAATAATGTGCTAATGTTGTTTTATGGCATTTTCAATGTCCTTAGCTATAGGAGAATATTGTATGGCACAAACCACTCTGTTCAGCTTTTCTTTGGGTCGAGTGGTATCCAGACATTGAGTCTGTGAAACATTTAAAAAACGTGAGCTGGCACTCTGCATCCAAGTCTCTTTGTAGCCTCTTTGTCTGAATCGTTTCTCAAGTTCTTTGGTTTGAGTATGGAAGTCCTCATTGGAGCTGCAAATTCTTCTAATTCGGTTACACTGTGAGATTGTAAGGCTTTTTTTGAGAGAGGTGGGGTGGTAGGATTCACCATGAAGAAGGGAGTTTATATCAGGCTTACGATATAGATCAGTTTTAAAGCTATTGTTTTCTTTTATAACCAAAATATCTAGAAGTTCATCTTAGTAGACTCAAAAGACATAATGAACTGTAAAGGTTTATTTTTTAGAATGAATGAAGTGATGCAACTCCTCTAGCAGGGTCTCTGGTCCCGTCCATATGAAGAACACATCATCTAGATACCTTTTCCAATGAGAGATGTGCTGGAAGTATGGATTCTCCTGCTGGTTGGAGATCAGTTCTTTTTCAAAGAGACCCACATACAGAGAGGCGAAGCTTGGCGACATTTTGGAACCCATGGCAACACCTGAGACCTGGAGGAAAAAGTAATTCCCATACAGAAAAAAGTTAGAGGTGAGTATGTCCTTTGTGAGGTCCAACAAAACTCCAGTACTGGGGTTAGGTTCCTGTCTTTGGTCCAAAAAGAATTTTGTTGCTAGAAGGCCCCCGTCAAAAGAAACATTACTGTAAAGAGACTCAATGTCCATTGTGACCAAAAGTTGTGTGTCCTCTATTTGTTGTATAGATTTAATGAGTTTGATGAAGTCCATTGAATCCTTAGTATATGAAGGTAATGTTGTAAATAGAGGTTGCAAAAAGTGGTTCACAAAAGCTGATATTTTCTCTCTGATTGCTGCAATAATAGGGCGGCCAGGGGGTACGTCTGTAAATGTTTTATGGATTTGTAGTAAGTAGGGGTGTCACGATACACTCAGTTCACGATACGATACGTATCACGATACTGGGTTCACGATAACGATACGATACGATACGATTTTAACAATATTTTTTTTTACTTGAATAATGACAATATATGACTGGAAAAGTAGTATTTTATTTGAAATGCACAAATACAAAACATGCTGTTGTGGGAAATTGTTATTACAATAACAACTAGAAAAAACATGAGATTGGAGATAAGGCTTATCTTGAAATAGAATGAGTTACACCGTCACTTAGATTTACTTTGAACTAAAAGGTTTCTCAGCAGTATAAATTCTCATTATGCATCTTCAGTTTTTCTTCAAACTCAAACAACAAGACTTTTCTTAGTCTATTTTTTATGCATCTTCAGTTTTTGCTGTCAAGTAAACAGTTTTGCCAGAAACTCAATTGAATGGTTTCTCTCCTGTATAACATCTCATGTGTCTCTTCAGAGACTTGTTCAACTGAACTACTTTCCACACATTGAACTTCAACAAACAAAGACGTTTCTTTGTCTATTTAAAAAAAAAAAAAAAAAAAAAAAAAAATTGCTATATGAGATTTCATCTCAACGATACATATCGTGACGTTTTACTATCGCGAAATTTCGTGGGACGATATATTGTGACACCCCTAGTAGTAAGGTATAGAAAACCGGTGTGATAGGGGCATCTACAGTCATAAATGAATGTTCAGGTTTAGTGATGTCGCCTTGTTCTAGTAGGGTATTAAGATTATTGGATCCTTTTTTTGACATCTGAAATAGGATTACCGTCCAATTTTCTATAGAATGTAGTGTTGGAAAGTTGTCTCCTGTTGTGAGACTAAACTAGCACATCAATAATTACAAAGTTATAAAGGTTACATGTTATATTTATTTCAGAGAACAAATTGAGGTAGGTCTTACCTAACAGAGTTGCTAGCACTACACTCCTCACCTCTCAGTCATATGCATCTCTGTCTAGTATGTCAATGGCATCCCCTTTGTCTGCATTCTGGATGATCAGTGTCTTGTCTTCCTTCAAAGATTTGAGTGCCTCACGTTGTTCTTTTGTTAGATTATTAACTACTTTATATTCCCTCTTTTTGTTACAAATGATAGAGAAGTCCCGTTCCACCAGTCTGCAATATGTATCAAGAGATGAGTTTCTGTATCTTGGAGGTATAAAGGTGGATTTACCTCTAAAATGAGTAGCAGCAGCAGCTCTTGACAAGTGTTTGAAATAGGCTTACTGGAGAGGTTGTTGACGTTCAGTTCCCCTTCATGTTGCGGAATGGATACGGGTCTCTGGGTGGAAGGTTTTTTCCCCCGCCTGCATTTCCTCTTGGTGTTCGTCAGCCGTTTTCATGTCAGCTTTCAATCAGCAGGTATGTCAGCTTCATGTGTGGGCGTGCTGATTTTCCCCTCTCTCCTCTCTGCTGCCTGCTCGCTCTCTGGCCACAGTCCTCCTCCGCCTTCAGTCACAGCCCGACAGGGACACAGACGAAGCAAATGCACGAAGCGAAATGTGGAAGTATTTTGCTTACGTTGCTGACAGCGAAGGCAAGCCCGGACACATCAAACGAAGCCAGTCTGTAAAAAGTGCTTCAACGCGACGCAGGTGAACGGATAAACAAGCAAACTTATTTCACCATCAGAGTTTTGCCGACACGTCACTCCCCACCCGCTCTGCAGTGCCGCCCCGCCCCCCAACATACAGGCAATTTCGCTGCTATATTCCCACATGCTAGAGCCGAAGTGTGAAGGGAAATGTCCAATATTGACTTACAGGTAATTTTCCGGTACGCATGTGGGAAAACGGCTTAAAACATTAGAGTTGTCAGAGTAGCTGTCGGAGTCGAAAGGCGAGAAGCTACGGGCGGCTGAGCCCTGGTGGCTGTTATAGTTGCTCCCCTTCTTCCTGTATATATGTCGGTAACGTGTCCGCGTCACTCCTGACGTGGTTCCTGATTAGTCGTCGTTAGTTTTCTTTTTAAAAGCAGTAATCTCCTTCTCCAGTTCCTTCTGGTGATTTTCACACTCCGCCAGAATTTGTGGGAGTGTATCTTTGTTGCGGAGGTTTTCAGCTAGCAGCCGTTTCTGTGTTGTAATGTATTCTGTACTGTAAGGTCAAAAGAGCATTTGTTAAGGATCTCGCACCAGCGATCGCAGAAAACCACATTGTCTTTATTTAACATTGGGATTTTATTGATTCGTAGTCCCCTTGGGATCTTCTTATGCCTCAAGTAGTCACTTAGTGTGACTGCATTGAGAAAGAGGCGTGTTTCTCTCCTGAAGTTTTTTCAGAGTTGAGGTCGGTACCCCACCCGTGATGTCCGTAGTGGTTTCATTGAACAAAGAGTCTTGGTGAGTCTTGGCAGGGCCAAGGGGCATCATCCCCTGCCCAAAGGGAGAAAAAAGTTGACCAAATGGCATCGACACAGGTTTGAATGTAAATCTAATTATATATTCATAATATATACATAGAAACGAGATGCTATGTCAAGTTTCAAGTCGTTTGGTCCATTTTTGGTTGAATGGCGGCTATTTCCTTTTGGCACGACTGTGTATGTTTCGGCGCCCGCCATTTTCGAACGGTAAAAGCGATTGGCACCAAACAACACAAATCTACTCGTATGGGGCCCATATACAACATATTAAAAGATCGGAGCGCAACCATCTTCAGAAAAAGTTTTGCTCAGATTGGACCAACTTTCTCAGATCCTCTGACGGGCATAAGGCCTGATGGGACCCTGGAGCAGAGTTGGATCAAAGGAACTTTTTTTTCTGAAGGACTTGGGGAGTTTATTGTTTCGTATTCTTATTTAGAGGCCACAACCGATCAAGTGTGTCAAATCTGGGGTCTCGGGGTCCTCAGGGCCCCTCATAATCACAAAAAAATCATTTTGATTATACTAATATTGGCCTTTTTCGCAACTAAACGGGCTGCTGAAGTTGCAACGACCCCATATTTTGCACACGTGATCATTAGGCACCTCTAAACTAGTCTGGAAAATCTGGGGTCATTCCATCAAGCGAAGCCAAAATAGAGGCCAAAAAGCTGTTGTGGCTTTACTTTGTCGAGAGACGAAACATTGCTTTTTTAAGATGAAACGGGCTCACAATGCCAAAAAGACCACACACAAGATCGGTACCCAGGTCTGACCTAGTGTGGTAAATCTGGGGTCATTCTGTCCAGCGGGGGCAATGTTATAGCTGAAAAGCTGTTTTCGGGCCTTCTGGTTCCATCACAAAAAATGCTTTTTGGCCCCTATTTTGGCTTCGCTTGACGGAATGACCCCAGATTTTCAACACTAGTTTAGAGGTGCCGAGTGATCACATGTGCAAAATATGGGGTCGTTGCGATTTCAGCAGCCCATTTAGTTGCGAAAAAGCAGTTTTGGCGAGTAATCTCATCATCACAAAGTGCTTTTTGGCTCTCATTTGGCCCCTAGGGGCCAGAACGACACAAGCGTCACTGCACATAATCAGAGGGGGGCCCCGAACCAGTGTGGGGAATGCCGGCACAATTTGCCCACCAGGGGCGCTGTAAAGCAGTTGCTTTTCACAACTTGCTTTGCAGAAATTCTCATGTGTGCGATATAAGATAATTCTGGAAAAATCTGTAATTGAAGCAAGCGCGAAAACAACTGTTGGACAATGTACTATGGGTTCTCTAGTTACACTGTAGCGAGAATGGATCCTCTATGTTGAGTGGAAAGTCGGCCCAGGCCCCTAGGAGTGTGAAATTTGGCCTACATTGAGGATTTCTGACCATTTCTGGGACGTAATTTGGCTGTGCCGGGCTACACTTCCCTGAGCGTAGGTCGGATTTGCCTAGCATTTGCTGAGAGAAGGCTTTCGAGTGTCCCCTAGCTGTCCAGCTAGTTTGGAGGAGCTTGCTTCAATGACAGATTTTTCCCGAATTCTCTTATATGACACACGACGATTTCAGCAAAGCATGTTCCACACCCAGCCCCAGGCTGTCACCATTCCCTCCGTCCGCCAGCTTTCGTTTCGCGTCACCAGGCTCTCTCAGAGGGGAGAGTCTTCGGCGCTACCTACTGTACCGAGTGTGTAATATCAGGGTTTTACATACTTATACATACTTCTAAAGAAAATGCTACAAAGGAGAAATAAATATATATCTGACGATATAATCCTGTATTTTTTAAAGAAAAAACTAAAGAGAGCCTGGCAAAGTTCTCCTTCTTTGTGGTTTAATGACAGTTTGTATGCTTAACAATGCACTACTGCCATCTGCTGGAGACACTTAACTCCTACAGTGTCAGGTTAAGATGGGAGGACGTGAATAAAACAAGCGTGAATGAAGCTCCCAGAAACTGCATGTGCCTAGTAATTATTACATTCTAGACAGACAGTCACAACAACTATGAGGACATTTAATTTAGTAAAGCAAGAGGGATTTATGGCTATAGGCGATGGATTGAGTCGGTTTTCGATTGGTAATGCCTGTAGGGAGCTGATGCAGTTTTTTTCTGGATTGAATTGGATGGGGTGGAGCAGTTGCTATCAGCTTTAATGACGACTACCATGGGTTTACATTAGTGAAAGCCAAGTGCGAATACCTGCTTTTCCAAGTGGGGGGGACACAATAAATTGTGGAGCGCCGACCCTGTGGGGTCCGGGGGCATGCCCCCCGGAAGATTTTTTTTTTACATTTTAAAGTCAAATGCATCAGTTTGGTGCCCTCTGAGGGCAAAATTAAGAGGCTAGATCTAATAATAATCAGGTGGAGCGCCAGTATGGCATCCGGGCCATGCCACAGAGGAGCTTTGCCAGCCGCCAATATCAGTGATATTGCGATATTGCGTTGCTTGTCATGTCACTGTCACGGGATTGTATTGTCAGACATTGGGATGACATTTAGCTTGGCGGCAGCAACTTCTCCCATAATTACTGAACACATCTTTAGCAGCAGGGAGGACTAACATTTCACCAATGTTGGGGTGTGACAGCAATTCTTGTAATTTCCTATGCAAAAACTCCCGTGGCTTGGGTGGTTGGTCTCAATATGACGGTGGAGTTTACATGGTCTTATACTGTCATTTGCTAGCCTAGCACCTCTTTGCAGAGCACACTGTGGCAGGCAGGGGAGCATCATCGGGACCAAATAATGTACCAAATCCAAACGCTAAATAATCAGGGTCATACCTCTGTTTTCTGCTCGCACCAGACGCTGTTTACTCTCTCACTGTAGGTACTAAATATTAAAGTCCCTGGAAACCAGAAATATTTTATTATTATTTAGCATTTTGAGTTCATCACATCACAGGAGCCTATGTTAATAAGCCACCAGCCAAATTTGAACGATGATGAACGTCGCAAAGTATATAAATTTAGGTTTGACAGTCTGGCAAAAGTAATGAGAATCGGTTATTTTTTAGAGTGTATTTTCTCCCGCGGAATGTGTGGGCGTGTCCCATCTGCAGCAGCCTCCGAGAGAGAGAGCGCGAGACAGAGGGGGGGAGGGAAACGGAGAAAGAGAGAAAGAGAGATCGACACACACACACACCGTGCGTGTGTGTGTGTGAGTGTGTGTGTGTGTGTGTGGGTGTGTGTGTGTGTGTGTGTGTGTGTGTTCGTTGCTCGGAAAGGGGACTCTTGCTGCGACTGCACAGCGTGTGTGTGTGTGTGTGTGTGTGTGTATGTGTGAGTAAGGTCACCAGGCTGTGTGTCTCTCTCTGTGCTCTCTCTCACACGAGAGGAGAGAGAGAGAGAGAGAGAGAGAGAGAGAGAGAGAGACTACATGCTAACAGACATAGATCCAGTGCACCTCAGGGCATTCACAGTCAGTCCCTTAACACCCCTATCGGACCACAGCAAAATCACCCTGTATCTAAAACAGACTCAAACTCACCACATAGCAGAGAAGGGCAGTAAACTACACAGAGCTGAACAACCTTACAAATGGTCTGAAAACAGCAAAGATCATTACCAGCAGGCAATTGGCAACAACAAAATTCAAGCATCACTAAACAAATTCCTCACTCAAACATATCCCCAAAACAAAGATGGAGTAAATTTGGCAGTGAGGGATATAAACTCCATCTTCTACAACCTGGCCACCTTGTCTAACCTAAAGAAATCACAAAAGCCCCAAAACAAAAAGGTTAATGACGACAAATGGTTTGATTCTGAATGCAAACATCTAAGAAAAGCAGTCAGGAAACTATCGAACCAAAAACACAGAGAACCAGACAACCAGCAGGTCCGGCATCAATACTGGCAAACCCTAAAACAATACCATCACACCATCAGATCAAAGAAGGCACAACACATCAAAAAACAACTCACTGTAATGGAGGAAGCTATAGACTCTAACAAATTCTGGGAAAATTGGAAGCACTTAAACAAACCACACAAAGAAGAATTAGCAATCAAAAATGGAGATACTTGGAAGAAACACTTTGAGAAATTATACAGAGAAATCACACCCAATTCGGCCCAACAAGATATATATATAAAACTAGAACTTTTAGAACCAATCATTAAAGATCAACAAAACCCCTTAGACTTTCCAATTACAGAAGGATAACTGCAAGACAAAATCAAGGCTCTACAACCCAAAAAGGCCTGTGTTGATGGTATATTAAACGAAATGATTAAATACGCTGACAATACCTTCCACATGGCCCTGCTGAAACTATTTAACATGGTGATGAGCGTAGGCTACTTCCCTGACATCTGGAACCAAGGACTAATAACACCCATCTTTAAAAAAGGGGACAAATTTGACCCCAACAGTTATAGAGGGATATGTGTTAGCAGCAACCTGGGGAAGATGTTCTGCTCAATTATCAACAATAGACTACAACAATTCCTCAGTGACCACAATATCCTGAGGAAAAGCCAAATCGGATTCCTACAGAACCATCGAACAACTGACCACATTTACACCCTCCACACCCTCATAGAAAAACATGTAAATCAAAATAAATCAAAAATTTTCTCCTGCTTCATAGATTTTGAAAAGGCCTTCGACTCAATTTGGCAGGAAGGTCTCCTACTCAGACTATTAGAAAGTGGGGTGGGAGGTAAAACATACGACATCATCAAAACAATGTACCTCAACAATAAATGTGCAGTCAAAATAGACAATAGTAGAACAGATTTCTTCCCCCAAAGCCGAGGAGTGATGCAAGGAAACAGCCTCAGTCCAACGCTATTTAATATTTATATCAATGAATTGGCAAAAACACTGGAGGACTCATCTGCTCCCGGCCTCACCCTCAACAACACAGAGATCAAATGTCTCCTGTACGCGGATGACCTGGTGCTGCTGTCTAACTCCAAGGAGGGCCTACAGCAGCTCCTAGATCATCTGCAGCAGTTCTGTCAGACCTGGGCCCTGACAGTCAACATAAAAAAGACTAAGATCATGGTGTTCCAGAAAAGATCCAGGTGTCAGGGAAACAGACTCCAGTTTGTCCTGGGCTCCACCACCATAGAGCACACAAACACATACACTTATTTAGGACTAAAACTCAGCTCTACAGGAACTTCAACATGGCTGTGAATGACCTGAGGGAAAAGGCAAGAAGGGCTTTTTACGCCATCCGGAAATCCATCCAAATTAATATCCCAATCCGAATCTGGCTCAAAATTTTCAAAACAGTAATCCAACCAATCGCCCTATATGGTAGTGAGGTATGGGGCCCACTAGCAAACCAGGAATTCTCTAACTGGGACAAACACCAAATTGAGATCCTTCACACTGAATTTTGTAGATTCATCCTAAAAGTACAAAGAAAAACCCCAAAAAATGCATGCAGAGCGGAACTTGGCCAATTCCCTCTTCTAATTGACATTCAAAAGAGAGCCATTACATTCTACAGACACCTCAAAACTAGTGACCCCTCCTCCTACCATCACCAAGCCTTACAAAGCCAAGAAGAGCGCATAGAGAGGAGCCCCCTCAGCCAGCTGGTCCTGAGACTGACTCCCAACCCCCCCCCAGCATCAGGACAGCCCTCAGTCTACCCGGCCCAACCAAATTATCACAAATCAAAAAGAAAACTATATTACCTATTGGAAGAATACCACAAAAACGCAAAGTAAACTAGATTGCTATTTGGCCCTAAATCGAGACTACACGGTGGCAGACTACCTGACCACTATTACTGACCCAAAAATGAAGAAGACATTGACCAGGTACAGACTCAGTGATCATAGCCTGGCAATAGAAACAGGCAGACACCGACAGACCTGGCTACCCAGAGGAGAGGCTGTGTTCACTCTGCTCCCAAGGAGAGGTGGAGACAGAGCTACACTTCCTGTTAAAATGTGACAAATATAAAGAAATTAGAGCGTCATTCACCCCCCAAATTAACCGGATATACAAAGAATTCGAAAATGTCACAGACACACCTGCACTCCAATACCTCCTTGGAGAGAAACCCGAATGCACCGTCTTAGCAGCCCATTATGTGTGGAGCTGCCAGCAGCTGAGGGACAGCCAGTGGACAGGAGAGCCGTCCACATCTGGCTGAATTAGCTAGCTTAGTGATTGTTTTTATTTTATTGCTTTTACTGCTTTTTATTGCTTTGATTTAATCTTTTATTTTATCGTATTTTACTTAGGTCACAGTTTTGTGACCTATAATTAATGAGTAACAAAATGTCTTGTTTTTGCTTATTGCTTATATTATATTAATATTTTATTCTATTCTATCTTATTCTATTATATTTTATTCTTTTTTGCTTTGTTTTGTTTTTCACTCTCTTCTGAAGATTTCAAAATAACAACGGTTATTTACAGATTCTGTGAATTTTTGTTAATATACTGTAATTGCTCACTATTTTGCACTATCACCATTTAACTGCCTATTTATTACAGTTCTGTTATTCTGTATAGATCCCGGTCAACAATGGTCTTCTATTGTACTCTATACTATCACATTCCATTTAATTTTCTTTTATCTTCCTTTTTGAATATCTTCAGATTTGGTGATTTATGTTACTGGGTAACAAAATGTCTTGTTTTCTGTTTTTGATTCTTTGTAACTGCTAAGTGTTGCTAATGTATGCTTTGGCAATGTAAGATGCACCTTATCATGCCAATAAAGCCCTTTGAATTGAATTGAATTGAAATTGAGAGAGAGAGAGAGAGAGAGAGAGAGAGAGAGCAGCATAGCGCTCGGCACAGAGTGGGAGGCAGACGGACACTGAGCGAGCGCTGTCACTGGGGGCAAAGAACGGACAAAAGGAGGGGCAGATTGCGCACGTGTACAAAGGTTATATAGAGCTTATAGAGTCAATTTTATTTGCGTCCAAATTTAATCTTAAAAAATCCCCGGGATTTTCAATTATGGTGGGTGACGTGTCCGTACCCTCAAAGGAGGAGATCACCTACTTGGGATGTATCCTGGACAACAAGCTCTCAGGCGAAAAGATGGCTTTAAAGGTTATCTCTAAGGTCAATCAAAAGACCAAATTTTTAGCTCGCATCTCCCCAGTCATAAACAGTGCTACGCTGTTGATACTGGCAAATGCTCTAATTCAATGCCATTTCGACTACGCCTGCTCCTCGTGGTTCACAGCCACTGCAGCCAAACTTAAAACCAGACTTCAGACGGCCCAAAATAAACTGGTGAGGGTTGTCCAGGGCCTACACCCCAGAGCCTCTCTCCTCCGCTCTCACTTCCTCAGCCTCGGGTGGTTGAGAGTGGAGGAGAGGGTCTCTCATATCAAGCTGTGTATGGTCCACAGGATCATTAACCTGAAAGCCCCTGTGTACCTCTCTGGCTATTTCCTGAGGGTTAGCGAGGTGCACAGTCACTCCACCAGGGGAAGCTCAAACAACGTTCCTTTTAAATTTAAAACCTTAATAGGTAAATTTACTTTCTTATACTCAGCAGCGATTCTGTGGAATAGTCTCCCCGAAAATATTAAAGATCTAAGGTCCAAACTCACGTATAAGTCCACCTTAAAGCAGTGGCTACAGAGCGGCCCCTAAGGTTGGCCCTTTCTGCAAGAATTGATTCGAAATGATTATTGCAGAAGTGTAAAGGTTGTATTGTTTTTTACATGTATATTTATGTGTGTATTTAGGTACGTGTACAGGGGTGGAAGTGTGTACGCGTGTATTTGTATATTATGTATTTATATGTATTTATATACATATGGATGGTTTTTTTCTGTATTTATTTATATGGGTAACGCATGTAATGTTTAGTGTGTTAAATGTCCCTCACGCACACACGCGCTCATACATGCACACATACACTCACTCCATTTGCTTCACGTCAAGGACCACAATGGAAATAAGCCCTCGGGCTTTGTTGTGTTTTATTCCTTTTGTTTCAATGAATCTGGTCTTACGATGTATTTCTCGTGCCATTGTTCCAATAAAGTATTCAATCAATCAATCAATCAATCAATCAATCAATGTCATAAGCTCCTGCATTTTAGCACCTCGTGCACTGCTCTCTTCAATGAGGAAGTATCTTGTAGAATCTTGTAGAAAAGTGTCGATTTTAAGGCTTTGGGTTGAAAGTAATGTATAATAATTTCGGAGGCAGACAATTACTAACATAAGACCCTAAATAACATAGTTAGAACGTTTTTGTGGATTTTGGTTTCCAGGGACTTTAACGTTTCAGTTACATTTTGCCCCACAGCTGAAGTTTACTTCATCAGTTCCCCACCCCCTCTTTTTATGCCTCCGCCGGCGATAGCCAGGCCGGAGGCATTATAGTGGGGCTCAAAACAGCACCTATAGGTCGCTTCCGGAAAGAAGCGCCAAAATTGGCACAAATACTCCTTGTGGACTGTTATTTTGATAAAAGTAACTGGCCACGCAGAAATTTTATTTTTTTTCCAAGATGGCCGCCATTTCCAGCCTGAAAACACTATTTTGGGGGCAACTTTGGGTAGAATTTTCCAATATGAATGATCTTGTTATCAAACCATACATTTATGACCACAGAGAAGCCAGATTTATTCCATGAACATTTCAAAATGGCTGCCATTTTAAAGATGGCTGCCATTTCAGCCATTTTTACCATAGGATTTCACTGTCCAGGGCGATTTTGATGATTCTGGTGTCAAATGGCAGGTTTTTAACTATGGAAATTTCAAAATTATACATCAGAAATGATTTGTATATCTCCTTTTGCCATTTACTCTGCATAAGTAATGTGAAAATATGCATAAACAACAGTATTTTAGAGATTTAGTATTTTAGAGTAAATGGTAAAAGGAGATATACAAATCATCATCAATTTCTGATGTATAATTTTGAAATTTCCATAGTTAAAAACCTGTCACTTGACACCAGCATCATCAAAATCGCCCTGGACAGTGAAATCCTATGGTAAAAATAGCAGAAATGGCAGCCATCTTTAACACGTTCACTGCCATTGACGAGATATCTCGTCTTACAAAATCCAATGGTTGACTGCCAATGACGAGATATCTCGTCTTAAAAAAAAAGAAAAAAAAATTAACGGTGGGACGTGGATCAACGCCCCCCACGTCTCCTATAAAAAAATTGGAGCCACCGAACGTGTACAACCCATTCCACCGACCCACTAAGTGGCGACAGTGCTCTCCACACTAGAAAAAGCCGAGCCAAAACTGCAGGGGAACGCGCGAGGAAACCATTCTCTCATACTGTAAAATGGATTGGCGAAAACGCTTTCGCTTTCACGCATTATCGCGCTGGGAGCTGGCGGTGGGGGATTGCAAATTTGCATAATAGATTATGGGTGAAACACACTTTGAAACACGGCAGAAAGCCCACAATCGCACGCAGGCAGCTTCATTGCAGCTGAGCTCAACCGAAAACGCAGAAACGAACGAGCCTCATTCTCATACTGTAGGCGAAAACGCTTTCACGCTGGTGCACACGGGCGCACAACGGTGGGGGGTTCCAAAAATAGACTGGGTGGAAAACACACTTTGAAACACGCAGCACATAAAGCCTAGAATCGCACAAAGCTTCATCAAAGCTCTCAAACCCAAGAAACGAGTGAGCCCCATCCACGCCATGGGAGGGAGGCTGCTCACTGCTCAGACAGGCAGTAGAAACCCGCTTGTGACAAACGCTGCTGAAAGCCACCAGACACGCCCACGGAGGGAGGAGTTTGAAGGAGAGGGCGTTCAGAACTATATTGTTTAGATGTCTGATCTCTCACTGATGCCAAAAATAAATGGTTAAAGTGACTGTTCTGCCTGTTTGATTGAATTTCACAAAACTGCGATTATCTCAGCTTTCAGTCTCAGACGCTGAAACCATGCTGTACTCAACGGCTAATATCTACATAACTACTAACTCTACAAACTAACTCTTTTAGACAGAGAAAGCACACATTCTATTAGTACTTTTGTGAACTTTGTGTTCACAAAGTCCAAGCAGAAAATAATCCTCGGCTCTTGTAAAATGAGCCAGAATCCTCAAAAAAACCCTCTGGCAGAAGCTACCTACAGTAAAAAAAAAAAACGGCTGGCAGTGAATGTGTTAAAATGGCAGCCATTTTGAAATTTTCATGGAATAAATCTGGCTTCTCTGTGGTCATAAATGTATGGTTTGATAACAAGATCATTCATATTGGACAATTCTACCCAAAGTTGCCCCTAAAATAGTGTTTTCAGGCTGGAAATGGCGGCCATCTTGGAAAAAAATAAAATTTCTGCGTGGCCAATTACTTTTATCAAAATAACAGTCCACAAGGAGTATTTGTGCCAATTTTGGCGCTTCTTTCCGGAAGCGACCTAAAGGTGCTGTTTTGAGCCCCACTAATGGTCAAAATAGCTGAAATGGCAGCCATCTTTGAAATGGCAGTTATTTAGAAATTTACATGGAACAAATCTGGCTTCTCTGTGGTCATAAATGTATGGTTTGATAACAAGATCATTCGTATTGGACAATTCTACCCAAAGTTGCCCCCCAAATAGTGTTTTTGGGGCGGGAAATGGCGGCCATCTTGGAAAGATCGAGATTTCTGCGTGGCCAGTTACTTTTATCAAAATAACAATCCACAAGGAGTATTTGTGCAAATTTTGGCGCTTCTTTCCGGAAGCGACCTATTTTACATTGAAAGTGCATTTTTTGAGCCCCACCATTATGGATCCGGGTTGTCCGTCCGTACGGCCGTCCGTCCGTACGAGGTTCGTTAACGCGATATCTGAGGAACGCCTGGACGGAATTTCATCAAATTTGCCTCAAACATCGACTTACACTCAAGGATGATCTGATTACATTTTGGTGGTCAAAGGTCAAAGGTTAAGGTCAGTGTGACCTCTCGAACGCCATTTTCAAGCTTGTTAACGCGATATCTCAGGAATGCCTTGACGAAATTTAATCAAACTTGTCTCAAACATCGACTTGGACTCAAGGATGAACTGATTAGATTTTGGTGGTCAAAGGTCAAAGGTCAAGGTCACTGTGACCTCTCAAACGCCATTTTCAAGCTTGTTAACGCGATATCTCAGGACTGCCTTGACGGAATTGAATCAAACTTGTCTCAAACATCGACTTGGACTCAAGGATGAACTGATTAGATTTTGGTGGTCAAAGGTCAAAGGTCAAGGTCACTGTGACCTCTCAAATGCCATTTTCCAGCTTGTTAACGCGATATCTCATGAATACCTTGACGGAATTTCATCAAATTTGCCTCAAACATCTACTTAGACTCAAGGATGAACTGATTACATTTTGGTGGTCAAAAGTCAAAGGTCAAGGTCACTGTGACCTCTCAAACGCCATTTTCAAGCTTGTTAACGTGATATCTCAGAAATGCCTTGACGGAATTTTATCAAACTTGTCTCAAACATCGACTTGGACTCAAGGATGAACTTATTAGATTTTGGTGGTCAAAGGTCAAGGTGAGCTCTCAAACGCCATTTTCAAGCTTGTTAACGCGATATCTCAGGAATGCCTTGACGGAATTTAATCAAACTTGTCTCAAACATCGACTTGGACTCAAGGATGAACTGATTACATTTTGGTCGTCAAAGTTCAAGCTCACTGTGACCTCTCACACACCCAATTTCCAAGCTCTGTAACGCAACATCACAGGAGCGCCTTGACGGAATCTCTTCCAATTTGCCTCAAATGGCGATTTGGACTCCAGAATGAACTAATGCGGAGGCATAAGTCCGCGTTGCGGTCGTTCTAGTCTTCTCTGATTTTCTTTTCATCACATTAGGGATGTGTGTACTGGTGGGCCCATGCAGTGCCTAGTCGCACCATAGGATGTGATTTTGTGAGACAGACTGTAGTAACGGAGGTAGGATGTTGTAGGATTTGATTTTGTGAGACAGACTGTAGTAACTAGTAACTGTAACTGTAGTAAGTGAGGTAGGATGTTGATGTGATGTTAGCTTGTTGCTGTCTTAGAGGTTGACAGTTGAATGTGAAAACCAACATGTCAATGTGATGGGACACAGGGGGTTTACTTAACCCATGACACGCACGTTTCCTGTAGTTTCAGAGCACACACGCATGCGCGCGCACACACACACACACACACACACACACACACACACACACACACACACACACACACAGACACACCACACTCTCTCTCTCTATCGCTCTCTCTCTCTCTCTCACACACACACACACACACACACACACACACATATATATATATATATATATATATATATATATATATATATATATGTATATATAGTGTATTGTATGCTTGTTTTTTATTGGCCATGGCACTTGCCTGGGTCCAGACCTTTGACTCCGCCCACTCCACTGGGTTGAGTTTTGGCTGCTTCTGGTCTGGCATCGTCAAATGCAGTGCCTTTTCTCCAGTTTTACCAATTATTCACCAATCACACAAACAGGCATGCACACAATATGTACACATACAAGGTTAAGGTTAGGATTATGGTTTGGCTTAATTAACAAAAAAGTTAAATGTGACTCAGGGTTGAAATGTAGACTTTGGAAACGCTGTGAGAATGACTGGGGATTGAACAGGACCCTCCGAGCGAGGTGAGTGTTTACACCCTCCATCCACCCCGAGCACAACAACCTTACTATACACGTATAGGAACTTGCAACATGATATGCAACACATTATAGCAGACTCTATGACATGTATAACATCGATACATGTATAGAAACATGATATGCAACACATTATAGCAGACTCTGACATGTATATTGATACACGTATAGAAACATGATATGCAACACATGATAGCAGACTCTATGACATGTATATTGATACACGTATAGAAACATGATATGCAACACATTATAGCAGACACTATGACATGTATATTGATACACGTATAGAAACATGATATGCAACACATTATAGCAGACACTATGACATGTATATTGATACACGTATAGAAACATGATATGCAACACATTATAGCAGACTCTATGACATGTATATTGATACACGTATAGAAACATGATGTGCAACACATTATAGCAGACACTATGACATGTATATTGATACACGTATAGAAACATGATATGCAACACATTATAGCAGACACTATGACATGTATATTGATACACGTATAGAAACATGATATGCAACACATTATAGCAGACTCTATGACATGTATATTGATACATGTATAGAAACATTATATGCAACACATTATAGCAGACTCTATATGACATGTATATTAACACATTGAGTGCCACAGCGCTTCAGTAAAATTGTCTGGAGCCTGTGCCAGGTTCACTTCCATTCAGTTGAAAACAGCTATAGAATTTTTTCTATTAGGGCTATATTGAGAGGGCTGGACTCTAATGAAACACTCCTGCTTCTCTCAAAGAAGAAATTTTGTTTCTAGACAGTTCCATTATGAAATGACAGCCTGTGAAGGAAGAGCACTTTCAAGGGTTTTCTGCTGTTTTTTTTTACTTTTCGAGATAAACACACTTTTATGTAAACAAAGGTAACAGAATGAATTCTGCTTCAAGTGTGATAAAATGCTATACCTAAATGAAAGGTTGGAATGTCTACTTTACCTTGGGGGAAAAAGTATGTAAAAAGAATGTTTCATTTATTTTTTACAAATATTTGAACACAGCTTAGTCCAACTTCAAGACGCTGCTTTTTATGGCATCAAGGTGTATGTTGCAGGCCATCTCTCCATAAAGAAACATGATATCAACTTCTTTTTTTTTGATGATGAAAGTACACTTCCTAAGCTTTCATTTGGTGTGTAACAATCAAATATTCCACCACAACATTTCATGCAGTGTATTCTTTTCTTCAAAAAAACCTTCAAAGTAGTTTCCAAATAAAACAAATTTTTATGCATAGTATTTTCATAATAGCCCACAGAATGAATTCTGCTTAGAGTTGAACAAAATGCAATACCTCAAACGAAAGGTTGGAAACTCAACTCAAGTCAATAACAAAAAGTATGTGAAAAGAATCTTCCATTTATTTTCTACAAATATTTGATTACATTTTTTTTTTTTTTTTTTTTTTCAAAAGAACCAACACATTTTATGAAAAAAAGGCATACACATGACTGATGCTATTACTGTGTTACAACTGCTACTATTCTTGTTACAGTAATGACACTGCTATTGGACGGCTTGACAACAGTCAGACAGCAGGCAGTTTGTGTTTGGAGGTAACGTTACTGTAGTCTTGAAGGACTGAATCCCGCTACAGCTTTCTCTCCAGTGTCTCTACTTTTCAACTGTCAAAGCAAATAAACATACTAAAGCTTGATGGACTGCCCACACACTCGTTGACACTAACTAAACTAAACTAAACCCTGCATCACTGGCTGAAGCGGGGGTGGGGGGGTGGGGGGGGGGTGGGGTGGGTCGGAGGAAAGTATCACTGTGAGTGATACTCGAAGTAGCACGGGTACAGGCAGAGAGGTATACGTGGTCACAGCTTGGGCAAACATACTTGGTCTCTTTTCGGAGTCCCTTGGATGCGCAGTGAGCACATTTGCGATACATTGTTTTTGTTTTGGTGGCTGGGTCTGCCACTGGCAGTGGCACATGCCCCGCGAAGTCCACATCCAGCCTCGCTGAAGCGGACCTTTTGCGTGGGTGGACTGGTGTTCTTCCTGGAAGAGGAGGTTGGGGAGGGGCTGGAGGAGGAGGGGGATGTGTGGTCCAGGATTTGACCACAGACAGTATGAAGTCTTTCAGGGTTCTGCAGCTGGTCGTTGGGTTGCGTGCCCTGTACACAATGAACGCATTGCTCATTGCGATCTGCATCAAGTACATTACAAACTTGGAGCTCCATTTTGCAGTCTTCCTGATGAATGGGTAATATGAGATCTTCTGGTCCAGGCGATCCACACCACTCATACTGGTTGTACTCGATCACGCATGCTGGCTTCCTCTGGGGGACTCTCTCGCTGTTTCCTTTTTGTCTCACCTCCACAGTTGTCATGTCATCCTGGTGGAACGTAGAAATCATCCGGACGATGCGTTTGTCTCGCCATGCCAGGACCATCACTGTGTCATTGTGACGAGTGCGTTGTTCACCTACTGCCAGGTCAGACGTGGTTACCTCGCGGATGGACGGCGGTTCTCCCCTGTTCACACGGAGTGTGCCAGCTGAGTGGATCTGGAGGCCGAGGAGAAGACGACACATTGACTCGCTGTTGTAGAAGTTGTCCATCCACAAGCGATATCCAAAACCCTCAAGGCCGGCAATCAGGAAGCGCACGGTGTCCTGCAGGGTACTGTGAGTTCCACAGTATGGCTTCATGGCGTAGCAGTAACCATTGGCTGAATCGCACAGAATGTAGCTCTTGATTCCGTACTTGGTGGGTTTGGCAGGATTGTATACACGGAAACGTAATCGTCCTCGAAAGTGCAGCATCCCTTCATCCACCGAGATGTTTTGTGACGGCTGGTACAGCTCCTTGAATTTGGAGAGGAGCAGATCAAGGACAAGACGAACCTTGTGGAGCCGGTCGCTGCCATCGACCTCCCGATTGTCGCTGAAGTGGAGAAACCGCCAAATGAGCTGGAACCTGTTGCGTGGCATTGTGCTCCCGAAGTATGGTGTTTCAAGCGCCACATCAACAGACCAATACTCTGCCCAACTCGGCTTCTTGACGATGCCAGTAAGGAAAAGCAATCCCAGAAACCGCTTCAGCTCCACCAGGGTCAGCGGTTGCCAGGCGTTTACCCTGGAGTATGGCAGACACAGCTCATCTACGACAGCGATGCACTGTTCCGCGTACTTGTTGGTCTGATCGACAATGAGCAACAGCAGCTCGTCGCAGAGGAACAGTTCCACAAAGTCGACAGGCTTGTCGGACTGGAGAGATGCTGCCGCACTGGGACCTGGCACTGCGGTGAATGGCAGCGCTTTGGGGCTCCAGTCAGCCATATCCCGCCAGCTCGGAGGATCCAGGGAGGGACGAGACTTGCCCGCTAAAACAATGAAATAAAAGGTTTTTCTTCAGACAATTGTGATATGTAAACAAGCTGTCTTTTTGACAAAATCCAATAATCTTCTCACCTCTTTTGCTTGAAGATGCCGGCAGATGCTGATCTTCCTCCTCCTCCTCCTCCTCCTCCTCCTCCTCCTCCTCCTCCTCCTCCTCCTCCTCCTCCGACTCTTCTGTATAGTAAAAGTGAGTT
Organism: Poromitra crassiceps; assembly: GCF_964638095.1. Taxonomy (NCBI): domain Eukaryota; kingdom Metazoa; phylum Chordata; class Actinopteri; order Beryciformes; family Melamphaidae; genus Poromitra; species Poromitra crassiceps. The sequence goes on from NC_139623.1 coordinate 54,690,990, forward strand.
TATAAAAATATATTGACATTTCTTGAAGGAAAAAAGTTTGTTTTCAATATCAGATGAATAATTGTAATTCTAAAATGGCCTTCATCTCACCGTCATCACTGGAGGTCAAGCGCGCACGACGTGTGACGCTGGGGGGACGTGTGACGTCGTCGTCATCTTCCTCCGAGCTGTGCTCCAACTCTGAAATTGAATATTTTACATGGTATTATTAGTATGCTAACTAATTGCAGGATCGTTATTCTTACCAAGCTTTGTGTTGACGAAAATAAATTGATGAATAATAAAAGGTGTGTGGGTGTGTGTTTATTTTATTTTTTACATTTCTACCTCCTCTATTTTTCTCCTGCTTCTTTTTATTATTAGACATTACATTACATTACAGCATTTGGCAGACGCTTTTATTCAAATCGACTTACAATATCAGAACTTACAATATCACATTTTTGTCAACAATCGAGAAGTCATCTATGCATACAATCGTCTGGCATTTACAGCTTTAGTAGTAATTTTTTTTTTTTTTTTTTTTTTTATTTATACATTTTTCATTTTCAAACAACACATGAACAAAAACAAAACAGCTCAGACACATGAAAGGGAAAAAGGACAAAAACATACGTACATACATACATACCAAGAAAATAGTCATTGCTTATACAGCAGAAAAGGATACATTACAGTAAACAAAAATTTAAATCCAAAAAAAAATAAAACAAAAAAAAGAATACAAAAACATTTCCTCAGCCTATGTCCATTTAACTCCAACCCTCACCCCGACTCAAAGTTTCCCACCCACGTTCATAAATTAAATTCTGTTTTTTATTTCTATTAATATCCCTTTCAAGAATCCACTGAAATTTTAGAAATGTTTTGAAACGTTCAATATCTAGTTGGTATCTTTTCATAGCTTTAAATATATATGTTTTCCCCATCATAATTACAATATTATTTAGATCTTTTCCTTTCTCATCATCCCTTAAATCCCCAAACATTATAGTTAGAGGACAGCTATAGAAATGTGTGCTGTAAACAGAAATCCATTCTTCAATTTTAATCCAAAATAATGCAACTTCCGGACAATACCAAAATAAATGTACATCACTCTCCTCTTCCTCCTCACAAAATCTACACAAGTCACACTGTTGGATGCTCCATTTTTTAAGCATCTTTTTCGTAGGCAAGTACCTATAGATTAATTTTAATTGTAAAATTCTAATGGATACATCAAAAGTAGTTGTGTAAATACAAGAAAAGGCTTTGTCCCATGGGATACACATGTCCAACATATTCTCCCATTTTGACTGAATGGCTACTGGTGCTGCACATATTTTTTTAAGATACATATGAAACTGATACATTTTTTTATTTATTTTTTTCTTATTCATCCATGTTGTATCCTTTATGTCAGGGCAGCATACCATTTGTTTTTTATTTAATAGTAGCTTCCTTTTCCAGGTCTGAGGTATAGCTGCAAAAAGTTGATTATATGTAAAGGAGTCACAAGCGTTACCATATACTACTGTGAAATCGTCATACAACATGATTTCACCCCCACTATTCAAAAGATCATTCAAAAATAATATTCCTTTTTCAAACATTGATTCAATAAACATAGGTGTATCCTTAATTAAAATATTTCTATTGTACCATAACAATTGGCTCTGAATTTCACAACATGATTCAGGTTGATGATATTGGTATTGAAGCCAGCTGACCATGACCTCTTCTAAAAAGCCTGATAGATATGGGAAAGACTTTCTCTTTAATAAAGTGAACTGAAAAGGAGTTAGCTGAAAATAAGGATACAGTTTTTTTTTGAAAAGTGAATGAAATGATATCAACAATCTTGCTGAGAACCATTGTGGATTCAAAACAAATTTTGGTACAAAAGATGCTTTCAGTGCAAAGTTGAGAGCTCTAAGACTCAACAGCTTGAGCCCACCATGCTCATAATCATTGTATAGACAAGCCCTTTTAATTTTGTCTGGTTTTCCACCCCATAAAAATTTAAATAAATGTTGTTCATATTTTTTAAACAGCTCTTCTCCTGGTGAAGGTAATGACATAAGAATATAAACAAAGTGAGGAATAACTAAAGTATTTATCACCGTTATTTTTCCATATAGAGTTAAATTTGCCATTCTCCAAACCTGTAGTTTTCTATCAGCTTTATGAAGCTTCCTTTCAAAGTTTTCCTTTGTAATATGTTCTATGTTCTTAGGGATATGTATACCTAGAACATCCACTGGACCATCTGACCATTTTAATGGCAGATTACAACACAGCTCAAAGTTTGTACCCTTCAAAGATCCAATTCTTAACACAGTACATTTTTCATAATTTGGTTTCAAACCAGAAATAGCTGAAAAAGCATTTAACTCATCAACCACAGCAGTGAAGGAAGAAACATTTGGTTGGATTTGAAAATTAACATCATCAGCATACATTGAGATTTTTGATTCCAGATTATTTATTTTCAAACCTTCTATTTTCTTATTCATTCTTACTTTCAGAGCTAACATTTCTATTGATAAAATAAATAAATATGCAGAGAGCGGACATCCCTGCTTCAGACCTCTGTGGAGATGAATTGTTTTAGAAAAAAAACCATTATTTATAATTTTACACCTTGGATTGGCATACATTACTTTGATCCAATTGATAAAAGAATGACCAAAATTAAAATTTTCTAAACATTTATAAATAAAATCTAAACGTACTTTATCAAATGCTTTCTCAAAATCAACGAAAAAAATTAATGCAGGGGTGTTCACTTGACCATAATATTCAATTATTTCAGTTACTTGTCTAATATTATCACTGATTGATCTACCTTGCAAAAAACCACACTGATCTGGATGGATAATCTTTGGTAATACTTTCTTTAGCCTATTTGCAAGGCATTTAGCCAATATTTTTGCATCATTACATTGCAAAGTGATTGGCCTCCAATTCTGTAATATAGTTGGATCCTTGTATTTTCCACCAGAATCTTGTTTTAACAGCAATGAAATTAAACCTTCCTGTTGTGTTTCTGTAAGTTTTTTTTTACTGTATGACCAATTAAAAGTTTCAAGCATCGGTATTTTTACAGATTCATAGAAGGTTTCATAGAATTCGGCTGGAATGCCATCAGCTCCCGGGCTTTTACCTTTTTTTAAAGTGCTAACAACTTGGTGCAACTCCTGTTCTGTAATAAAGCCTTCACAAGATTCTTTGTCGGTTTCTGTTAACATGACATTGGCTTCCCTTGGAAGGTTGAGACCAATATTTTGATGCGATGCCCCCACCAGAGGACCCTGAAATGAGTACAGCTCCGAAAAATATTTATATTGTTCCGTCAAAATTTCCGCTGGTTCTTCAATAGTTTTATTTCCTACTATAAGTTTCAATACATTTTTCTTTACAGCATTTTTGTACTGTAAATTTAAAAAGTACTTTGTTGGTCTTTCCCCCTTTTCTAACCATTCTATTCTATTTCCCAGATATGTAATATTTGCTTTCTCGGCGTATATTCTTTCCAATTCTTTTTCCTTGTACTCAAGACTGCGCTTTTGGTCTTCTGTCACATTTACATTGTTATCTATCTGTTGTGCTAAGTCTTCTATTTCAGCTATCAGTGTTTTTTCTTTCTCTACACGATTTTTCGTCCTTCTGGAGCTGTACTGAATGCAGTGCCCCCTCAGTGAGCATTTAAACGCATCCCATATAACCAAAGGATCTGCTGTATTATTGTTTATTTTAAAGAAGTCTTCTATGAATCTGTTTGGCAGACGCTTTTATTCAAATCGACTTACAATATCAGAACTTACAATATCACATTTTTGTCAACAATCGAGAAGTCATCTATGCATACAATCGTCTGGCATTTACAGCTTTAGTAGTAATAGTTTCCTGTAAAGGATCCATAAAGTAGGCTATCTGTAGGTTCTAACCTCTGGAAGCCGCCTCGTCCAAGAATGTTCGCCTCTTAGGTCCAGGGCCAGGGGGCTGCCATTCCTCATCTCTGGCGTCGTCAGGAGATGATGAAGCTGTCTCCTCGGGCTCATCGGTGTCCGTTTCCGGGAGATCTCTCTCCCGAACAGCACGGCTGAGAGCCTGTTCCAGTGTGAGCTGCCCAGGCCCTGGGCGCGGCCCACCACGTTTACGCTTGGCCTTGGGCATGACAGCTAAACTAACTAACGCTAGTCTAACTGTACACTAACTAAATCTAAGACTAACGCTAGTCTAACGCTAGTCTAACACTAATGCTAGCTAACAACGCTAACAAAACAGACACACAAGACAGACAGACAGACAGAGACACACAGACACTTTTTTTTTTTTTTTTTTTTTACACACAGATCCTATCTACCTAACGCTAAATGCTAAATGCTAAAGCTAACACAGGCACACTCGCTAACACACACTCACACACACCCGACACAACCCACCCACGCAGTCACCTCACACCAAGCACTCGAATCCACTCACTACACAATCTCACAAACTAATCTACTAATCGCTATGCTACTAAATTCTACTAAATGCTACTAAATGCTATAAATCTATTCTCTGATACTGCTACTGATACTGCTATTGCTACTGCTACTGACCACTCCTACTCTACAAGGAGGCTCTGAGCGCCGCAAGGTTTTAACGTGGCTGCACTGCGCAGCTGCGATGTGATTTTTAAGGTGGCGCCGTGTGATCCCTTGAAGGGATTCATGCTCACTGGCTAGGTACGACCTTAAACAGTAGAATTATGGAATAATATGAATTATGATTTTAGGACGTCCACAGACGTCCTTGGCACTGAACGTTACTTTTTTTTAGGACGTCCACAGACGTCCTTGGCACTCAATGTGTTAATACACGTATAGAAACATGATATGCAACACATTATAGCCGACTCTATGACATGTATAACATTGATACACGTATAGAAACATGATATGCAACACATTATAGCAGACTCTATATGACATGTATATTGATACACGTATAGAAACATGATATGCAACACATTATAGCAGACTCTATATGACATGTATAACATTGATACACGTATAGAAACATGATATGCAACACATTATAGCAGACTCTATATGACATGTATATTGATACACGTATAGAAACATGATATGCAACACATTATAGCCGACTCTATGACATGTATAACATTGATACACGTATAGAAACATGATATGCAACACATTATAGCCGACTCTATGACATGTATAACATTGATACACGTATAGAAACATGATATGCAACACATTATAGCAGACTCTATATGACATGTATATTGATACACGTATAGAAACATGATATGCAACACATTATAGCAGACTCTATATGACATGTATATTGATACATGTAATAGTATCATTTTTGGTTCAGAAAAGTGAAATTATACAAATCTGTGGATTGCAGAAATGTACAATGCTGACATTTTATTCTGGTGTCCAGGCTGCCCAAATATTTACAATAAGAGTTAGATTATTATTGCCATTGCAGTTATCAGTTATCCCCTCTTAACATAATTATACCAACACATAAATATGACAGCATGGCAATATCTTTAAATGAATTGCACAGCATAACATGGCAGACATTGTGAGCCTATTAACTATAGAAGTCGGTCTAAATCTTCCTGCATCCTCTATGGGGACAGCCTGTCTTTATCGAAGCAGACAATGTTAATTCCCTTCAGTGAGCACAGGTCTGACCTCCAGACTTCTTGAGGAGAACACACACACACACACACACACACACACACACACACACACCACACTCTCTCACACACACACACACACACACACACACACACACACACACACACACACACACTCTCTCTCTCTCTCTCTCTCTCTCTCTCTCACACACACACACACACACACACACACACATACACACACACTTCTCAGAAGGTCACAGAGCAGATGACACCAGCCTGTTCCCTGTTTCACTTCGATTGGCCCATCGTTTCTCCTTCATTACCGCACACAGCTGTGAATAAGAGAGTCTCTGTGTGTGTGTGTGTGTGTGTGTGTGTGTGTGTGTGTGTGTGTGTGTTCCACTAGCCTCTGAAATGGTTAAGTGCTGTTAGTGCACTTTTTATCAGGGAGGCCACTGGTGAGACTCAGGGGAGCAGACCGGGGCTATCTCTCTCTCCCTCGGCCTGAAAATTGATATTGAACATGGAGCCGGAGTAGGGGAGAAATCTCACATGCTGCTAGCAATTAGCTAAAAAGGGATTTGCAACTCTGTGATTCATCGCACCCGAGATCGAAGTCATTTAAAGACAGTGTTGTTATTTTCAACACACCCCCCCCCTCCGGCTGCACCCTCCGCTTACAAGACAGTGTGATATTTCCTATTTTAAGGTTTATCCCTGCGGCTGAAAACTTGCACTGTGCCAAAGCACAAACAGGGCCTTTGATTGGGGGGGGGGGGGGGCGTGTGTGCGTAGCTGACACTGCAGTGCTGAGCTGAGCGGGGCCACCGTTTGGTTTGCTTTGAGAATTGGCAACGTGGTGTGACACACTGTCGACAGCGAGGGGGAGCGATGCACGCCCGCCAAACAGGAGGGGAGAAATGTTAAAGTGCGCAGGTTTACTAAAACTTTCTGACCACAGGCTCCACTCATGTATGGCATTCTGGGCAGTGTTTTGTTGAGTTTGTTTACATTGTGCTCCACAAATACTTCCGGATATGAAGCTGAAGTATACACCCTCGCCGCTACGCCGGCAGGGCTCATGTTACAGTGAGAGAGAAGAGGTGCATTCACTTAATTTTGTTATTCTAACAGCTAAATGTTTTGAGTGAGGGAGAAAGTCTATTTTGCCTATTCAAACACAGACTTAATGAAACTCTGCGCACCCCGGACTGAGAGAATGTGTGCAATGCAGGCTCATTTGCACTCAGTGTTTATGCAAGTGGTGGGTATGCGGTCAAAAAATGCCTCGGGGTAGCTGCAGCGGCTCTTGGAATAGCACACGTTTGTGTTTGCAGGACAATGGTGCTTACAGAATAAATGCAACCTGTTAAGACATAATAGCATACTGATATTGTAATGGTCACAACTTATCTCCTCAACTCGTTATTTCACTTTTTAAAGGTATCACTTTTCATTTCTCACATTGCCCTACAAAAGAGGGGAAACAAAATCTGCAAATGCATGTAAAAAAGAAAATACCCAAATGCTTTGGCACCAATTGGCAATGCAGTTTGTCTTTTGGGTTGCTGAGAAAGTGTTTTTGGAGAAGGAGGATTCTGCAGAATATTTACACTTTCTATTAAGGAAGCTTTGCAACACATCCACAATAGTCTACTTTAACAGTTTTCAGCATGAATATGCTACAACAGATCTTCATTATACTGTGCAGGTTACAATGGACTGCTGTAACAGCATTCAGCATGAATATGCTATACAGATACTGTACTGCCAGTAGCGGAGCTGTGGGCCCACCTTTGGGGAAATCTGCCTGACTGAACATGCATTTTTGTTGCTTACTAGTTGAATAGTTTGAAATACAGTTTATTTGTGGGGTGACCAGATGTCCCGCTTTGTGCGGCACTGCACAGCATTTTCACCACTTTTCACGCGTCCCGCAAATTGAGACGATGTCCCGCATTTGCGCAAGGTAGAGCCCGAGAGACCGAGGCAGATAGAGAGGGAGAGAGAGAGAGAGAGATGGAGACAGAGAGGGAGAGAGAGAGAGCAAGGGACAAGACAGATAAGAGAGGGAGAGAGAGCGAGAGACAGAGACAGAGAGGGAGAGAGAGACGAGACGTGAGAGCGGGGGAGGGAGAGAGAGCACACGGCTTGCAGTGCACACAGCTGCTCGTTAACTTAACTTAACTTCACACACTACTGCAGCCTGAGAGATGCGTGAGTAGCCTATTCCCAGTAAAAAATAAATACCAATGGCATACAAATAGGCTACTTCACCATAAAATAGGATACCAATATTAATGGCACAAATCTCTCCAATGTTGTTTTGGCACAATTGAAGACAGCCTCAAATATTTCTCAACAGCATCCTGTCTTTGAGATGTCATTTGCAGATATTTAGTCTCTATACTGCTGCTAAAGGACATTTATAAATTCCATAAGCTGCTCTTATTCTTAATGTTTTGTTCAAATGAACCAGTAATGTAGCCTACTACAGTTACAGTATGGTTCTACTTCAGTATAAGCTATTAGTACATTGTTCTACTAGAAAAGTCTGACTAACTTTAATGCTATGGTTGGAATGCACAAACATGCCATGCGTTTCATATCTGAACAGAAGCCATGAATCCCATATCAGCAGCCTGTGTGTTCTGTTTTATTGTAGCCTACACACTTTAGTCAGATGTGTTGCTTACTGTATTTACCTAGCCCGAGAGTTGGGACAGTTGAGAAGATGGGAGAATATAAATTTGTATAAGTTAGATAGACATTTTATTTGCCTAAATATAAAATTGTTTGATAACAGCCATTCCAACCTACTAGCAGGTTTATCAGCGATAGGAATGGGGCTGATGGCGAGCCTACTGAGTATATGGGTGACAACATCGGGCAGGCTTGTAAATAGCCTGTAGTTTGTTGTGTGGGTTATTTATTAGCCCATGTGTTGCTTGACTATGGCTGTGTGTCTGTATGGCAATTCTGTATGCATGGAAATGTCAAACTGTATTCATTTTGTTGGAGCAAATTATTGGTAAATCCATGGTGAGTGTGTGTGACAGGAGCTGCTGTCTGTGACAGCCTGTCGCTGTCCATTGCTGGTGGTGCTGAACCGTTCACCAATCGATGCATGTGCACTGTCCTCAGTGCTGAAACATTTGAACAGGACTGGGAGCCTGTTTCTTCTTCTTCTTCTTCTTCTTCTTCTTCTTCTTCTTCTTCTTCTTCTTCTTCTCCTTCTCCTTCTCCTTCTCCTCCTCCTCCTCCTCCTCCTCCCTCCTCCAGAATAGCTTGTCTGTAAAGTGGCTCCACTGTATGCTTTCTTGGACATAATATGACTTGGCTCAATGAGTGACAAATTGTGGTTTCGGATATAGGGGCTGTCAGCTATTTTACAGTTGTGACTTTTAAAATGACTATTTAATAAAGTTGGTTGTGTGTGTGTGTGTGTGAGAAATCCAATCAATAGACAATAACACTGGTGTGTTTAAAATGAGATATTCCTCTAAATATGGCAAAAAAGATCCAAACATGCAAAAAAAGGCAAATCTTTCTTCGGTGGCGCCCGGGTTGCTCCGCCCCCATATACTGCCCTTCATTATACTGTGCAGGAGGTTACAATGGTCTGCTGTAACAGGTATTCAGCATGAATACGCTACAACAGATACTGTACTGCCCTTCATTATACTGTGCAGGAGGTTACAATGGTCTGCTGTAACAGGTATTCAGCATGAATACGCTACAACATAATACTGCCCTTCATTATACTGTGCAGGTTACAATTGTCTGCTGTAACAGTATTCAGCATGAATATGCTACAGCAGATACTGTACTGCCAATCATTATACTGTGCAGGTTACATTGGTCTAATGTAACAGTATTCAGCATGAATATTCTACAACAGATACTCTACTGCCCTTCATTATACTGTGCAGGTTACAATTGTCTGCTGTAACAGGTATTCAGCATGAATATGCTACAACAGATACTGTACTACCCTTCATTATACTGTGCAGGAGGTTACAATGGTCTGCTGTAACAGGTATTCAGCATGAATACGCTACAACAGATACTCTACTGCCCTTCATTATACTGTGCAGGTTACAATTGTCTGCTGTAACAGGTATTCAGCATGCATATGCTACAACAGATACTGTACTACCCTTCATTATACTGTGCAGGAGGTTACAATGGTCTGCTGTAACAGGTATTCAGCATGAATATTCTACAACAGATACTCTACTGCCCTTCATTATACTGTGCAGGTTACAATTGTCTGCTGTAACAGGTATTCAGCATGAATATGCTACAACAGATACTGTACTACCCTTCATTATACTGTGCAGGAGGTTACAATGGTCTGCTGTAACAGGTATTCAGCATGAATACGCTACAACAGATACTGTACTGCCCTTCATTATACTGTGCAGGAGGTTACAATGGTCTGCTGTAACAGGTATTCAGCATGAATACGCTACAACATAATACTGCCCTTCATTATACTGTGCAGGTTACAATTGTCTGCTGTAACAGTATTCAGCATGAATATGCTACAGCAGATACTGTACTGCCAATCATTATGTGCAGGTTACATTGGTCTAATGTAACAGTATTCAGCATGAATATTCTACAACAGATACTCTACTGCCCTTCATTATACTGTGCAGGTTACAATTGTCTGCTGTAACAGGTATTCAGCATGAATATGCTACAACAGATACTGTACTACCCTTCATTATACTGTGCAGGAGGTTACAATGGTCTGCTGTAACAGTATTCAGCATGAATACTTGTTGTAAGTTGGTCCCCGGGCGCTGCACTGCGGCTGCCCACTGCGGCTGCCCACTGCTCCTAGTTCTAGGAAGGTTCCTAGTAGAGGATGGGTCAAATGCAGAGGATGAATTTCCCCATGGGGATAAATAAAGGATAACTTATTATACTGTGCAGGTTACAATGGTTTGCTACGTAACAGTATTCAGCATGAATATGCTACAACAGATACTGTACTGCCAATCATTATACTGTGAAGGTTACAATCGTCTGCTGTAATAGGTTGTCTATACCTATGGCCAGAAGGAAGGAGGGTGAAGTGCTGATATAGTGGGTGGTTGTAGCATGAATAATGCTACAACAGATACTGTGCTGCTGTTACAGTCGCCCCCCTTCTCACATGGATATAATATTTACGTATATTCGCTATAGCTGATTTATCTTTGATGTGTGTGGGTGTTCATTTACACGGATATAGAGGCACCCTTTATACCTCTTTATACCGCCACTGTGTCCATATGGTACCTTTTTGGCCATATGGGGCTGCCACACTTATAATGTACTTATAATGGCGTCTGCTTCGGCCCTCGAGAGGTCAGTCTGGTACGTGCAAGATGGCGATGGCCACAGCCGCAACCCATGTTGTTGTTCCATTATATTAGTTTAGTTTAGGTCTTGTTTGCTTTGCTTTGTCACTTTTGTCCCGTCCCATCTTCATGGGACCCTCTTGGACCGTGTGAGGAAAGACTTGGGGCCCTATCTTCGTACAGATGATATCCCCTATTTACGCTTGCACACCTGTTTGCGCGTGCCTTAATGGAGGCAAGATAACAGTCCGCCTTGCGCATTTGTCCAGGTGTTATGCGTGAGTTTTGCACCCCCTGCCCGGCAGCAAAAAAAAGCATCCCCACCTCACGGGAGCATAATTGTAATGATTTATACAGAAACATAACTGTTTAAAAATTATATAATTGTTCGGGGTAGCCGTGACCTACCTGTTTTTAAGTTAAAACAGCCCCAAAATATCGTGAGGATGCAATACTCGCGGGGGAGCATAACTTATCACAACAACGGGCACAAGCATAGATTAGAGGCGTGCCAAATCATTTATGCACGGCGTAGACGGGATTTGGGCGGTTTGTCAACACTAGAAGGGCCGTCAAAGGGGTCACGTGACCCCTGTGAGTTAAAATAAAATATATCTTTGCACTCGATCGAGTTCCAAATCCCTACTTTCTTGACTTTTCCTAAATATGTCTGTTGTACGACCCTGTGTTCATACATTTTCAAAATCAGACCGATATCATGCGCTATCTACGCTTTGATGACAAGAGCACAAGGGCTGCCGGCCTTGTGGAGGACAAATTTGCCATGATAGCAGAGACACCTCCCCTCTCCCCGGCCAGTACATTTAGCATTTGAATAGAATTCATTTCGCATTTGAATAGAATTGACAGGGAGACTCCACACAAGAGGTGCAAATGCACAGCGTCTCATTCAAATGACTAGGGGTCAGTCGACCCCTCTTCTGGCCCTTGTGGTAGGTAAAAATGTTGTTACCACCAGAATTATTCACAGGTGTGGCCTGGCAATGCCTGGGCGTTGCATCAATCAAACCAGATTTCCGTCTTGCAGTACAGTTTGCGTGAGGCATGCTGTAATTCCCCCCATGCGTAATTTGGATAGGTGTAGGCCTATTGACTGTATCCCCATCTCATAACAACGGCATCATATACCTGTTAAAAACATCTGTGTTTTGATGCAATTCGCGTTATTTTGTTGACTGGGGTGGGTAAACGGCGGAGACAAAAGAAAAGATTGGAGGATTTACAGTGGACTCAACTAAAACTCGGTGAAACACTGAGCTGCCAGATCAGCTGTGATGCCAACCACCCTCCGGGTTATAGCAGGTGAAGGTGAATAGCCTATTGGTACCGGTTTTCTCAATTCATTTACCATAACCCCTCCTTGCGATGTGCTAAAGGTTTTTCAGTGAATTATAGTTGATTGCCTCACCGAATAATCTGCTGGTTACCCAATTTTAGCAGCAGAATTTGATGTCCTGGCGTGGCACGTCCGTGCGTAATGACATTTCTGCGATGCGCCGCGCGTAGATTATGGTGCGCGATCATGCCCAGCGAGTGTTTTAGCGGATAAGAGGTCCTTTTCAATGCCATCTATCCCCACATGTTAGCCCTGAAACGCCTGCTTTGGCATGTGGCACGCCTATGCCCAGTACAATTATAACAGGCTTGTGCCCGCCCCCAATTTGCATTGCGCACGGCGTTATACGAGCGCAAACGCTAAATTACCGCTTTTGGGAAGATAGGCCTCTATCGTCCCACCGGCCTTAACTTAGCGCTTAGCGCCAGGCGCAGCTCATATTAGTGGGCATGGACCGGCGCAAAAATGTGGGGACAGATGACATTCTCCTATCGTCAGCATGCGCACAATTACTTTGCGTTAAGAGCTTTGAAAAGCACCTCATATGCGCTAAAATACCCCGTTGCGCTTGAGCGCACCATAATCTCCGTGCTGCGCAGTGCAGAGTAATTCCTTTTGAATATGTCATTACGCACGTGCCACGCCAGGACATCAAATTATGCTGCTAAAATTGGGAAACAACTATAACTCACTGAGAAACTTCTACCACATCGCAAAGATGGAAATGAATTGAGAAAACTTGTTAGACAATGAACATTGTAGCCTAATAGGTTATTCACCTTCACCTATCCCATAAGCCGGAGGGTCATTGCACAGACGATCTGTCAACAAGCTCCCTCCATCTCTCTCTGTCCTCGGCACGAGTGAGTCCACTCTAAATCCTCTCATACTTTCTATTGTCTCCGCCGTTTCCCCGCTGCAAACACGTTTCTATTTCCCAGTCAACAAAAGAACCCAAATTGCATCAAATCATGCAATCAAGATGTTTTTAACACGTTCACTGCCAATGGCGAGTTGAGACGTAAAAAAAAAAAAAAAAAATTTTTTGACGGTGCTACGTGGATCAATGCCCCCCACGTCTCCTATAAAAAATATTGGAGCCACCGAACGTGTACAACCCATTCCACCGACCCACTAAGTGGCGACAGTGCTCTCCATTCTAGAGGAAGGCAAGCAAAAAGCAGTGTGAGGAAGCCATTCTCATGAAAATGGATTGGCGAAAACGCTTTCGCGCTTGGGAGCTGGCGGTGGGGTTTTGCAAATTTGCATAATAGATTACGGGTGGAACACACTTTGAAACACGCAGCATAAATAAGACCAGAATCGCAAAAGCTTCATCAAAGCTCTCAGAACCCCAAGAAATGAGCGAGCCCATCCAGACTTGCCCAGCGGCCGCCAGCAGACAGGCACAGCAGCAGCAAAGCAGTGAGCCTGGTGACGCGAGGTTACAGCAGCAACAGAAACAAGCTTGTGACACGCCCGCTGCAGCCAAGAAGAACACACACGGAGGGAGGAGTTTGAAGGAGAGGGGTGTTTCCTGCTGTTATGGAGGAAATTACTGTTCAAAACTATTGTTTAGATGTCTGACGTCTTACTGATGCCAAAAATGAATGGTTAAAGTGACTGTTCTATCGAATTTCACAAAAAGCCGTTTATCTCAGAATAAATTTTCAGACGCTGAAACCATGCTGTATTCAACTGCTAATGCTTACATAACTACTAACTCTACAAACTAACTCTTTTAGACAGAGAAAGCACACATTCTATTAGTTCTTTTGAGATATTGTGTGTTCACAAAATCCTAACAGAAACGAATCCTCGGCTCTTGAAAGATGAGCCAGAATCCTCAAAAAAACCCTCTGGCAGAAGCTAACTACAGTATTGAAAAACGGCTGGCAGTGAATGTGTTAACAGGTATATGATGTGATGTTATTGTGAGATATAGGCCTATCCAAATTGCGCATGGAGAGAATTACAGCATATTGCATAACTCACGCAAACTGTATTACAGCGATTGCGAGATGGGAATCTGATTGGTTTGATTGATGTAATGCCCAGTCATTGCCTGGCCAATAATTCTGGTGCTTAAGACCGCTCAAATCCCATTTGCGCAGGCATTTTGGGGGCGCAGATGACTTGGCACTGCTCTAATTTGCGCCTGCGGCAGGTGACGTGAACATTTCTGCATCCCCTCTGATAATTGCATCCCCACCATATTTCAGAGCTGTTTTAACTTAGAAAACAGGGAGGTCAATGGGGGCACGGTGGCTCAGAGGTAGAGCTGTCGCCTCCCAGCTAGAAGGTCCTGGGTTCGATTCCCACCTGGGATGCTGTGAGCGCGGAAGGAGTGCGTGCCCATCCGCATGTCCTCAAGTGCCCACCCCCAGGTGGGGTTGTCAAAAGGGCCTTTCTGTGTGGAGTTTGCATGTTCTCCCCGTGCCCCCTGGGGGTTTCCTTCATATAGGAACCCCTCACCAAAACATGCAATATCCTGGCAAAGGCGTTGGAAGCACGGTGCGGTGGGCGCTGCAGCACCCCCTGGTGGCAAGAGATGTAATTTTTTTTTTTTTTTTTACAGTGCACCTGAACGCAACATGCAAAATACCCGATGAATAAGTGTCCAAATGTTCATGTAATTCTGGCCAATACTCCACTTCTGTTATAACATTTCAGTCTGGAAGATATAATCTTTATGACTACCTTAAAAGGCTAAATGAATAGCTTAGAAAATGAATAGCACCGGGGGCCCATGGTACTATTAATCCGGCCCTGGATATATCGGAGGAATAGCAGGTAGGCTATCACTGTCCCTGAGTCCTGAGGGTAAATTGAGTAATGCTGCAGAGAAGAGGAGAAGACACTGAATAATGACATCACAACAGTATAATCCTAATGTTAATTAATAACATTAGGATATTCCTCTAAATATGGCTAAAAGTCCAAAAAGGGTGGGAGAGAGAATGAGGATTCCAACACAGCAGTGGGAGCAAGTGGTGACATGGAGGTGAGTGAGAAAAGGTGACTGAATAATGACACAACAGTCTAATCTTAATATTAATATTCCTCTAATCTGGCGACAAAGTGGCCAAATTTTTTGCCGCCCTGTGGGCGCCGTCAGCCATCCCCCCCAATGTTGAATCGGTGGCAGCACCCCCTACCTAAAGGTACTTCCAACGCCCCTGTATCCTGGCCGCTGAAGTGGTGCCTCCTCTGGTCGTTCGGGGTGCCTGTTCGGAGGGAGGGGAACTCGTTGGAATAGCATGATCCTCCCACGTGCTATGTCCTACCAGTGAAGCTTCCCCTGTCAGGTGAAAAGAAGCGGCTGGCTACTGCCCATGTTTCGGAGGAAGCATGGAGCCAGTTTCGGCTCTCTCCAGATCAACACAGGGTGGAGCAGCAACCAGGTTAAATGAATAAAAAATGTGCACTAATGGGGGGAAAAATGGGATACAAAATCTGGAGGGGGAAGGGTAGCCTGGGTAAACCCAGCCCCCAGTGACCTGCTCTCAGGCTCACCCTGCTTACAGTCACAAGGGTCTGGTGCCCCACCTATGGTAATCGATTTCTAGCGGTTGTTGCACCCCCCCGATAGACCACTCCATTACACAACCGTCATCCAACCAGCTTAGTGCACAGAGCACATGCACAGTGCAACAGATGGCGTCATCACTCTGCGACCTTTGTTGTTAGCACGCGAGCTACCTACACTTTCATTCACTAGGCTACTGCTAACGACCACAACAGCAGCGCGATGGCTACCACCAATGTGAACGATTTTTGCAGGTTGTGTAAGAGAAACCTTCGTTCTAAAGGCAAGTTGGGCAGCTGCAAACCACTCGAGAAGGGGGTATTTCTACGCCTGGAGAGGGTTGGTGTAAAACTACACCAACAGGAGAGCAAATCATGTCGGATTTGCCAAACGTGTTCCAATTTCATTACAAGAGCAGAGGAAACATTGAATACTCTCCAGAAATGGAAACGGAGTGAAGAATCAAGCTCAGAACTACCAACGCTGGTAGCAACGCCAATAAAACCACAAGACTCAAAGCGGAAGAGCGTTTTCTCTGAGGAAAACGCCACGGACAATGAAAAGAAAACGACTGCTTTATCCATCCCCCAGACGCGTCCGTGCCAGAGGGACATCAGCAGCAATGCCGCAACGACAGAGTCTGACTGAGGTATGTACTTGTAACCTAATGTACTAGTGCTGCACGATTAATCTACACTTCCCCCGTGCACTCCCGCAAATAAGTAATGTTATGCGCAGCCAGTTTATCAGATCAACATCATTAAAATATCATAAATGTAACGCTGTTTTAATCGATGGCTACGTTGCTAGCTAGCTAGCTAGCTAGCCGTAGACCAGCTATGAACCCCAGTTTGGATGCTCACTGCCTGTCCACTAAAACGCGATTTCGATATAGCGTGAGGTGATATTTTGATCAACAGACCTCATAACGGGGATCTATACTGCCCTCCAAATCAAAACCGCAGTAACTACAATTTTGGTCAAAATTGAGTTATTATTGAAATTGAACTTTTAGAAATCTGTTTTATCATGTGACAAATTTTCTAAGTTCAGTCTTGCTCTATATTTGAGAAAACAGAGTATAAAAGTTGCAGTAACTACGAAATCCAACCAAAAACCAGACAAAACTGCAGTAACTACACTTACTGCACTTTGATTTGCTTTCACAGAGCTTCAGCTGGACTTAAACAGAGATAAACGCAGTAACTACACTTTGAGGTGTAGTTACTGCGGTTCAGACTGGTTTTTGGTTGGATTTTGTAGTTACTGCAATTTTCCCGCTCTTTCCATAACAAAGCCCAACATATCAATCACTCATAATGGCACAATCTGTTTAGTTAATCCAGTCAATTCCCAATATGAGAGCGCACTGACAGCTGTCCAAATTGTTAATGAATGAGTCTTCAGTGTCTTTAAAATTGTAAATGCTGTATTCCTAGCTAATAATCCATAAGAGATCATCCACTCCACTGGGAAGTGTTAATCTGGCTGTAGATAGTGATAATTGTTTGGTATCACTACCTAGCTCATCAGGACAATCTTTTTCATTGCTGCATAAATTATCAGCATTCAGATTCAGTCTGTAATTAATTTTATTCAAAATAATTGTAATATGCTATGTTATATACTGTATATGTTCTTGTATGAATTATCAATCTGAAAAGCTGATCTGATTTGTAAAGAAAACCTGTTCTAAATTAAGATAATAAAACAACTGTGCTCATTAATTAATTGTGTCAGAATGATGACCAAAAAGCAACACCAGTGGTGAAGATTACATCAACTGACTTCAGGATTCCCTGAATTTATCTCTTACTTATCCATTTAAATGTTTTAAACATGTAAACAATAAAACAATTAAATACAGATATGATGTGGTATCGAAATCAAAACCGATTACAATTGTCTCATGAAAAACAAGACAGGAGAAGCACATTAGATTTACTGCGCTTTTCCCTTGTACTACCTACACATCTGTTTAAGGTAATACACAGACAGAGTGCCATATCTGCATTTCTGGGGTCATAGGTCAAGTAATTGATAATTGTTTTGCCCCCAAAAAATACTTTAACATATACATATTTAATTTAATTTAAGCGCATTGCCACTTTTCAACCTATATCTAATTTGGCTGGACAATCAAAAAACTTGAAAGCCATTTTTCTCAGTTTCAGTGTTACTGCGGTCATGATTTGTAGGGCAGTATACTGTTACATGTGTCTACTAACATCATTAAAAGATCATAAATGTAACGCTGTTTCTGGTACTTTAGTTTTAATCTAAGGCTACGTTGCTAGCTAGCTAGCCTGCCTGCCTTGGCAAAACAACACACACACACTACATCTCTCTCTGTCTCTCCTTCTCTCTCTGGATAGACTCCTGTCATGATCTGTTTATTTTATCACAACTTGCACTGTAAGTACTGACGTCCTCTCTGTTTATTCTTTCAGGTATTAATTCGATACGCTTCCAAACAGACCAGAGTGCCATGCCCCACATCAGCCGCAGGTATTGTGGAGAATCTTTCAAAGGGCAACTGGTCAGCTGCTGCCAACCTGATGAGGAAACACGATGGACTGATGGAGAAAATAAAGGAAGGCGTGCTTGTTATGCTGGACACTGAATGCAAGAGCCTTTGCCAGTCTGCAGACTTCATCCTCCGGCGCTGTTCGCCTCAGGACTTGAAGGCCTAACGTTGTACCATGGACTGTATACATTCTGTGCTAATAATGCTAGCATGCTAACATCCTTTTCACACACACACTGAATATACCGAAATGCTAGATTTGATCATGGACTTAACGCTAATGTTAATCAAAAACGGCCGCAGTCATAACGGTAAGGTGTGTTTGACCTAATTGAAATATTAACGTTAATGCCCTCACATTTCAGCGTGGTTACAGATAAACCTATTTAACGCTAGCTAGCTACAGTAGATTTTTGGAGGCGTTAATGTGAATGTCATGACCTAGTGAGCGTATATTATACTGTATATTATACATAATCCAGATGTAACCTAGCTATAGCTAGACGTTAAGAGGTTAGCGTGAATGCGACTGAGACCCGACATTACTGGCTTGATATCATATTCCAGATGCAACCTAGCTAGATAAGCTCCACACTGCTGTATGAGTACAATCAAATGTATCAAGCCTTGATATCATATTCCAGATCCAACCTAGCTAGCTACATGTTAAGAGGTAGGAATATACCAAAATGCTAGACTAGGGTGACCAGACGTCCCCGATTTTCGGGGACAGTCCCCGATTTCGGTGCTCTGTCCCCGGCTGGAGCTGTCCCCGAAAATGTCCCTGATTTTGGCCACAAAGTCAAATAATAATACTGGCAAGAAACTCGATAACAGAGCATTTGCGGCACCACAAAAGCCTGTCATTGTGCACGTTGTGCAAAGTGCTGCCTGTGTGTGACAGAGTAGATCACAGAGTAGATGTTCTCCCTCTGCCCATGCCGTGGTTTTCCCAGGACCCAGCCGCACGCAACTGAAGCCCCAGAGGTGGCGAACGAGAGGCGGAGTCTGCTTGCTGCTTTTGCTACCGTCCTTGTTTACCGGACCCCATTCAGCGGGTTATCCATCCCAGTTGTTTTGAATAGTTAAAAGTACAGTAAAACTATCTGGTAAGTAAGTGCAGTAACTAACTCAAAACGTTTTTGCAGAGAAGTCAGTAACGTTTTTATGTACACCAAACTCCATTGAAAAAAATTACAATTTTTAACATGATTGGCGATGGATCATTGTTATCTAGTCATTAGCCTACTGTTCCCTAAATTGGCCTTCAGCCATCAAAACTTTGATAACCCCTGGTTTAAATTAAACACAATAGGTCATATTTATCTCTAGATTACAATTTTAATCATTAAAATTGCCTTTTAGTATTAACATGATTTTTTAAATTATTTTGTCAGCATTTAATATTAAATTAGCAGTTAATATGGTCATGTGGCCATTGAATACTTGAAACTGGTGAGCGACACCCTAAACTCAAGGAAAGTGTTTACTGAGGTAATAAATCACTACTGTAATGTTTTTGTTTTGTGTAAATAAATTATCCGCCAGTTGGTGAGGTCAAAGAGAGAAGTTGTCCCTCTCTTCCTGCCACTCTACACAATACACCAGTAGCCTATTTCCCATGAATTACCTAGGCTGTCTAATTTGTGGTAAATTGTGCCAGATAACTAGTAACCATTGTAAACTGCTTCTTTTTCAATTGTTTCAAAATCACAAAGTTCTTCATAGATCTAGCCTCTTACTTTTGCTCTCAAAGTGCACCAGATTTATACATTTTACTGTAAAATGTACACAATTTTCTGAAAGCCGGGGGGGGCACAGCCCCCCCTGGGCCACCCTAACGGACCAGAAAATGTCCCCGATTTTCATTTGAGAAATCTGGTCACCTTATGCTAGACTTGATCGTGGACTTAATGTTAATCAAAAACGGCCACACTCATAACGTTAAGGTGTGTTTGACCTAGCTAGAAATATTAACGTTAATGCACTCGCATTTCAGCGTGGTTACAGATGTAGCTGACGCTAGCTAGCTACAGTAGATTTTTGGAGGCTATAGCGTTAATGTGAATGTCATGACCTAGTGAGCGTAGTGTTATACTGTATATTATACCAAATCCAGATCATATTCCAGATGCAACCTAGCTAGATGTTAAGCTCCACACTGCTGTATGAGTACAATCAAATGTATCAAGCCTTGATATCATATTCCAACGTGAATTCAGCTGAGGGGTTCGCTCCAGAACGAGACTGTTGCATTCAATATTTGTACACGTTACTGTGCAGTAGTTAGTGCAGGCTAGTTAATTGTTGGAAGTAAGGTTTTTGAATTCTAAAAGGCTCACAGCACATGTTGTTTCTGACTTGGATTGATTAATCAAAAATTTCAAAATCTTTACTACTGTACTGTCCATTAATAATGACATCAGGTGACAAGCTGACATGTCAATTCTTATAGCAAATCTAGGTAAATTTCAGACTTTAACGTAGTGTCCTGTCTTGTCTGAAGTGAATACAAGTGACCTATATTTTTCAATCCTGTCTTTGAATAAAAGTTGTACATTGTGTTATACTTGAAAACCATGTCTCTGCTCCCTTATTTGTGTTCACAATTACAACAAATCTGTATGGTTTATCTGTTGGCATTAAACCGTGGTATTTCCTTGGGTGATATTCCATATTTGTCATTAAACCTAGCTGTTCACATCTGCATTTTCTACAAATTGGGCTAAATTTGCAATGATAAATCAAAGCCACGTGAGATATCACAAGTACTTTTATTAAAAAACAAAATAAAATGCAAAGAGAGGTTTCCTTCTCTAACTATTGGTGCGTTCACAAAATATTTACACAATGAGATTTTTTTATATAAATAATCATCAATAACGTGGATAATGATGATGACATCTGCAGCTGCTGGACGAGAGACAGAAGAAACTACAAACCGAAGATTGGAGCAGAGGACAGGACTACAGAGAAACTTAACCGACCAGCACTCTGCTTCAATCAATGAATGCTTTATATTTATTGAAATTAAATATGGTGATATCTGGTGGTCTGAAATTACTCTCTCTAGCTACAGCTCCTATTGTGTCTTATTATGGTAACGTTTGAATCAGCGTTTCATAACTATAATTGAGTAATAATTGAGTAGGCTAAATAAACAATACACGTGAGAATTACAGTTAACGTTACAGCATTTAATAACGTTAATTTTCGTGTACCCGATGCCAGGATATTTTGTCACTTTGTTTTCATCAAGTTCTCTGGACTTATATACACAAGCTCACAGCGTCCTAACAGGTTAACGTTACAATCTCAGGAGAGATTGAGTAGGCTAAATAAACCATACACATGAGAATTACCGTTAACGTTACAGCATTTAATAACGTTAATTTTCGTGTAGCCGATGCCAGCATATATAGGGTTCTTTGTGGGAAAAATCGTCTTCACGGCGAACACATCTTTCCCCCCGAGAAACGCCACTAGTGCACGCTCTTGTTCTGGTTTAATTGCAGTGACTGAGTCTATTTTTGCTATAACTGAACTGATCGCTGTTCTCACTTGATTTTCCTCAACGTAGCTGTTCATAGCCATAGCTAGTAGCTAGCTCGGGAGCTATGCTTTGGAAAGACCAAAAGCTAATGGCTAGCCGCTGCAGCTGTTATACGTCATTGACAAAGACGCACTCTCTGATTGGCCGATCACGGCAGGACTGATGTTGGCAGTCACGCCGTCACTCATTGGCTGCGGGTCTGCGCGGGTCTTTCAATCGCCCCAGAAATCGATTTGAATGGCTCGAGGTCTAGACCCTAGTGACTGGGAACTGAGAGAGCAGGTCATGTGGGGGCTGGGTTTACCTAGGCTAGGGGGGGGGGGGGGGGGGTATATATATATACAGTATAAAAATAAATAAAAAAACAGGGAGGTCACGTCTACCCAGACAATTATATCATTTTTAAACAGTTTATGTATAAATCATTACAATATGCTCCCGTGAGATGGGGATGCGTTTAGGGGATATCACCTGTACCAAGATAGGGCCCCACATCAGATAAAGCTAATGTCTGAGTCAGTACCACAGCACCTCTCTGATAAAATAGCATTTCCATTCTTTCAGTGTTTATTTCTTCATGTTACAGTTATCGGCGTAGTAGGCCTAGTGGAAACCCCTAGACAACGAACGATGCCAAGTTAATTAATGAAATTTGATGTATTTATACCGAACCTGTAAGATTAGGATCAGAGCCGTATAGTGGCGACATCTCCATTCACTCCAATGGACCAGTTTTTTACTCTCAAGAGTTCCAGGAAGTAAGGTCCTGGATTAAGCAGCACTGTCGATTTGCAGGAAAATGTTTGTGTTGTACTTTGAACGTTTTTTTTTTCCTTTTTTTGAATCAAATTGTACATTATCAGCTTTATTTTAGCATTCAAAAGTAGCGCGAGACCCCTTCCTGTTCATTGGCAAATGAGTCACGCATTTTGGTCCTCCGCTGACGCTCCTCTCTCTCTAAATTGCTCTGATTAGGATGGCCCGTCGGTATTGAGCTCAATACACTTTTATAAGACATCGTTCTGGCCCTTGGCTTCAATTAGGTTTCATATTGGCTGAAAATATTCAAGATTCAAGATTTTTTTATTGTCACTCCATGGTACAAGTATCACGTGTGAAATTCTTGTGCTGTGGACTCCGTTTACAACATAGTACAAATATAACAGGGCATATGAGTGCAAAAACAACAAGAGACACAACAAGCAATAAGGCAGTATAGTGATAAGACAAGTCAGAGACAGTGGCATATTCACTGCACATAGGTGCACGTGTTGTGTGCATACTTTAGACGTGCTTAAACATTTTAAATTCGGCGTATTTGACATACAGGTGCAAATAGCATATTCCTTATTAAACATACAATTAAACTCGGCATTTTAAATTCGGCGTATTTGACATACAGGTGCAAATAGCATCTTCCTTATTAAACATACAATTAAACATTAGACATACGTAATGGTAGCCGCTACAGTACGGTACAGTACGGCTACTACACTATTTGTGTATGTTAAGGAGTCTCGTGGCCTGCGGGAAGAAACTGTTCCTCAAGCGATTTGTGCGTGCTTTCGGAACCCTGTATCTTCTCCCTGAGGGTAACAGGGAGAACAGGCTGTTGTGGGGATGGTTTGTGTCTTTGATGATCTTCAGGGACCTCCTGAGGCACCGCTGTTTATACAGTTCATGCAGATCTGGCAACTCACATCCTGTTACGTGCTGGGCCGCGCGTCTCACTCTCCGTAGCGCCCTGCGGTCCATGGTGGTACAGTTCCCGTACCAGGTGGTGAAGCCGCCAGTCAGCAGGCTTTCAATGGTGCCTCTGTAGAAGTCCCTGAGGATTTCTTTCCTTAGCCCAAATTTCTTCAGGCGCTTGAATCCGTGTATTCGCTGTTGGGCCTTTTTGACAACAGTGGCGGTGTGGCCGGCCCAAGTCAGGTCCTGGTGGATATTGACTCCCAGGTACTTGACGCTGTCCACCCTTTCCACCACTGTGCCGTTGATGGTGATTGGGGGGTGTGCGCCCCCCCCCCTCCTGTAGTCTACAATGATCTCCTTGGTCTTGGAGACGTTCAGAGAGAGGTGGTTGTCCTGGCACCATTGTTCCAGGGCCCCCACCTCCTCTCTGTAGGCCGTCTCGTCCCTCCCCGAGATCAGCCCCACGACTGCTGTGTCGTCTGCAAACTTCACGATGGTGTTAGAGGTTTGAGTCGCCACGCAGTCGTGGGTGTAGAGGTCGTACCAGAAGGGGCTGGAGACGCACCCCTGGGGTGCTCCTATGCTGATGGTCAGTGGGGAGGAGGTGAGGTTGCCCACCCTCACCAACTTGCGGCGATCTGTCAGGAAATCCAGGATCCAGTCGCACATTGCTGTGTTAAGTCCCAGGTCCTTGAGCTTGCATACCAGCCTGGAGGGTACTAAGGTGTTGAATGCTGAGCTGTAGTCCACGAACAGCATTCTTACGTAGGTGTCCTTCCCCTCCAGGTGGGACAGGGCGGTGTGGAGCACGTGTGCTACTGCATCCGCTGTGCTCCTGTTGGGGCGGTATGCGAATTGTAGCGGGTCGTGGTCCGGGGGGAGTGTGGCTTTGATATGACCAGCTTTTCGAAGCACTTGCTGGCTATTGGCGTGAGGGCTATTGGGCGCCAGTCGTTGAGGCTGGTCACTTTCTGGTGCTTATACAACAAATATGTTGTTGTTTACACAGCGGGATGAGGAGTGGAGAAATTCCATTGTACAACAGCTAGTTTATAATGCGTTATAGACATGGGCGTCATAGAAAGTCTCACAAAAACTTCTATCAAAACCTTAACTGTGAAGCTACGCTCCTACCTATAAAAATGCTCCTCCTGCTATTCTCAGAACACAGTGGTCCTCACAAGTATAGCACGACATACAAACACATACACACACACACACACGTGCGTGCACGCACGCACGCACACACACACACACACACACACACACACACACACACACACACACACACACACACATACTGTACACACAATCACACACCTCTCGTAAAGCGTAATACAGGCAGCAGGGGAGGCACGGCGCGGCCTCTAAACCTCCACAGTTTAAAGCGCGAGCAGCAGCCATTAATAGAGGCTTGGATGACGGATGAGTTCATATGCCATGCAAGCAGCCCGGGACAATGGCTTTAGCGCAATGACAGATTGCCTGGCCATAACCCACTTTATGTTAAACTCATTCTCGCTGTTCAATTTCACAAGTGTAATTTTGTTCGGACGCGCAGCATTGTCCTCCACCACGGGTGAGGTGTGGGGGAGCGCAGCCCAGCCCGCAGTCCCCTCCTCCGCTAACGATTCCCCTGCTCTATTCTATTGTATTGTTTTCTGCATAATCAGGTTGGTAGTCAAGGGTTTGGGTGACACAGCCATCTGTCAAGTTCATTTGCTCGGCGAAATGCAAAGGAATAATGGCCGATCCTATGGGAGCCTATCTGTTATCAAATAGAGGAGGCGCCCCCTGTTCACACCGCGGAAGGGGACGTGTTAGCACGCACACGCACGCACACGCATGTAAGCACACATGCAGGTAAGCACACAATGACGGACGACCACACACACCATACACGTATGCATGCACACACACACACACACACACACGCACGCTATGATACTGTATGATGGGTTTGATCAGCTCATCTGTATCACTAGCGCTGTCATATGGGCTTCTTGTGTTAAGAAATCTCAAGCATATGATTCAATTAAGGCTGTGAGCTGTTGTCCATCTTGATTTCTGTGCTGTTGGCTTCTTGTGTCAGGACTTCTCGATGTGTGCGTCTTAGGACATTCTCACAAGGAAAGCGACAACATTGGTCAATTTTCAAGGAGGTTAAAATGACCGTTGTTTGCAAATGCGACCTCTTGCGGTTGTGTGAGTAAGTGCATGCGTGCAGGGCCTATACGCCAGAGTGGGGAGCTGTAACGAGGAAGTAGCTGCGACCTCTGGTGGTCAAAGAGGTGGAATTGGCGGACTGGTAATGTCTTTCAACTTCCTTGTTTTGCGAGAGACCCGATTCTCCTCCCAATGTGTTCTGTTTTTAGTTCTGGTCTTTGATTGTGATTGGCTGACCCGTGTTCCAAGCCATTGTAAAATAGAGTACTCTATAAACACACACCTGTCACCGCATCACAGTAGTACTGCACCATATTAGCTAGCTACATTAGGTATGCCTGGTGCCTGTAACAACGTTCGTCAGCCTCAGAACGCCACTGAGTGACCAAAACATTAGCTTGTTAACCATGGCCTAATTGGAAACAATTAGGCTACATAACCTGGACATTGGGAGAGAGCCTGAGGGAGAGGGGAAGAGAGACTGAGGGAGACAGAGGAGAGGGAGAGACTGAGGGAGAGAGAGAGGGAGACATTGAACGCGCCAGTAGGGCAGGCGAGGCCGCGTAGCGGCCGAGCCTAGGCATTTTGAAAATTGACAGTTTTATTTCGTGCCAGCTCTGTGCTGCTTGACACACCTCGAAGCGGGAAGCGAAAAATACACATTGGTTCCCAAAGAACATATCATATACAGTAGGTAAATCATGTCCATTGATCTTAATATATTGCCCCATATGATGTCATGCTAGTACACTCGAGCGCTCGTTCATGACTCAGCACACGCACTTCATATGCATGCTCATCTACTGTATGACCTTTGTCCCACTAAACCATTGACAGTATAAAGTATGGATAATGTGAGCCCATTGGGTTTGACATGGCAAAATGAAGCCCATTTCCTGATATTGTTTGATTCCGTTTGATTGGATGAATGGATTTTCCTGGAGCATTGTGGGATATCTGTTCAAATCTGGAGCCGCGAATGCAGGAAGTAGCGTGAGTCGGGGGAGTGTCCGAATTGCTCTCAGAAATTTCTCACAGACGAGCCACGACAGCCATCTTGTTGTCCCTGCTTACCACTGCTTGCTAGTTTCTAATGGTAGCCTTTTTGCTTCTTGCTCTCTTTACTGTCTCTTACAGTCTATGCTAGCTGTTGCAAACTGTTGCTGGCTAACTTTTTAGAACGAAGAAAAAGCTAGTAGTGGATATTATCTCCAGACCTCGCGTGCCGGCCGCCTGACATTACCTTCCACAAAATCGAGGTAATCTTTAGCTAAAGTAACGTTGCATGACATTATACATGTCCATTTGTCAAATAGCTAATACAGGAGGACTAATGTTATAGAGTAGCAGAAGTTACCGTGTTAATGTTACACTATATTGCATGCTGCACAGATTAGCACGTAGTGTTGGGTAAACAAACATTAACATTACACAGTGATTAATACAGTTATTAACACGGTGTCATTCGTTTCTTCAAGGGATGGCCGTCCAGTACCAGTGATGGGGACACACAACAGGATCAAAGGATTTG
This sequence comes from Poromitra crassiceps, assembly GCF_964638095.1. NCBI lineage: Eukaryota > Metazoa > Chordata > Actinopteri > Beryciformes > Melamphaidae > Poromitra > Poromitra crassiceps. The sequence goes on from NC_139623.1 coordinate 54,718,355, forward strand.
TGAAAATGAATGCTATAATCTTCTGCTCTCTGAGATTATAACGCTAATGCTACCTTACTGGTGATGAACAGTTGTTTCAACATAGGATATTGCAATAACACACAAGCCAAATGCTGACATGAGAGATTTGCTTTGAACCATTTGTAGCTATACCCATCTGCCATTGTTATTTATTGTTATTTGCTTGTTTTAATGCTTTTGTCAATAAACATTGCCAACAAAGATAGCCTTGTTGTTATTATGTATGTACTTTGGCAAATGTACCTGAATGTATTGCAAATAATGAATATGAATATGAAGAACGAGCCCATTAGTTGTCTGGTCAGAGGCAGGTTGGATAAAATGATCAGATGTGATATAATAAAGATTGTTGATGTCGAGTGAACACGAACTACGAACCAAAGATTAGACCAGAGGACATGATGATTGGCTCATATTGTGTCATATTGTAACGTCTGAATCGACGTGTCATAACGTTAGTGTATAGCCTGGATCACTAACGTTAGCTAATGCTATATATTTCGATATAATTCAAACAATGGTTCCTTTCCCATACCATGGTGGACTGGACTGTACAGTATTGCTGTGAAGAAGTTACATTTGATTGTGTCAAGTGTTACACAACATAAGTGATCTTATGTTGAGTTGACGATAAAGGATGTTTTCCAATATCAATGACACATTAGATTGCAATATTTTTAACTGAGCTTGGTGGAATTACCTCAGAGAAAATGTTTCTGGTAGTTTACTATTAACTACGGCTAGATTGCTAGGCTAGCTTGGTAGCAACTGACTGGCTGTGCTGTTGGGATCTAGTTTCCTGCAGCTGCTTGTGACAAGGAAGCCACGCCCCAAAAGTTAGACTTTTTGTATCGCCTCTTTTACTCGAAATGGGGCCATCATTTAGAAAACGGAGCCCATGAGAGCATGAAAAAGACTTGACATTGTCGATTCAGACCATAAACTCATTTGGAAAATGTTTATTTAAGACACAGACCTAGAGAGAAGTCGGCTCCTTTTTCCATAGAGGCCAATGTACATAACGTCACTTCCAGACCCTCACGTGCCGCCCCCCCCTGGCCATTCGAGAGAATGCAATTTCCGCAGTGGCTTCATAAATTCACCCTGACTTTTACCTACTGCACTAAACTCTTTACCTGATCCCAATAGTGCCTCTGCTGGGTTTTTGCGAGTACTGCATGCTTTTAACAGTGTCTAATCTAGAGGTGTAGTGCTATCTGGAGAAGTGGGGGAACGCACCTCTATGGGGAACACCCCAGGTCCCAACAAACCCCCCCCCCCCCCCGCACTCACCCATGCACACATAGACACACACACACACACACACACACACACACACACACACATGACTTAACTTATTGTGTCCTCTATAGACACTGCAGAAGTAGCCCATGACATTTGCAGCTCTGAAACTAAAAAAGACATATATGGGCACAGCAGAGCAGACTCAGCAGAGTCAGTCTCAAGCATCACACAAGTTGCACAAGGCGTTGATCATCATTTGGCACAGCGGCTAGCATTTTTATTAAGTAACTTACCATTTTGTGGCTAATTCTGGCGATGCAAATTGCAATGGGGTGATTAACGTTAACTTTTCATTCAACCGCATTGAAAAGAAACACGCTTTTAACATTGTTTCTCCATGATTGTAAACATACCTTTTTAGCAGCTGGTCTGAAAAATTAAAGGATGTTTGGCTGTCTTTTCATCTTTACTTGTTATAGCGAGGTTACTGGGAGAAAAAAAACATAATTTGTGATGCTGAAAAAGCCAGTAGCTAAGGTGGAATGTTTCCTTCTTCCTTTAAGCCACGAGTTGATGCCGTGTGAATCATTCAGCTCACCTTAAGTTAGTTAAGGTGGAATCAGAGCCGTGTATATAGAAGAGTCGCGAGATCTCCATTCACTTCACTCCAATGGACCAGTTTTTTACTCTCAAGAGTTCCAGCATTCAACACCATAGTACCCTCCAGGCTGGTACGCAAGCTCAAGGATCTGGGACTAAACACAGCAATGTGCGACTGGATCCTGGATTTCCTGACAGACCGCCGCCAGGTGGTGAGGGTGGGCAACCCCCCTCCTCACCACTGACCATCAGCATAGGAGCGCCCCAGGGGTGCGTCTCCAGCCCCTTCTGGTACGACCTCTACACCCACGACTGCGTGGCGACTCAAACTTCGAACACCATCGTGAAGTTTGCAGATGACACAGCGGTCGTGGGGCTGATCTCGGGGGGCGACGAGACGGCCTACAGAGAGGAGGTGGGGGCCCTGGAACAATGGTGCCAGGACAACCACCTCTCTCTGAACGTCTCCAAGACCAAGGAGATCATTGTAGACTACAGGAGGGGGGGGGGCACACACACCCCAATCACCATCAACGGCACAGTGGTGGAAAGGGTGGACAGCTTCAAGTACGGACTTCTACAGAGGCACCATTCAAAGCCTGCTGACTGGCTACGGGAACTGTACCACCATGGACCGCAGGGCGCTACGGAGAGTGAGACGCGCGGCCCAGCACGTAACAGGATGTGAGTTGCCAGAACTGCATGAACTGTATAAACAGCGGTGCCTCAGGAGGTCCCTGAAGATCATCAAAGACACAAACCATCCCCACAACAGCCTGTTCTCCCTGTTACCCTCAGGGAGAAGATACAGGGTTCCAAAAGCACGCACAAATCGCTTGAGGAACAGTTTCTTCCCGCAGGCCGCGAGACTCCTTAACACACACAAATAGTGTAGTAGCCGTACTGTACCGAACTGTAGCTGCTACCATTACGTATGTCTAATGTTTAATTGTATGTTTAATAAGGAATATTCTATTTGCACCTGTATGTCAAATACGCCGAATTTAAAACGCCGAGTTTAATTGTATGTTTAATAAGGAATATGCTATTTGCACCTGTATGTCAAATACGCCGAATTTAAAATGTTTAAGCACGGCTAAAGTATGCACATGACATGTGCACCTATATGCAGTGAATATGCCACTGTCTGACTTGTCTTATCACTATACTGCCTTATTGCTTGTCGTGTCTCTTGTTGTTTTTGCACTCATATGCCCTGTTACATTTGTACTATGTTGTAAACGGAGTCCACAGCACAAGAATTTCACACGTGATACTTGTACCATGGAGTGACAATAAAAATCTTGAATCTTGAATCTTGAATCCAGGAAGTAAGGATTAAGCAGCACTGTCGAGTTGCAGCAAAATGGACAATTTGTGTTGTACTTTGAAAGTTTTTTTTTTTTTTAATCAAATTGTACATTATCAGCTTTAATTTAGCATTCAAAAGCGCACATTTTGGTCCGCCGCTGACGCCACTCTAGAGGACACTGGGTGGAATGTTTCCTTCTTCCTTCACGCCAGGAGTTGATGCCGTGTGAATCATTCAGCCCACCTTAAGTATAGTTAAGGTGGAATGTTTCCTTCTTCCTTCATGTTAGGCTGTCAGTGTGTGTTTGGACCCAGGAGCAGAGACAACAGAGTCGGGAATCAGATAAACGTCTTTTACTTCAGACTTGAACACAGAAACAAAATAAACAAGGAACAGCAATAAAGCTTAAAGCTAAATCTAGCCTATACTTGAGTCGGACGGCCGACAAATAAACTAAGTCTCTAGACAGAGTATTCACAGGGAAAAGTCCACGGAAATGTCCACTGAAGTCCTTCAGTATATGATCTCGAATAGGAGTAGCCAGGGCACAGCAACAGCTTGGCAACGATCAGCACCGGAGTCTGTAAGCAGAAGTGGTTATATAGGCTGCCAACCAGGTGCAGAAAATCACAGTAAATCAAGAGAAGTTATGTCATGGCCCTTCCTATAGGCTAGTCTCTCCTGCTGCTGTTATGAGAGCGGGATCTCTGTTCAGCACCTTGGACAGTGACGGCCCGGCGCGTCCTGGTTACCCGCGCTCTGGCCGATTCAGCACCCCGGACAGCTCCTTGACCGCGGCCTGATGCAGGCTCCCTGAGTCATGCTCCAAAGGTTGTGTCAGAATCCCCCCCTCTAGGGGAGCCACCTGGCGACCCAATGGCTCGTCCACGGCGCTGAAAGTCTCGGATCAGGGTGCGGTCCACGATGTGCCGAGCCGGCACCCAGCACCGCAACTCTCCTGGCGAGAGAGTGCATCTGCTTTTGTATTTTTACTGCCTGGTCGATAAGACAATATAAAGTCAAAACGATTGAAAAACAGAGCCCACCTGGCTTGACGTGAGTTCAGGCGCCTTGCGCTGCGGATGTAGGCCAGGTTTTTGGGGTCAGTCCAGACCACAAACGGCTGCTCGGCCCCCTTGAGCCAGTGCCTCCACTGATCCAGTGCCTCCTTTACTGCCAACAGCTCCCTATTGCCCACATCATAGTTGCTCTCCGCTGGACTGAGCCTCCTCGAAAAGAAAGCACATGGGTGGAGCTTGTTGTCTGTGGGAGAACGTTGGGACAGGATGGCCCCTATCGCCACCTCTGATGCATCTACCTCTACCACAAAAGGCAGGGCTCGATCTGGGTGGATGAGGACAGGACCTGTGGTAAATAAATGTTTTAGTTTGGAGAATGCCTCTGCTGCCTGGGGGGTCCAGAGGAACCGGACGGAGGCCTTCCTGGTGAGCGAATTCATTGGTGCTGTGATGGTGCGGAAACCTCCGATGAACCTGCGGTAGAAGTTGGCAAAACCCATAAAACGTTGTACTAAAACGAGGCTGAGGCCACTCCAACACAGCACGTACCTTTCCCGGATCCATTGTTGCTCCGGAGGGGGAGAGAATGTAGCCTAAGAAAGGGACTGTGGCAACATGAAAGTCACATTTTTCGGGCTTCACATACAGATTGTTCCCTAGCAGCCTCTTCAACACACGGCGGACATGCTGAACATGTTCCTGGCGGGACTGAGAAAACACCAGAATATCGTCCAGATAAACAAACACAAACCTGTTCAACATGTCCCGTAGAACGTCATTAATGAGAGCCTGGAAGACTGCTGGTGCATTGGAAAGGCCAAATGGCATTACTAAATAGTCATAGTGGCCCGTGGGTGTGATAAAGCCAGTTTTCCACTCGTCTTCCTCCCGGATCCGTATGAGGTTGTAGGCACTCCTCAGGTCAATTTTGGTGAAGATGGAGCCCCCCCACAGCTGTTCAAAAGCAGAGCCTAGCAGAGGCAGAGGATAACCGTTCTTTACAGTTACATCAATTAAAGGAACACTCCGCCCATTTTCAACCAGCTTTGTATCATTAGAACATCAGTAGTATATCAGAAAACTGCAAACTGTTTTGAAGTCTGTCATTTAATTAGACAGTTATTGAGTGTTAAAGTGTGGACCAGTGACATCACTGGTCCACACTAACTCAAATGAATAACTCATTAACTCAAATCAACTCTCAATAACTGTCAAACTAGATGAATGATGAATAGTTTGACAGTTATTGAGAGTTGATTTGAGTTAATGAGTTATTAATTTGAGTTAGTGTGGACCAGTGATGTCACTGGTCCACACTTTAACACTCAATAACTGTCAAATTAAATGACAGACTTCAAAACCGTTTACAGTTTTCTGATATACTACTGATGTTCTAATGATACAAAGCTGGTTGAAAATGGGCGGAGTGTTCCTTTAACCATCTGTAGTCTATACAGGGCCGGAGCGAGCCGTCTTTTTCCCCCACAAAAAACCCCCCTGCTGATGCAGGCGAGGTTGAGGGCCCGATGAACCCCATCTCTAGTGCTTCCTTTATGTAACTTTCCATAGCTACCGTCTCTGGGGCAGAAAGGGAATATAAATGTCCTTTAGGTGGACTAGCTCCCGCTAACAATTTGATTTCACAGTCATAGGGTCTATGAGGGGGAAGCACTGTAGCAGTTTTTTGCGCGAGGTTTGAGACAAATGGTGATAACAACTTAACGGTTCTAGCTGATGGTGGTGGGTCTAGTGGGGTCCCCCCATTTACAATCAGTGAGAGTGATGTGAGGAGGGTGTTTAAAGGGGTAAACGGGAGGAAAGCTGCAGGGCCTGACCGAATTCCTGGGAGGGTCCTGAAATCCTGTGCCAACCAGCTAGCCCATGTTTACACAGACATCTTCAATACATCTCTAGCCCTAGCCACAGTCCCACTTTGCTTTAAGCGGTCTATCATTGTCCCAGTGCCCAAAAACAATAAACCATCATGTCTGAACGATTATCGTCCAGTGGCACTGACCTCAGTGGCCATGAAATGTTTCGAGAGGTTAGTAAAACCGCACATTTGCTCCTCCCTGCCCAGCTCATTTGACCCCCTCCAATTTGCGTATAAACCCAACAGGTCTAGGGATGACACCATCACCAACCTCCTGCACACCTGTCTAACCCACCTAGACAAGGGGAGGGGGAACTATGTGAGGATGCCGTTCATTGATTACAGTTCAGCATTCAATACCATAGTCCCCCTCCACCTGGCAGCAAAGATGAGGTCACTGGGGCTCAATACTCAATTATGTAATTGGGTCCTGGATTTCCTCACCGGCTGCCCCCAGGTTGTGAGGGTGGGCGGTGGCATCACCTCGAGCTCACGGACCCTCAACACAGGCGTCCCCCAGGGGAGAGTCCTGAGTCCGCTGCTCTATAATATCTACACACATGACTGTGTGGCCTCGAACAGCTCTACTACCATCATCAAGTTCGCTGACGACACTGTGGTGCTGGGTCTGATCTCCGACAATAACGAGCAGGCTTACCTCAGCCAGGTAGCGGACCTAGCACTGTGGTGTCAGTCCAACAACCTGTCCTTGAATGTTGGTAAAACAAAAGAAATGGTGGTGGACTTTAGGAGGAAGAAGAGTAGCGGGTACACCCCACTGACCATCGAGGGGGAGCCTGTGGAGAGGGTCTCCAGCTTTAAATACCTAGGCATGCACCTCAGTGAGGATCTCACTTGGAGCCTACACACTGAGCACACGCTTAAGAAGTCCAGGCAGCGCCTGTACTTCCTCCGGCGGCTGAGGAAGTTCAAGGTCGCACCATCCATCCTGAAGACCTTCTACTCCTCAGCCGTCGAGAGCGTCCTCACTGGGTGCATCTCAGCCTGGTATGGAAATAGCACAAAGCAGGATCAGGCAGCCCTGCAGAGGGTGGTGCGCTCAGCGGAGCGCATCACCAGAGTGTCTCTGCCCACCCTCCAGGACACCTATTCAAAGCGGGTGAGAGCTAGGGCTAAAAAAAAATCCTGAAGGATATCACACATCCCGATTCTAGCTTGTTCACCCTGCTGAGGTCCGGAAGACGCCTTTGCAGCCTGAAAGCAAAGACCGATAGGCTCAAAAATAGTTTCTTCCCCCAGGCTGTCCGCATGATAAACGCAAGTCAGTAGTATCTGTAGGACGTTGCCATGCTTTTTATTTTTTTCTAACAATTAATACAACTATTATGGTATTTTTATGTAGGCTGTGTTAGGCTACTGCTTTTTAAATTATTTGGTCTTTTTACTCAGTGCAGGATACTGTACAATACTGTACAGCACTTAAATGGTTAGCACTTTATGATCAGCACTTTATGACTCTTATGTTGTGTGTCTTTTATTGTTATTATTGCTGTTTTCTTTCTTCTTTGACACAGTGCAGAGGCAGAGACCTAATCCTATTTCATTTCACTGCATGTTTTACTTTGTATGACATTGTATGTGACAAATAAAGTACCCTTGAACCCCTTGAACCTTGAACCTTGAAGCTCGGCCTTTACTAAAAACCTCCTGGAGGTCCATGTATTCTGAGGGAACATTGTCAGTATTAATGGGTTGCTTTTCTCCTCCACTACACACCGTGGAGTCTTTAAGCAAGAAAACGGGCATAATGGACCCCAGTCCTCCACTCTGCCTATGACCCAGTCTAAATGGGGATTGTGTTTCACCAACCAGGGGTAGCCTAGTACCAACGGGAAAGCAGGTGAGTCTGTTAAATGGAAGCTTATCTCCTCCCGGTGTCTCCCCTCTAAAATCAAAGTGACTGGACAGTGGCGGATCTTACCCGAGCCCAGAGGACGTCCGTCTAAGGCTGTGATGTCCATTGCCTCCTCCAGCTGGCGTGTGGGAACCCCCCACTGCCTAGCCCAGTCTTTGTCCAGAAAGTTCCCCGGATGGGTGTGAGAGCCCCAGGATATAGTGGCAGGCAAAATAATGCGGGCTTGAGGAGAGGAAGACATGGAGACACAACCCGTCAGTAGCTCCGTTTTTACTGACGGGCCCCGTCTTTTACTGCTCGCTTTGGGCAGTGGGCCATAAAATGGCCAGTCTCCCAGCAGTATAGGCAGCAGCCCCCCTTCATGCGGCGGGCCCACTCCTCCTGGGACAGCCTTGCTGCGCCAATCTGCATGGGCTCCTCCGTGGCGAGGACCGGCGTGGATGATGGGCTGAACCGGAAGCTCTGTGGCCCCTGGTTAGCCGCGCTCTGACCGATTCAGCACCCTGGACAGCTCCTTGACCGCGGCCTGATGCAGGCTCCCTCAGTCGTGCTCCCAAGGGTAAGTACGTAAGTCAAGTTTATTTATATAGCACTTTTCACAGACCAGAGTCACAAAGTGCTTCACAAGATCAATAGTTAAAAAACAGGTACAAGAATCAAATATTTAAACACATGAACAAGACACAACTAAAATACAATGATACATAGCTTAAAAAGAAGCCACACTAAATAGGTCAGTCTTTAGCTGCTTTTTGAAAATGTCAATGGACGCAGCGGATCGTATGGACAGAGGAAGGGCGTTCCAAAGCCTGGGAGCTACAGATTGAAAAGCTCTATCACCTTTGGTTTTAAGCCTAAAGAGCGAGGAATTGCTAGAAGGCCCTGGTCTGAGGATCTAAGTGACCTGCTGGTTGTATAGGGATGAAGCAGGTCACTAATATAGGCAGGTGCCTAACCATGCAGGGCTCTGTATGTGAATACAAGAACTTTAAATTGAATCCTAAAAATTATGGGGAGCCAGTGTTGTACAATAGGAGTGATATGACACCTCCTACTGGACCTGGTCAACAGCCTTGCAGCAGCATTCTGGACCATTTGTAGACGGTCCAGAGATGACTTGCTAAGGCATGTGAAAAGAGCGTTGCAGTAATCTAAGCGAGATGATACAAAAGCATGAACAATCATTTCTAGCTCAGTTTGGGACACAACAGCGCAGAGCTTAGAAATGTTTCTCAGATGGAAAAATGAGGTGCGGGCGAAGGACTTAATGTGTTGATCAAAGCTCATAGCTTGATCAAAAACGACACCAAGGTTCCTCAGGTTCGACCGCATGGTGGAGGAGAGAGACCCCATACACTGAGTAACCTTGGGGACAATACTATCAGGGGAAATAATAAGGACCTCAGTCTTGTTGGGGTTCAGCTGAAGAAAATTACTGGCCATCCAGTCATTAATAGCGGACAGCCAGTTATGCAAAACAGAGAGGCTAACAGTATTATCCGGCTTGAAAAATATGTGCAATTGAACGTCATCGGCATAGCAGTGATAGGAAATACCTTTGAATTGCTTGATAATCAACCCTAGGGGAAGCATATACACACTAAATAAAATAGGGCCCAAAACGGAACCCTGAGGCACCCCGCAGGACAAAGCAGCAGAAGCAGACATAAAAGGCCCAACGGACACAGAAAAACTCCTATTTGCAAGATAGGAGGTGAACCAATCCAAGGCCCTCCCGGAGATACCCACCCACTGCTGAAGCCTATCAATTAAAATGCAGTGATCCACAGTGTCGAATGCTGCACTAAGGTCCAGCAGCACAAAGACAGAGCATGCAGAGCAGTTTCGGTAGAATGCCTCTGACGAAAACCGGACTGGAATGTATCATGGATATTGTGTTCGTTAAGAACAGCTGTGAGCTGTTTAGCAACAACTTTGCCCAGTTTCACTCGTTTTATTGACTCCACATGCACACACACACTGACACACACAAAACACCCCTTGGAGAAGCAGAGGATGATAGCAGAGGATGGTTAGAGGATTTCCTCCTATTGTAGTTTAACACATCTATCTTTGAATGTCAGTTGGTGTGGTTAAAAAATACCACAACATAGTCTACTTTACTTCATCCTTGTAGAACACCCTTAGCCTTTGTTCACACCATAGGCAGATGATAGGCAGAACTGAAGCTTGAGGGAGGCTCAAGCTGAACTGACGCTTAACCGTTCACACGAGAAGCCTTCTCTTTTCCTCTCAGCGCAGCAGCACCTCCTCGGCATGCCTTGAACCCGCCCACAACTCCCATTGAATTCATGCCTGGCAGTTTCAAGCGTCACGCCTGGAAAATAGGACTGAATCCTGAACGATCACTTTGGCGTGGCTTCAGCGTGGCGTGTCGTGCAGCTGGTGTGAACGGTCTCACCTGTTAACAAGGACGCCAAAATGAAACTGTGTGGCTTCAGCGTGACTTTGGCGTTGTTTCGGCGTATGCTGTGAACGGCCACTTAGCCCCTGAATCTACTCTGCATTTACTTACAAATGCCCAAACAGTTCCTCGTCGGCTGGGGCAACAGTGCAGCTGTGCAGCAATCACACAAAAACTCTCCTACACTATCCTCGTGGATCTTTATCATTCCTGAATTGGGAAGCAGAGACGTCGATTCATATTTCCAATGAGGATATTTGATATTTTCGGTAGAGCCTTGCTCATCAGAGACAACATTACAAATCGGCCCTGATTAACATTACAGGGAAAAAGCAAATGGCTATGATTGTGAATTAAATTGCCAATTAAAAATTGTTAGAGCTAAAGGCAATGGAGGTTTTTCAGATCAGTGCAAATGGCTGAATTACATTTAAGCAGGCCTATCATTTTAAAATAAAAAGGCATACATACGTATGGCTTCCATCACCGGTAGAATTTACAGTTTTGATGGCATGATGATGTACAATGGTTTGTTTTCACATACAGTAACGAGTCACCTGGGAAAAAAATGGCAGGCACTTTCCACCTAAAGCCCGCCCATAGCTGTGATTAGTGCGAACCACTGGTGGTTCAGATTCAAACCAATAGATCAGGAGCGTGGCAAGATGGATTTGTCGTGTGATCGTGATCCAGCTGCCTCGCAAGGTTATGCATTAACACACTATGAAACACTAAGAAACACACTAAGAAAGGTTCGACCAGCTCACGCAGATCAACCACCTCACGCAGATCGATTCAACCACCTCACGCAGATCAACCACCTCACGCAGATCGATTCAACCACCTCACGCAGATCAACCACCCTACGCAGATCGAGTCAACCACCTCACGCAGATCAACCACCTCACGCAGATCAACCACCTCATGCAGATCGATTCAACCACCTCACGCAGATCAACCACCCTACGCAGATCGATTCAACCACCTCACGCAGATCAACCACCTCACGCAGATCGATTCAACCACCTCACGCAGATCAACCACCCTACGCAGATCGATTCAACCACCTCACGCAGATCAACCACCTCACGCAGATCGATTCAACCACCTCACGCAGATCAACCACCCTACGCAGATCGAGTCAACCACCTCACGCAGATGAGATTGAGAAGTTGAAGCAGTCAGTGTGAATCTCAGGATATCAACAAAGATGTAGACTGAGGTTGTGTAAAAGTGCAGACATGAGGTTTGGGCAAGCAAGCGGCTGCTGGCTCCGTTGAGTTTACATCGATGTGATCTGAAACCTACAGACTGCACTTTAATCTTCCCTGGATGCCAATTAGTCCATGGGCCAAGGCAAAAATCGGTACCACCTGAGGTGACCGCACGATTTTGTTATTTTTGTCTTTCTACATGTCTCTAGTTTATATTTTGGTATGATAACCCTGCCGATTTGGTAGCTTAAGGATAGTTATCACTCTGTAAACAAACCTACCCCCATATAAATGACAAAACCCTGATTTGTGTGTATTAGTCCAGATGATATGTGAAAATGATGTTCCCTTTTTCGTAAAAGCATGAAACTTGGTACGCTTATAGTTTGGAGCCCTGTACAGTTTCAGAAATTGAGCCATCGCAAAAATGCCTTGTGGCGGCCATTTTAATTCTGCCATAAGCAAATTATGTAGTTTGCATCATATCCCCTGAACCACACATGCTAACACTGAAAAGGAGATGTCTATCCCAACGTTTTCATGGTCAAGGATTACAATGATACCATATAGAACATCATAAACTGTTAAAGTGACTAATCAATGGTGAATTTGATGACGTTGTGAGAAGGATATGACAGTATCTGATAACCGATGCTATAACTTCAAAGCCATGACCATTCTCTGGCTAAGATGTTTTGATGAGTGATTTGACTTATATAGACCTTTTGTTAAAATAGCACCCAGGTCCCTCCTAAAGATCCTGGGATTTTCCTTGCCAGATGGCCAAATCCAAGATGGCCACTGGCGCCATGTTAAAAAATTGACTTTTGACCCAGAGCACATAGAATAATGTATGAAGACACTTTTCGGTGTAAGTCAACCACGAGGAATCCGATTCTGACATCAGTTTGACATTATGGCATCATTTTGACCCAGAATTCCAAGATGGCTGCCATCCAGTATTGTGGAAATGTAACTTTTGAATGGGAAGGTATACGTTTGCGTTTGGGGTTTACCACAAGGAAGGAGATTAACAATCGTGGATGTTTTGGGAGTCATTTCAGAATTATGTTCACTGAAAATATGTTAATGTCAACACCCATTTTACCTTGGTACTGCTGTACCAACTACCCCCAGGATTTCTTGCATTAAAATATTTAATAAATGTATGACAAGATAACTAAAATAAGCTATTTTTATTAGCTGTAGCTATAGATTCTGAATCATCAGATTCCGCTCATTATCTTTAGCCAAGTATGCTGTGTCATACCGGTCGATCACACAGATGATATGTCAACATCACCATGGCGGGGAAGGATGATGGATGAAACCTTGTGGACATAGTCTGACCACTTGTATGGGGTGCCATCTTGTGTCTGCCGATCCAATTGCTGATGGAGTTGCCATCCTCTAGATCATGCCCATGTCAACGAGAGTGATGTAGGGTTCTTGCAGCCCTACAGATTGGAGATAGAGCTTCTAGATGAGCTTGCTCTTCTGCGTCTTCCTGTATGTGCTGTTGGAGTAGAATAAGGCCACACATTCATCAAAAACACAATGTTCCAGCAACTCGTGGAGGTTTACAAGTAGACCACAACCAGGTCAATCACTGCCTTGGAGCGCTCCACTCCATCTCAGCAGCTCCTACCTTGAGTTCCTCCCCGGGTAGTCTCGCTTGTCAGACTCCCTCCCTACAATGGCAGAGTCTGGCTGCTAATACCTCCACCCTGGTATCGGGGAAAACTATCCACCAAAAGTATCAAGCAGGCCTGCTTTATTGCACAATCCAGATCCAACCATTTTCAGCATGTAGCAACGAGCTAGCATTGTTGATGTTGTTGTTTCACAGTGGCACAGGTATTTGAGATAGACAGATTCGACACGGAGGGAGTGGAAACAAAATCTATAAATGGTCGCAAAGTGCCGCTGTGTGTAAATTCAGCTCGAGTAGGACCCTGGCCATTCACACCAGACACACTGCTTTGCTCCGCGCCGGTGACAACTTGTACTGACTTCCTATCTGGCTTCACACAATCACTCGCGGGTCTCACACAAAAATAGATCAGACGCCGAAACAATCTCTGCATGGGGCGAGCCGGCCGCATCACGGCTGGCCTGACTGAACGGTCTAATGTGCTAACAAGTGCGCCAAAATGAAACTTCCAGATGCTTCGTCACTTCAGCGTCTGGTGTGTTTGCACCTTTTCGCATCCATTTTGAGCCATGCCTGCATGCATGAGTTCAACTCCTTCCCATTTGACCTGGCCTCCCCAACCCTCCGCACCCTACAGTCTGCCTGCCTCTGATGAACTCATTGCAGACTTAAAATCAGCCCATGCTGCAGGAGAGGAGAAGTTGACCAGATTCTTGCAAGTCCCGGGGGCCCTATCTTCGCAAAAGCGGTACGCCGCGCGCAATGCAAATTGGGGGCTTGCACAAGCGCATGCCTGTTATAATTTTACTGGACATAGGCGTGCCTCAATCAGTCGTTTCTGCGCAGAATACGGGGCAGCACCTCTTACGCGCTAAATACTCTGCTGCGCTTGAGCGCACCATAATCTCTATGCTATGCAGCGCAGCGCAGAGTAAAATTCCTTTTGGATATGTCATTACACACGGACGTGCCACGCCAGGACATCAAATTCTGCTGCTAAAATTGGATATTAGCAGATAATTCAGTGAGACAATCAACTATAACTCACTGAGAAACTTTTATCACATCGCAAAGAGGGAAATTAATTGAGAAAACTTGTTGGACAATGGACATAGGCTATTCACCTTCACCTATCCCATGGTCTCGCTGGCCGGCCTCCCCTCCCACACAGGTCTGCATAGTGGGATTGCGATGGGCAGCGCTTAGCGGCAGTACCCTTGGAAAATAGTTTCCAACAATCCAACTTGCCCTTTTTAGCGTGTAGCAACGAGCTAGCATGTAGGTTTCTGCCGTTAGCTTGCTAGCTAGTTAGCGTTGTTGTTTTCACTGAGGCGGCAGGGCACTATTTACAGTGACACACAGGGAGGAGGGAGCGGAAGCTGCTCTGATTGACGTGGTCGGAGCCAATGACAGAGTTTGTAATAAGCCGGGAGCAGACATCCCGCAGCCACTGAAACAGTCGCTCCAATGGGGAGCAGCTGTAGAGCAGGGGAGGGCTTATCCCAGTTGCCTGTTTCTGTGGCGCCAGACTCCTCTCCCGGTAGGGAGGGGAGGCTGGCCAGCGAGACTAACATAATTATGAAATTACCCTCAAAACACAATAATTGTCATTACTAAACCATGTTTGGTAGGCATGGATTTGCAATTAAAATAGCTATAATTCACCATTGTTAATCTCTGTCCTTACTTTAAAAATGGTAAACCCCAAACACCACATACGTATATGTTGCCATTCAAAAGTTAAGTTTTCATGCTACTGGATGGCAGCCATCTTGGAATTCTGGGTCAAAATTATGTCAGAATGTTAAACTGATGTCAGAATCAGATTATTTGTGGTTGACTTACACCGAAAAGTGTCTTCATACATTATTCTAGGTGCTCTGGTTCAAAAGTAAATTTTTCAAGATTGTACCAGTGGCCATCTTGGATTTCGCCGTCTGGCAGAAAGTCGCAGGATGTTTGGGAGGGGCCTGGGGGCTATTTTAACAAAAGGCCCATAGAAGTCAAATTACTCATCAAAAAATGTTAGCCAGAGAGTGGTCATGGAATTGAGGTTATACTGTAGCATCAGTTATCAGAAACTGTGATTTCCTTCTCACGTCATTAAATTCACCATTGATTAGTTACTTTAACAGTTTATGATGTTCTATATGGTATCATTGTAATCCTTGACCATGAAAACATAGGGATAGACATCACCTTTTCTGTGTTATCATGTGTGGTTCAGGAGATATGATGCAAACTACATAATTCACTTATGGCGGAATTAAAATGGCCACCACGAGGCATTTTTGTGATGGCTAAATTTCTGAAGATTTACGGGGCCCCAAACTATATGTGTACCAAGTTTCATGCTTTTATGAAAAAGTGAACATGATTTTCACATATCATCTGGACTAATACACGGAAATCAGGGTTTTGTCATTTATATGGGAGAAGGTTTTTTACAGAGTGATAACTATCAATAAGCTACCAGATTGGCAGGGTTATCATACCAAAATATAAACTAGAGACATGTAGGAAGACAAAAATACAAAAATTGCGCGGTCCCCTTAGGTGGTACTGATTTCACCATTGGCCCATGGACTAATTGCATTGTATCCTTCTCAAAACACCACTGAATTCACCAAAACACCACTGAATTCACCATTAACTATTCATGTGAACAGTTTATGATGTTGTATAGGGTGTCATTGTAATCCCTGACCATGAAAACATAGGGGTAGACATCACATTTTCTGCGTTATCATGTGTGGTTCAGGAGATATGATGAAATCAGGGTTTTGTCATTTTTTGGGGGTAGGTTTGTTTACAGAGTGATAACTATCCTTAAGCTACCAAATCGGAAGGGTTATCATACCAAAATATAAACTAGAGACATGTAGGAAGACAAAAATAACAAAATCGTGCGGTCACCTCAGGTGGTACCGATATGTCAAAATTTCAGCCTTGGCCCATGGACTAAATTGCAGTTTGTGGTTCTTGATGCTGTCTTTGTTCCTTACCAGTGTTGGGCAAGTTACTCTGGAAAAGTAGTTAGTTACTGATTACTAATTACTCCTTTAAAAAGTAATAAAAGTTACTAGTTACGTTGCTAGTTACTTCTTCTTTTTTTACACCAAACACCTTACACTTAAGTTGTTACATGTCTAGCATGTCACTCTATTAATTATTTTCGCTTTGGTATTATATATGGTTAAAAGAAACGGGCTTGACACGGGAAAAGACGTGAAATGAGAGAGTCAGACAGATAACGTGAGTGTAAAGAAAGATGCTGTTACTGTCGGAGTGGTAATACAACAACACAGCCTCAATGCAAACGTTTCAAGCTTCGTTGCTGTATAAGAAAAGTGATGGTCTGTCAACATTCCCTGGGCCTTCTGACTACGGTCAGAAGGCTTTGACCAGAAGGTTAGAAAGTAACAAAGTGTACACTTAACCAAAGTGGATCTGTTGTGAACTGTTACACCCAAGTCTACCTCACCCAGCGTCGCCTTCAAATTAGCCTCCATCCCCGCATATTCTCTCTCGAGGTAGCCAGCAAACGTCTTTCTCTGTGGCAGCTTGACATTGTTCTTCGTGGGTATTTTCTCTATGATGCATCGATATGAGGGCGAGTCAACAGTGCAAATAGGTAGCATCTGCCAAGTGGAGAAGGACTCAAGAAGCTCATCGCCGTATACCAGACGTAGTATTTTTCGCGTTGAAAACGTTTTGCTGCTCGCACATAGTTTACAAAGGACAATAATGTTCTTTGCCTCTTTGACCGAGACAAACTCTAAATAATGGCATGAATACCTCCAGCTTTTGAACGTGTATTTCTCTTCTCCTGGCTTCAGGCTCCATCATGCTGCTTCGGTTTGTTTTGAAGTAGACATCACAACCTGTCTGTCTGACCTGTCACGCCAATACGATGACATATGTGCTGCGCGACAGGTCTACCTGAGTCCGTGAGGATTACTTTTTCTTTTTATCTCTTTTTACATAGAAAACACTGCATTCTGGCGGGCAATGATCTAATTAATTAACACAGCGTTACTTGGATTAGTAACTGTAATATAATTACTGTTTTGGAAATTGTAACACCTTCTATTACTTCGTTACTGAAAAAGTAACTAATTACAGTAACGCGTTACGAAGTAATGCGTTACTGTAATTAGTTACTGGTCGCAGGGCAGGTTCTTGTCAGCACCTCGGTCCTGTTTGCTTTCTTTGGAAAAGTATTGATTCAACTTAGCCGTCTGAAGTCGGCAAACAGACAGCGGCAGCTGGCCCAGATGCACACGCACCCCCTCCCTATCAGTGTGGCAGGAGAGATGCTTAGAGGTTTGAGCAGTGTTGGAATGGACTTTTAAGGGATGATTCTTTTTTCTTTTCAAGCTATATTCGGATGAATCTTTGGAAGAAATTGGTGGGGTCATCCCTATTAGTCTAGCAGCAAGTCCTCAAAAAAGGCTTTAGTTTTTGAGATACCCCTACCCGAGGTAGAACAAATGACAACAATGATTTTTCTTATCTTTAGGGTCTCCCATTAATGAAATTGATTGTTGTCAAAAACAAAATTGGGGGAAAAAATGTTTTTTTGGCTGTTCTTTAAACTACCCCAATCCCTGAAAAAGAGCCAAATTAGGCCAGTCCGAATAGGGGAAAGGTGACAAAAAAGCCAATAACTTGAGAATGCTCACTCTTTTCCTCATCAGATTTGCTGAGGTATGAACCAGGTGGCTGCCCTACATCACCAAATAGTCAGAAAATGATTTACCTAAAAAGATAATGAATTATAGTCCTGTAAATATAGCTTTAGTTTAGGCGGAAATTGTAATTTGTGGTGATAGGAACATGACTCCATCACTTTTCTCTCATTTATCAGAAAAACTGAAATCCCTGAAAAATATACCATTACGGAGTTGTCTAGGGTGCTATTGAACACTGACCAGTAGCTGTATGGAGATATCTGGTACAGTTGTATTGCAAATGAGATTTCTTTAGACATAGGCCTACTATCTCTTCTCTGAAACAGTCAAATTAGGTCACTGGCATAATAGTCTATAAGTTAAGAATGCTCACTCTGATGGTCATCATATTTGGAGAGGGAAATACCAGGTGGCTGAACTACATCACCAAATAGTCAGAATGTGAGTAACCCAATAAAATAAAGATGATCTAAATTACAAACCGCCTGGAGCGGCTGTAGCTCAGGAGGTAGAGCGGGTCGTCCACTAATCGATTTGGATCAAAGAGGTCGGTGGTTCAATTCCCACCTCCTCCAGTCTGCATGTCGAAGTGTCCTTGGTCAAGATACTGAACCCCAAATTGCTCCTGATGGTGTGCCAGCACCCTAACCTGCCGCCATCGGTGCATGAATAGGTGAATGTACTGATTGTAAAGCGCTTTAAATAAAAGCGCAAGCCATTTACCATTACCATAAAACAGAAATAACAAGCTGTAAATATTGGAAGTTTGATTGAAACTGGAACATTAATCCAAGTATAAAAATGGACTGATGTGCACAAACTTGTATGAACTGAGGTTCATAATTGCATCAACAACATATGCAGCCTCTGCAAATTTGCCACCAACAGAGGATGCATTTGCACAACATGTGCAAAGAGCAATGTATCAGACAGCGATATGGTGTCACAGTCACATGCCCAAACCAATGTTATGGAGTCCTATCGGCAAGGGATGGATTGTCAGAGATGGAGCCATTAAATCAGTCCTATTTAGGAAACCCCCAGCACCTACAGAAGTGAGAGACATTACTTACTTGTATTGCAAAGATCCAAACTGTTGAGAGTGGAAAGTGCCAGTGCCTCTCTGTTGGCCTCCCCTGTACGGAGTTCTGCACCTGCTGTGCAGAATGTCAAAATGTGTCCCCAAACATCTGAGGAACCTGACATTTGACATTCTAGTATCTATATACTTGACCTCTCACTGAAACACATCTTATGTACGCGCAGCAACAATGAAACATCCAAATACTTCGGAAAAAGTTTACAATATGATACACAGAAGAGGATTTTTTTTTACATTGTGATAGCTTAATCTGACAAATGGACAATGATACTAAGGATGCAGTATATTAAACACGATTGTCTCCAGATAGACAGGCTGCCTACAGACTGAGCAATATTTAGACAGTTTGTTTGCATCAGTCTTTTGCAATCCTTACAATTGCAGTCCATGGAGTATAAGCTTGTGAATGTGCCCCAGACTCGAAAACACTGGCACAATAATCTGGTACGGTCATAATACGTTCAACAAAGGGCTGATACTGTATTTCATATTTGGATATTTGGACTTTGGCTGTGAAACAAGTGTCCATATGCCAGGTCAAATGAGCAGTATTTTGTTTTCTAGTCTGTTCTCCTGTTTTTGTTCATTAAATGAAATGAAGCACTGAGATTTGGGGCTACCATAAAACAAATGTATTATGATTACTATTATACTTGTATTATTCCATCATGTGAAGACAGGAGATACTACTGATTTATAGTTTGGATTAATGTTCCAGTTTCAATAAAACTTCCAATATTTACACCTTGTATTTCTATGTTTTAGAGGCTTGTAATTTAGATCAACTTTATTTTATTGGGTTCCCCACATTCTGACTATTTGGTGATGTAGTTCAGCCACCTGGTATTTCCCTCTCCAAATATGATGATCATCAGAGTGAGCATTCTTAACTTATAGGCCACAGTACCCATCTGACCTCAAACACTATACCGTCCCAACTCCAACATCCCCTTCATCTCCAAAACTCTTGAGAGGGTGGTTGCCGCCCAAATCCAGTCCCACCTCGACTCAAACATCCTCCACGAACCATTTCAATATGGTTTCCGCCCTAATCACAGCACTGAAACAGCCCTGTTAAAAATAAATAATGACCTCCTCCGTGCAGCTGACTCTGGACTCCTCACCATCCTCATCCTCCTTGACCTCTCCACTGCTTTCAATACCATCTCCCACCCACTACTTGTGGAGCACCTGGCGAACATTGGAATCACTGGTGTTGCACTTTCCTGGTTTGCATCCTACCTCCCGACAGACGACAGTTAGTCCAACTAGGGAACCACTCGTCCGGGTGTTCTGCCATTTGACCCAGGGGTCAGTATTGGGTCCACTCCTATTCATCACCTACCTCCTCCCCCTGGGTAAAATCCTCCGACACTATGGTGTCCAGTTTCACTGCTACGCCGATGATACCCAGGTCTATATCTCCACCAAACCCACCGCCGCTCTTCCTCCCACCTCCCTCACTGCCTGCCTCCAGGACATCAGGAGCTGGATGAGCAGTAACTTCCTGAAGTTAAATGCCAGTAAAACCGAGGCCCTCCTCATCGGCTCCAAAAACATCCTCTCCAAAGCTCAAAACACCACTGCCCCAAACATCATCATTGACAGCTTCCCTGTTCCCTTCTCCACCCAAGTCAAGAGCCTCCGCGTCATTCTGGACAGCACCCTTTCCTTTGCACCCCACATAAAAACATCACCCGGTCTGCTTTCTTCCACATCCGCAACATCTCCAGACTCCGCCCATCCCTGTCCCAACACAGCACCAAAGTCCTCATCCTGATCCACGTTACATCCCAGATTGATTACTGCAGCTCTCTTCTCTCTGGCCTACCCACCAAATTGCTCAACAGACTCCAAATGCCTGGATCATCACCCGCAGTAAATCATCTGACCACCTCACCCCTGTCCTCATTCAACTCCACTGGCTTCCCATTCACTACCGGATTGACTTCAAAAACCTTCTGCTCACTTACAAAGCCCTACACAACCTAGCACCCACCCATCTCTCTGACCTCCTCCAGGAATACACCCCTTCCCGCTCCCTACGCTCTTCTTCAGCTGGCCTCCTGACTGTCCCGCCTCCCTCGCCTCAGTACCATGGGTGCTAGGGCCTTCAGCTGCTCTGCACCCAGACTCTGGAACTCGTTGCCATCACACATCCAACAGCTGACTCCATCACCACATTCAAATCCCACCTCAAAACCCACCTGTTCAAATTGGCCTACTACCTTTAATCATATACAGTACTCAATCTGTTATTCGCCTGCCGTGTGTATCTTCTGTCTTTTCTTATATCTACGCTCGTCATATTTTAATGATGCTGGTGTTTGCAATGCTTGTTTTTATGTATGATATTTTAGAATGTCATGTCTCTTTTATGCACTGTACAATGAGCTTGGGTGTTTTGAAAGGTGTCACCAAATAAAATGTATTATTATTAGTATTATGCCACTTAAAGAAATCTCATTTGCAATAGAACGATACGAGATATCGCCATACAACTACTGGTCAGTGTTCAATAGCACCCTAGACAATTCAGTAATGGTATATTTTTAGGGTTTTCTTTTTTCTGATAAATGAGAGAAAAGTGATGGAGTCCTATGTTCCTATCACCACAAAGTACAATTTCTGCCTAAACTAAAGCTATGTTTACAGGACTATAATTCATTATCTTTTTAGGTAAATCATTTTCTGACTATTTGGTGATGTAGGGCAGCCACCTGGTTCATACCTCAGCAAATCTGACGAGGAAAAGAGTGAGCATTCCCAAGTTATAGGCTTTTATGCCACTTATTCCCCATTCAGAATAACATACAATAATTTGACTGTTTCAGTGAAGAGGTAGTAGGCCTATGTCTAAAGAAATCTCATTTGCAATAGAACTGTACCAGATATCTCCATACAACTACTGGTAGTGTTCAATAGCACCCTAGACAATTCAGTAATGGTATATTTTTCAGGGATTTCAGTTTTTCTGATAAATGAGAGAAAAGTGATGTCCTATGTTCCTATCACCACAAAGTACAATTTCCGCCTAAACTAAAGCTATATTTACAGGACTATAATTCATTATCTTTTTAGGTAAATCATTTTTTGACTATTTGGTGATGTACGGCAGCCACCTGGTTCATACCTCAGCAAATCTGATGAGGAAAAGAGTGAGCATTCTCAAGTTATTGGCTTTTTTGTCACCTTTCCCCTATTCGGACTGGCCTAATTTGGCTCTTTTTCAGGGATTGGGGTAGTTCTAAAGAACAGCCAAAAAAACATCTTTTCCCCAAATTTTTTTTTGACAACAATCAATTTCATTAATGGGAGACCCTAAAGATGAGAAAAATCATTGTTGTCATTTGTTCTACCTCGGGTAGGGGTATCTCAAAATCTGAGGGCCCATTCTGCTAGACTATATGTTCCCCGGGTCCTATGTTCCCCGTTTTTGTGGGACCGGGGAACATAGAACCCTTTCTATGAAAAAGGGTCCTATGTTCCCCGCTTTTCCCAAATAGGGTCCTATGTTCTCCGCTATGTTCCCTGGTCCGATGTGTCTCCCGAAATGAGCAGGCCCTTTCCAAATCTTACGGAGAGTGTTGTCTGCGCCCATATCCATTGATTGAATCACGCGATCATATGAGGTAGGCTGTTTTTGGCATTTCGGGAGAAACATCGGACCAGGGAACATAGCGGGGAACATAGGACCCTATTTGGGAAAAGCGGGGAACATAGGACCCTTTTTCATAGAAAGGGTTCTATGTTCCCCGGTCCCACAAAAACGGGGAACATAGGACCCGGGGAATATAGGACCCGGGGAACATAGGTACGCTCCCAAATTGGTAATGGCAGTGGTTGGCTTGGTTTGGCTGTCTGATACTAAACATCACTGCTAGGTCTAAATGAGTCCTTAGCTTCATCAAACAATTTGAAAACAATATAGGCTACAGTAATCAGCAGCAATGTTTGTTCATTGTAAACGAGAATGATTTTGCCACGTATTTTAATGTTTGGCCCCGAAATGCATTTCAATATAACCTTGCAAGCAAGCTGGATTCTCTCACGAGATTTGCGATAGAATCCAGCTGCCGAACAGCCAGCTGTCGACCAATCAGCGGAAGCTACAGGCGGCTTTGGGCTGGTGTGTGACGTCATCGACAAGCGTGCCCTGCTACCTGTTTCAGCTAATGCTTAGCTGATGCTAGCTATTGCTTATAGTTTTAGCTCTACAAATGTTAATATGGTACTTCATGAACTTTTAAAATTTGTAGTAGACGAATAACAATGTAGATTCCCGTTATGAGGTCAGTTTATCCGAATAACGCCTATTTGGATTTTCAATTTTAGAGCTGGGAAATTTAGCCAGCTGGGACCGGGGCTAGCATGCCAAGCCAGCATGGCTGGACATGCCAAGCTCTGTAAAAAATCTGGAAATTTTATGTGTCACTGATTATTGGTAAACATAATTTATCGATAGAATATAGTTTAAGATTTTGCACCTATTGTTAAGCTCTCCTGGTAGATCCGGCATATACCGATAGATAATCCACCAAGCAGCACTTAAATACACAATAAAAGTTAAAACATTCATTGCTTACGTGTACTTTTGATAGTGGGGAAACAAATGTCTGGGAGCAGAGAAACAAGGAAGGGATCTTTCTTACAGTTTGAAATTATATCGAAATAGATGCTACATGGTCTATGTGCCGAATTGTTACAGATATCAAAACATTTCAATAAATATAAACCTAAAGCTTTCAGATTTGAAGGCTGCTACCAGGCTGTTTTTCCTCTTCTCTGCCTACCTGACATCCTCTCGGCTCCAGGGTTGGTCAGCTCCCTTTCGTGTTCCAACATCAACATCTTTATATGAATTTATATCAACACATCTTATCATTTTATCCAACCGTGCCTCAACCAGACAACAGAGAAGGAGCGATCATCTGCGATACATGATTCAGATTTACATTCAACACTAGCACAATGCCATCTTTCCTCAGTTTATTCTCACAAAAGCAAGCAAACATCTGATAAATAAACTGATAAATGCACTGATAAATAAATGTTCAAATTCACTAGTCCTTAACATTAAATAGTAGCATTAAATCAAGTTGTTTCTCACCATTTAGCATTAGCTGATGTTATTGCCATGATCCCATTAACAACAAATGGATCACCAACAATACTTAACGGTATACATCTCAGGAGAGCAGAAGAGCTTATAATAAGCCATACATGAAGATTAACATTATACAACACTTTAACTATTTAACGCTACACACAGCCTTTACAGAGCATTGTGCAGGTTGAGTCTCAATAACGTTTAGCCGTCCGTCCACGGTGCTTGCTGCCTGGTATCATCAGATCAGTCCGGTGTCCGGTGTCATCAGTCCCTAAAAAATCAACAAGGATACATGTTATTGCTGTTAATATTACTCATCACACATCCATATTTACAGTTGCAGTTAAGTAACGTTATTGCCAGTAAACTCGCTAACGTATGTATGCTAACAGACTCAGATCCAACACAGGTATGCAGGCCAGGGCAGTCAATCTGCAAGATTACATTTAAGGTGCAAATCGGCTACCTCCATGTTAACAAAAGCATTCATCCTCGGACATCAGCAGTTCTTCTTCAGTCTTTTGAATGGCGAATTGAACAGTCAATGATCGCACCCTGCAGCTGGATTTGTTGTTAGCATCTTAGCTAGCCTGCTTCGGAGCCGAGCTACTACGTCATATCCCAGTCCCAGTGATAGACAGATGCTTCATCCAATCATCTGCCAAGTAGTTTTTTCCCCCCGTGACATTGGCTCTGGGCAGGTAACCTCGCGTCACCAGATCTTCTCGGCGAGAAAGAGCCTGGCCTCCCTTTACAAGTGATTTTGTCACCCTGCCTGTTTCCGGCCTAGAGCCCGCCCTAGACAGGAAACAACAGCGGAAATAGCTTGTTAACTTATTGAGTGCCATGGACGAGTATGTTCGTCAATTGGTTTAGTAACGTAGAGTCCCAAGGACGAGTATGTTCGTCAATTGTGTTTTTTGACGGTGGGACGTGCATCAAAGCCAGATCCATCTCCTGTGAAAGTATGGTGGCTGTTGAATGTGTAAAAGCTATTTTAGGGACCCATTAGGTGGCGACAGTGCTCTCCAGATTACAGAAAGGCGAGGAAAAAAGAGAGAAGAAGTCGTTGGGGAAACGGAAATCGCATCGCATCCGTATGCATCGATATGCATGAAGCATAACGTTAGCTGTGCCTGCAGCAGCCAATCTGCTGCCACAATTGAGCACCTCCGTGTCCGCTGCGATAGCCCATCCGCATGATTTTGTTATTAGTTGTTATTATTCTCAACTGGAAGCATGGGAGCCGGTGACAAATACACGCGGAACGCTGTAAAAAAGCTGGATGTAGCGGACTTTTCAGTGCAGAGCAAACGCAGCATAAAGCCCCAGAGACACTCCCATACGGAGGAGGAGTGTGCAGTTGAGGGGGGGGGGGGGGGCGTTGGGGCACGCAGAGCAGCACACAACACTGACCCAGACAAATCAAGACCAGCAAGAAGCTGCAACCAGCTGCTGGTTGCAGCTTAAAAGTATTGTTTTGCCAAACAAAATTCCTTGGTTTTCGCTGTTCTATTGAAGGAAATTATTTTTGAGGTGTGACTACATCAGAAAATATTAGCTTCAGTCAGTGATGTGCATGAAATGTTTAATTTCACAAAAGGCTCTTTATCTCAGCTTCTAGAAAAAAACGGCTGTTTTTGGTTAAATCAAGCTATCTTCTCCGGCTGATAACTAAAGAACGGAAAATGGTATCAATAAACTTTTTTTTGCTGCTGATACAATAGAGTCTCATCGTTCTTTGTGCGTGTTCGGTGTTTACATAGTAATATCACACAATATTCTGTGGGCCTTGAGAAATCACTGAAAACTAGGGGTGTCACGATACACTCAGTTCACGATACGATACGTATCACGATACTGGGTTCACGATAACGATACGATACGATACGATTTTAACAATATTTTTTAAAACTTGAATAATGACAATATATGACTGGAAAAGTAGTATTTTATTTGAAATGCACAAATACAAAACATGCTGTTGTGGGAAATTGTTATTACAATAACAACTAGAAAAAACATGAGATTGGAGATAAGGCTTATCTTGAAATAGAATGAGTTACACCGTCACTTAGATTTACTTTGAACTAAAAGGTTTCTCAGCAGTATAAATTCTCATTATGCATCTTCAGTTTTTCTTCAAACTCAAACAACAAGACTTTTCTTAATCTATTTTTTATGCATCTTCAGTTTTTCCTGTCAAGTAAACAGTTTTGCCAGAAACTCAATTGAATGGTTTCTCTCCTGTATAACTTCTCATGTGTCTCTTCAGAGACTTGTTCAACTGAACTACTTTCCACACATTGAACTTCAACAAACAAAGACGTTTCTTAGTCTATTTTTTGAATTTTTTTTTTTTTTTTTTTTTTTTTTTTTTTTTTTTTTTGCGATATGAGATTTCATCTCAACGATACATATCGTGACGTTTTACTATCGCGAAATTTCGTGGGACGATATATTGTGACACCCCTACTGAAAACGCTCTGAAACTCTGGCACTGGGAGCGTCCGTTCTCCAAAAGTGGCTGGCACTCAATGAGTTAACTTGACACAATGTATAAGAAAATAAAACGGCAAACAACAAAACAAAAGATAGACGTACCGAATGAAGTTTTTGAATTCACAATATCACATATTTTAAGCCAATACAGAAGCTTTACTTTTCAAACAAATGGCCAGTTGATGAAATAGTTATAACGCTAGTTGCCTGTCCGCTGTTATTGATAATGGAGGATCAAGTACAACAGTTGAAGCATCTCTGCTGCCTGTGCTGGGAAAGACATGGACATTGATCATAAGATTTCACATGGTGAGTACTGCATTGTCTTTGGCTCTCCAGAAACCTTCCTCGGCAGTGACTAAAATGTCCTAACGCTACTATACAACTTGTGTTGTTGTTCTTTTCAGGCTCTAGCTAACGTAACCTCGCCACGTCAAGCTAACGGCAACAAAGACGTTTTTTGGCGCACTTATTTCCGGTGTTGTTTCCTGTTTCCTTGTTTTACGCCCCCGTGACACAAAAGCGGAGTAAAAGGTGCCCAGACTACTGGGCAGGCCATACCCAGATGGATGTGCGGTTTGGTTTGTGAAAACAAACAATACCGCCCCCATCTGGCAATGTCAGGTTAATTTCAGTTGGCAGTGGCTCCAATGTTCAGATTGGAACAATGCAATTTTGGCAATGATGAGTGAGCACTTTTTAAAATAACAAATGACTTGACCTGAACAGTTAGTTCCATGGTGTTTTTTTAAACCTCTAAATGATCCTGTGAGGCAGATCAGAGGGTAAAAATGACAATGAGTTGGCTTTTACAGCATATCAAACAGCGACTCTCTATGAATAAAAATTACAGCGGCCCTTTGTTACACATGAATATCTCTCGGTTTCTCTCTTCCCTTCCCTGACTTCTCTGCCCCTCCCCCCTTCCTCTCACCGCTCTTCCGCCTAACCCATTATTCCACAGCTTGTGTGAAAAGGCTAATCGCTCAAATCATTCAAAGGCAACTATTGTGTTTGACACTGGGGAGCATAACCATCATCACAAGCAGCCGCTAATGGCTCTCTCTGGATCGGGCAGAAAAGCTGGGCAGCTCAGCCTAGCACGGCGCAGTGCAGCGGGGCCAAATGCTGTGGGCAGTGGGCACCACAATGCCAAAGCCCGGGCCAAATTTTACCCTAATGAATTTGGGCCTTGCCAGGTTACTGCAAAAGCCGGCTGCAGCCATCCAATACCCTCCTAGATGATCTGAAGCCACTCCCGTGCCCACCGCTCATGCCAGGGAGGCCGCTGCCATGTGAAAATAGAGGTGGAGGGAAGGGGTGTTCTGGCTGTTTTTGTCTTTGGCATCCATCCGCTTAGCTTCATTCCTACACACACACGCACGCACGCACGCACACACACACACACACATCATCATCATCATCATGATCATCATCATCAGTATATAAATGGGAGCTAGGGCTCTGTTTCTCTTTCCCACTGATGACATCATCAGTGATGTCATAAATTCACTCACACACACATGGCTATAGTTCAGTGATGATGTCATCAATGATGTCATCAGTGGTGATGTCATCAGTGATGATGTCATACATATGCATTGCATGCATCATTGTGACATCACTGATGTCATCAGTGACACACACACACACACACACACAAACACGCACACACACACACACACACGAGAGTGACTGAGGGAAAGGGAGAGAGGAGAGGGAGAAAGAGAGGGGGAGAGACGAAGGAGAGAGAGGGAGACATTGTGCGTGCGCCAATAGGCCAGGCGAGGCCACGCGGCAGCCGAACTGCGGGTGAGGCCGTGCAGCGGTAAACGGAGTCCACAGCACAAGAATTTCATACGTGATACTTGTACCACGGAGTGACAATAAAAGTCTTGAATCTTGAATCTTGATCGCCACTGTTCAAATTTGGAGAGAATGGGCCCTATCTTCCCAAAAGCGCTAATTTAGCGTTTGTGCTCGTTTAACGCCATGTGCAATGCAAATTGTGGGCGGACACAAGCGTATGCCTGTGATACTTGTACTGGGCATAGGCTGCCACAAGCCAAAGCAGGCGTTTCAGCGCTAAAATGTGGGGATGGATGGCATTATCCTATCGTCAGCAGCACGCAATTACTTTGCGCTAAGAGCTTTGAAAAGGACCTTTTACGCACAAATACCTCACTGCGCTGGGAGCGCACCGTAATCTCCGTGCAGCGTAGTGCAGTGCAAAAAATAATTCCTTTTGGATATGTCATTACGCACACCGTTGCCACGCCAATACATCAAATTATGCTGCTAAAATTGGGTATTAGCAGAAAATTCAGTGAGGCAATCAACTATAACTCACTGAGAAACTTTTATCACATCGCAAAGAGGCATGCCCGCCGAGAATTGCATCACCAACATATTTTGGGGCTGTTTTAACTTAGAAATCAGGGAGGTCACGATGACCAGACAATTATATCACTTTTAAACAGTTACATTTCTGTATAAACCATTACAATATGCTCCCGTGAGGTAGGGTTGCTGCCGGCGCTGGGGTGCAAAACTCGCCATAACACCTGGACTGCTATCTTCCCTGCCTTAAGGCACGCGCAAACAGGTGCGCAAGCAGGTAATAGGGGATAGCGCGCACACACACACACACACACACACACACACCTAAATTGCTTTGAAGCTTTTGCATATTGTATGTATCTAGGACCCATGGGAGTGATTGGAACTTTCCGCATGCGTTTTCCCAGTCAGATGTTGCAGGCTGAGCACAAGGTGCCGCGTCTATGTGCCGACAGGCCGCAGTGCCGACAGGCCGCAATGCCGATAGCCCACAAGCAGAACCAGCTGAGCGAGGCAGCGTGTCAGTGGACCGGCTGGAGCTAAGCTCTCCCAGCCCCCACGCCTAAACCTAACCTCCCCCACACCCTAACCCTAAACCTAACCTCTCCCACCCCCCACGCTTAAACCTAACCTCCCCCAGACCCTAACCCTAAACCTAAACTCTCCCACCCCCCACGTCTAAACCTAAGGTCGGCATTGCGGGTGGTCGGCATAGCAGGTGGACGCCGAGCACAAAGAAGAGCTTCCTATTATGCTTGATGACTTGATGAACATCCGGGCCGTTGTTGACGTTCCTACTGTAAACCCTGGGGAACTGGGGAAGACAACAATTTTGATATGCAGCCTGTAGACAATTTGTTGTGGCATGCAGGGTTCCTACGCAGGTCTGCAAAAGTATTAAAACTGAATTTGATCATTTCCAGGCCTTGCATAGTTTTGGAATTTGATGAGAGAAATCTGGAAAAATATGGAAAATGTTGTGGTTCGGGTCCAATACACACATAATTCTAGTTTTTATGTTGTTGTAGCCACTTTGAGTCCACCGTTTTTGTTGATGTGAAGAATAATGTTCAGATAGAGGGAGTCATTGTCAGCATGCATTATATCAAATACCTGGGACAATATGTAATAAAAAAATGAAAAGCATGTGAACCCTGCCAATCCCACATATTCTGATATTTGTGGCTGTGAAGAACAGTCTTCATCTATACCAGCGGTGCCCAAATTCTTTCCCATGAAGGGCCAAAACTCAATCTCGGTGGAGGGCCGAGGGCCAAAAATAAATGTTGTGGAATTACATTAAAATGTATTGTGTTTTATAGAAAATTAACATTCTAAATCTAAAATAACATTTCAATATAATAATCTACTTTTTATCTGTTTGGTAATTGTAATAATTTGCAATTGGTTATATATATTTAAAAAAACATCTGCATTTGTGGGGAGCTTAAACGTTTAATCAGTAAACACCCCGTTAAAAACCCCGGAAAATTAAATGCCTCCTTCATGTATGTACTGTATGTCTCCTCTCCTCTTTACAAAAAAGTGGAAAAACGAGCACACTCGGAGAGTCAAACAGAAAGGTCCGGTGCAAGGCACAAGCACAGAATCAAAACGCAGAACAAGCCAGCACACAAGATGTCCTTTTTTTGTAGTCTACACTGATGAAGGCCTAGGGCCGAAACTTGTTTGTGCTGTACCCCGGACTGAGGTAAATTAAAAGGAAAAAAAAGGACATCTTGTGTGCTGGCTTGTTCTGCGTTTTGATCCTCTCCTCTTTACCCCATATGTATGTTTATACCATGGTCTGGGTGAATACTCGATTCTGATTGGCTGCAAGGTGTCCATTATTTTGTGATATTGTACAGTGATAATGGACACCTAGCTAAATGGTCTGTTCACCGTTCATATCAATGCGCCATAGTTTCACAGTGGTATCAAGAGAGCTGTTTGAGCTCTATACCCCCGTTAAGGGTTAATATGACAATTTTGGATGTTGAGAAAAAAAGTGACTCGGTCAAAGTAAGTATTTAAATCACCCCTGTGTGCTCAGTTTATCAAAAATAACTCTTATTTACAATTTTGATTTTCGTTTCGGAGATTTTTAACCTTGCGTCACCAGGCTCTTCTCGGCGACAAAGAGGAGATTTCCCTCGGCTCGTGCACGAGCGGGGGCGAGCCCTTTGAGAGAGAGAGAGAGAGAGAGAGAGAGAGAGAGAGAGAGAGAGAGAGAGAGAGAGAGAGAGAGAGAGATGCATTTCACCACATACAGCACACGCAGTGCGAGCCCCCGCTGCACTGTTTCACTTCCTGAAACTCTTCGCTCTTAAATGTTAATATACTTGGCCAATACGTATCTATCCAACACGTTCTCACTCCGACCACGTAGCATATTGACGCTTTGTCCCGTCCCTTATACGCCACTTGTTACTAACATGGTACCCTTGAGCGACCCATGAAACGACTTGGGCTTTCCGACTAAACTCAATGCAAACCCATAGAAGTCAACTTTGACGCTTATGGCAACTGCTCCCCCATCAGACTAACTGCTCGCCCATTAGTCAACTGCTCACCATTAGCGTCTGGGGGGAGGTTAGGTTTAGGCGTGGGAGGTGGGAGAGGTTAGGTTTAGGGTCTGGGGGAGGTTAGGTTTAGGCATGGGGTGGGAGAGGTTAGGGTTAGGGTTAGGGTCTGGGAGAGGTTAGGTTTAGGCATGGGGTGGGAGAGGTTAGGTTTAGGGTTAGGGTCTGGGAGAGGTTAGCTCCTCCAGACCCTAATGGGCGAGCAGTTGACTAATGGTGGAGCAGTTAGGCTAATAGGGGAGCAGTTGCCATAAGCGTCAAAGATGACTTCCATGGGTTTGCATTGAGTTTAGTCGGAAAGCCCAAGTCGTTTCATGTGTCGCTCAAGGATACCATGTTAGTAACAAGCGACGCACAAGGGACAGGACAAAGCGTCAATATGCGACGCGCTCAGAGTGAGAACGGGTTGATCTATCATACAAAATAAAGCAAGCAGCCAAACGGTAATGTCTTCATTTAATGTAGAACGCAAAACATCGTTAAACCTGCATTCCTGTGATAAAGTTAACGTTTGAGTCGGCTTTAAAACGGAGGGTGGTGCAGGTGGGAGGGACTATTTTATTTTGTGGAAGACTGATTTACAGACATTTAGCCATTTAGATTGCTTTATTTATTACACATGGAAATATAAATGACTGGTCTTATTGTTTTGTTGGCAAGTGACCATGGTATAAGCGGGTTAATGCACTTCGAGGTGTACATTATCACTTTTTAAGGGACTTCGCGGAGGCAAACCATCCTCGGCTTCGCCTCGGACGGTTCACGCCTCTCGCGTCGTCCCTTAAAAAGTGATAATGTACACCTCGTCGTGCATTAACCCTTACATATGTCACTTACATTGTATCCCTGTCAGTTGCCCTATGTATGCACACATTTTTCTATTTCTTCTTCTTTTAAACTTTTTGTACCTTACCTCTCTACCTGTCGAGGGACTCCGGATGGAAATTAGCTAAGGCTATAATCCGGCACATTTACATGCAAATGTAAATGTGGGGGGAATTGGTCAGCACTGATCTATACAGTGACATGAGTTATCAGGCTCTATCGTCCCACTGGCCTTACATTAGCGCTTAGCACCAGGCACAGCCCATATTAGTGGGCGTGGACCGGCGTAGTTGATATTTTCGTGTCAGCGCTACACGCGACCTTAAAGTCGAGGTGAACCCTTTCGTCACGTGCATCTGAGTCCGTTTCAGACTGACAACAAATTGAGAGGCGGACCATATACAGTACGTGTCGATGATTTGATTTGACAAATCTGAGGACTGGCTTTGGCATTGGCCAATCCTGGCGTGTTCCACCCCCAAATCCAGGTGGGATTCAGCGTGTTGTCGTGCTACGCGAGTGGGATCCGCGGAGTACCAGGCAGCCACCGGCTTCGTGCGGAACGAGCGGACAATCCGATGCATGGGTGGTCCCCGCCCGCCTGGAATCTCCGAGAGACGACCCCTGACAGCCAGGGAGGCTGTCAGGCTCGGAGGCGCGCGCCATCATCGTTATAAATGTAAATAATATTCCTGGAATGCGTGTTTTTCTTTGCATCCTTAGAAATTACTGTTTGATTTAGTTTGCATAATTGCTAAAGTTAGTAGTTAGTTTATGGGCTAGAAACTCTGCCAGATGACGGGCACTAGGTGCCATTTTCCCCTTCATTTGGAAGAGAAAATGATCCTGAAATGAAGATTTGATTGACAGCTGCATGTCGTGAAATGATTGGTTGAAATGGGGTAGAAATTTGATAGTACTAGGTGACGTCAGCAAACTGTACATTACTGTTATCAATGAAATCTTGAAAAATGAACTTTTGATGTGAAAAAGTGTGAAAAACTAAAGAAATTAGATTTTTGTGATTTGTTTTGCATACATTATTAAATAGGTGCACTGCATACCCAGGTATTTTAACTAAAAGAAAAGAAAAGTCATTTTTGGGTTCAGCTTGACTTTAAGCATTATAACCATGCCTTTTAAGCGTAGAATTATTCACAACGTGCTCATTGGAGAACTGCAGTAATAGAATCACAATGTCCCTTTCATGTTCCATTCCACGGGGCGATCCAATCCGGTCAGAAAAGCGCGACCAAAGCGCTCTGAGTGCTGTCTCCATATATATTATTCCATATTATTATGCTTCTCAAACCAATCTCACTGCAGTTTAAATACAGCAAGCATGTAAATACGCTACACTATAGCAAGATCAACGTGAAAAGAATGTTCTAAACGCATCGGCTAGAAAAATATAGCCTATCCCTGGATGTCATGATGAGATTAGATTGGTGAAAGTTTGGGCAGAATGATATCGTTTTCTCTCGCTACCTTTTCTTCTCCCCCACTGCACAGGTAGGATGATGCAACAGCCTCTGAATGACAGGGGCTCAAAACTACGATATAACAACTTTTTTTTTCATCGGTCATTGTGCCTGTCTGACGCACGAGAGAGACGGAGTGAGAGAGAGAGAGTGAGATGGCAGAGGAGAGCTGCGTGCAATTACGCACAATAATATCCCCGGCGCACTGAATAAGGCCTGGTTTTGAAAAGCGATAAACGCTAAATTAACGCCAGGGGAGAAGATAGCGTTAGACCGGTATTTAAAGCGCATTTTGGGGCATAAAAACATGAGGCTATCTTCCCGAGGCAGGCGCAAAGCGTGTTTTTTTGCGTTTAACGCCAGTTTAGCGCCTAAGGCCAGTGGGAAGATAGGGGCCAAGATAGACATCTGCATGAATCATATTGAATACCAGACAAAACCTTCAATAAATGGGGACATTTATATCTATGCCTTTGATTTACCATCACAGCATAAACACAATGCATAACCCCTCCTAATGTGATTTCAGAAAATCTCGGTAATTATGCATGAAATATTACCTTTCAGAACATGTGGTATAGCATCTTATTTTATTCCAAAATAACAGGACAGAAATGTGAGAGACTCTCTTTTTTTTACCGTGTATTTATTGAGTTTTTCACAGGATCTCATACTTTGCAGTAATGCATTTTGAACATTATTCAGAAAAAGCTATTCTTATGAATCTTTGAGTGTGCAAAGATAATGTGGCCTGCAAAGCTGGGTTAGTGTTCGTGACAGCATTTCATTGAGAAATGTTATAGTGTTTCAAAGGGATGCACCTTGCGGTTACAAACTGAAAAACTTCCATTTGAAAAAGTAATAGTATTAAATACTAATTATATATAGCTATATTTCATGTGCTACATTTCAGGTGACAATCTGTGATGACATCTCTGCTGAATAACAGCTCATGGGTGGTCACAGCTTGACAAAACAAAGTTGCTCAGCCTCTGGAGATCTGGGATGTAGGCTCCCGGTAGTCCTTCTCAATGCTCTCCAATCCACATATCCTACAGGAGAACATAAAACTCTTATTCTTTGTGCAATTCTTTTAAAATCAATGCTAAAACATTTTAGGGTAAAATATTGACATCAGTAACTGGTGATCTGCAGTGCAGATACACTACTACTGTAACAGTCTTGGTTTTTGTCTTCGTTATCTCACGACGACGACAACGACGACAACGACAATGACAACGTCATCATCTCTGAGAGATCATCTCAGAGAGATGATGACGTCGTCGTCATGACCTGGAAGAGCTCCCGCAAGGGGCTACAGTAACAATAGTGTTACATTTGGTGCAGGGTGAGAAATTAGCATTGCCAAGTGAAATTCCAGGGGTGCTGTGTCAGAAAGGTGCAGGGGCTGCAGCCGCCACCAGGGGCGGCTGCAGCCCGGGAGCTCCCCAGGTCCACGCCGGTGAGCGTGTGGGAGGATTACAATATTCCCTCTAGTTCTACTCTCCCCCGAACAGGCGCCCCGACTGACCAGAGGAGGCGCTGGTGCAGGGAGTACTCATACCCCACCGGCTTCCCACCCACAGACCAATTGTGTCTGTAGGAACGTCAAGCTGGAAGTACCGCTGCCGGGAATTGAACCCGGGTCTCCGCTTGACCTACTTATAATAGGCTAGTGGACTTTTTCACGTCAACTTCTTTTCAATCTCAGCATAGCCATACCATTTTTTCGGATCTGGTCATCAAGACCTGTAAAAGCAGCCTAACTGACTAGCAGGTGCCAGATTGAAGATAAATAGTGACATTTTCTTCATAGTGATCCAATATTAATGACAGCAACTGGGAGAGCTCCCTACCAAGACACAAACAGCAAGCATAGACAGGTGTGTTTAATTTGTGTCCTGGCATGTACCTCCATGCGCAAAGTTAGACTTTAAAAAGGTGTCTGACGTCAAACGTAACGTAGCGGCCCACTCTGACAACTAATCCGTACTTACCCTGCACTCTGTCTTAGGGCAGATAGACAACGGTCATAATGCGTGGATGGTGAAAGGCAACAGAGATTTTGCATAATGGTAAACTTAACTTTTTCCTGGCATAATAGTTAGACGTTACCACTTTATTACCATAAAAGTGGGGGGACAAGAAGTCTTCCATCATTCCACCTACTCCCCACATGTCCCTGCCTCTCCTCCCCCTCCCCTCCTCCTCCGTCCAATATGCTCTAGCCCCCCCCCCCCCTCCCAGCTGTGTTACAGGTAGCGAAAGTCTCCTTCAATTAGATGTAATCATCACTCACGGTCAATGATTGCGCTAAAGGCTAACTTCCAGTCTATGAGGGGGCCTTTGCCTCTAATGTACTGATTCAGCTTGTCTCGGCCAACTTCTCTGTCTGCTGAAACCAAAGCAATTTAGTCGTTGCCCAAGGCTCTTTTGGCAGCAGCAGTTGAGCAAGCTAACACAGAGAGAGAGAGAGAGAGAGAGAGAGAGATAGGGGGAGAGATCGGAGGGAGGTTGAGAGAGAGAGAGAGAGAGAGTTTAAAGGAGGGGGAGGACTCTCGCTCTCTGAGATACAATTTAATCTGAGACATCTGTGCGCAGGCAGGCAGCTTTTCCTTAGAGGAGACTTAAGCAGTCTTATAGATGGGCTGTGTTTGAAGTGCAGGGGAATTATCACTTTCTTCCAATAACAGTGCCACGGAGAGAGAGGGAGGGAGAGAGAGAGGGAGAGAGGGGGAAAATACTAAATCTAGTTAATCTCCTTCACTCCAGAGGTGTGTGTCAGCCTGGACACATGAGAAGCTAATCCAATCATCAGACAGGAAAGACACACAGCTGACCAATCAAGTTACCACCTCACCAGCCAAAGAGACAAGGCCAGAGGAAATTAAATAGATTTTAACAGGGAGGGGGCTACGAAGAACTTGTATGTGTGTCTTTGTGTGTGTGTGTGCGTGTGCTGCGCATGTGTGTGTGTGTGTGTGTGTGTGTGTGCGCGTGTAATGGGTCTGACTCTGCGTTGTGTTTTGAATGAAATAATGGACAGTTCCCCAGGGCTGTTTGAGCAATGTTTCTGTATTGACAATGAGAAAGCACATTCAGAAGCTCAATCTGTCACAATGGTCTCTCACAGCATCTTTCCCAGGGAAAGTCCAGTAGCAAAGAGCGACAACAATGTACAATATACATAAAATAAAATAATAAAAATAAATACATAAAGTGCAACTGTATAAATAAATAATTCTTACACATGGTAATTTACATCAAAATAATAAACAGCATAAACCCACATACCTGTATTGACAATGAGAAAGCACATTCAGAAGCTCAGTCAGTCACAATGGTCTCTCACAGCATCTGTATAACATACAGTGAAATCACTATCTGTCTCATACTAGTGGCTAGCGCCATTTTCTTGAAAGTACCGCGACGCTCTATTATGACGAGATTCACGGCGTTCATGTGACTCTCACAGCTTCAACACACTTCGCCTCTACTTAGTAGATTTATGCATGAAACAAAATAAAACTGCAAACCTAAAACATACCAGTGTATATACAGTGACTTTACAAGTATTCCTCACTAAATTAACGTTATATTCACAACCAAAAACATTGGAAATACGGAGAGCAAAGTAGCGCATACCTTTCCCAGGGAAAGTCCAGTAGCAAAGAGGAAGTACCAAGTTGGCCAACGCGCGACAAGAACAGCCGTTTACAAAATAAAATACTCTGCGCAAAATAAAATGTAACTTAACGTTCTTCAAAGTAAGAGCTTCCAAATAATCTAACAAAACATACTTTGCCCTGTTCATGATATAGCGCAACAACATCCAACTACTACATTCACCCCGACTGTTTTGCGCTATATGATGAACACGACTCACATACATAAAATACATAGCACACAAGAGACTCCCTCTCACTTTCTCTCCATACAGTGTCTAGAGTCGCCACTATGCGGTCCCCTTACTACTAACTCACAAACCAGCCCAACCAGTTAAGAAACTATCCAATTAAGGACTAGGAAAAACGTGAGGTGATCAATCACACGCTAAACCACAGGAAAACATGCCATATACACATTTCGAGGCTATGGAACACATAGTGATACCCATTGTCGCAGACAACTGTAATACATTAAAGAGGTCCCTCGTATAACACAAGAAATAAAAACACATGTAACACAAAAAAACAGGAAAAAAAAAGTGTCCCTTCTAACGCGAAACTACACCCTAACCCGCTGAGTGGACATAGTCTGAATCAGCCTATTCACCGGCCTAATCAATCTACCCAATCTAGTGCGAAGCCCACCCCCTGCGGAACCCACAGATGCCCTATCCTGCTCTGCGGCTACACTCTGAGTCTCGCTCGCAGCTACAGAATCTATACCTGAGGTCCTGGCTGAAGGTGTGGAGTCACTAACTACAGGCTCCACAATACTGTGAGTACCTAATGACAGGTCAGATGGCTGCGAACTGCCCAAGCTTGACACAACTGACTCTGTATCTACATGAACGTGTAGCCCAGCACTCCCTCCAACACCCGTTCCCTCTGTTGAAAACCCACCAGCATCCCTACCATCAACCTGCTGTCCCTCCTCTGACTCACCTTGACCCTCAGACACGTCCAATAAAACTGAATCAGTCTCATCACTAACTTGGGACTCAGAAAGGTCAGATACCCAA
Organism: Poromitra crassiceps; assembly: GCF_964638095.1. Lineage (NCBI taxonomy): Eukaryota > Metazoa > Chordata > Actinopteri > Beryciformes > Melamphaidae > Poromitra > Poromitra crassiceps. Next base: position 54,756,917 of record NC_139623.1, read on the forward strand.
CGAGCTGTCCGGACATCACTCTGCTCTACCTGATCCGACGTGCTCCCTGTATCCTGGCTCTGACTGTCACTGGAGACAGAAAACTCAACCTCCTGATCCATCTCCCCCCCTGCAGGCAGCGGCAAAAAATTTACGGGCATGATCAGATTCCTGTGAACCGTCTTGATCCGACCCGTTACAGGATGTCGGATGCTATATGTGTGAAGCTGACCATTCTTACTTACAACCACATACACTGCACTCTCCCACCGATCAGCTAACTTCTTTTTCCCCCTTTCTCCTTTGTTCGCCAGCAGTACCCTATCCCCTTTCTCGACAGAGAATCCCTTCATCTTTCGATTATACCCTTCAGCTTGTTTGGCCTGCTGCTTGCTAATGTGTTTCTGAGCCAGCATCGCTGCCTCCCTCAGATCCTTCCCAAGAGCCTGGACATACCTATCAACGTCTACAGTGTCCCCATCCAAAAGAACACTCTCAAACATCACATCGACAGGCAAGCGAGGTGTGCGGCCGAACATCAAGAAAAAGGGCGGGAACCCTGTGGTTTCATGAACGGTACAGTTGTACGCAAAGGTCAATGTGCTCAGCATTTGAGGCCATTTTGCCTTTGACCGTGGTGGCAGTGCTCGGATCATCGAACCCAGGGTCCGATTAAAGCGTTCCGCCTGCCCGTTACCCATCGGATGGTACGGTGTGGTATGAGACTTCTCGACACCAGACAGTTGTAGGAGCTCAGCTATGAGTGAACTCTCAAAATTCGCTCCTTGATCGGAATGAAGACGTGCCGGAAATCCATACACAGAGAAGAAGTTATTCCATAACACCCGAGCAACTGTCTTAGCAGTTTGGTTTGGACAGGGATAAGCACAGGCCAGCCTGGTGAAGTGATCGGTAACGACCAACACATCAACCGACTTGTTGTTAACGTCCTCTGCGGTCCAGAAATCAACACATACTAGCTCCAGCGGTGCAGTAGTGACGATGGACACGAGAGGAGCCCTGGCTTCTGGCTCCGGAGCCTTGCTACACACACACCTCTTACACTGAGTCACATACAACTTCACATCATCAGTCATTGTACCCCAATAGAAACGTTGCCTGGCGAGCCATAACGTGCGATGCTGCCCCTGGTGGCCAGCCTCGTCATGTACCCCTTTCAGCACTCGACTCCTCAGCGCAACTGGTACAACATACTGGAACAGTTTCTTTTTGCTCACCGGATGCTTAGAAACACGATAGAGGACTCCTAGCCGGCTTGCGAGTTTTCCCCACTGTCTCAGTGTTCTGTTAGTCTCTTCCGACTCGTGAACTCTCTCCCGACGAGAAGGACGGTGACCTCTGTCCACAAAGAACCGTACTCTGTTCAAAACAGGGTCCTGGGACTGCATCTCCTGCAGTTCCTCATAGGTGAAAGTGGGCAGCGGGCTCTGACCCATAGATGCCACCTGCTGCAGATGTTGGACATGAGAGACAGCCCTCACTAGAACACCATCATCCCAGTGACGATGCACGTCCAATACAGCCGACACCTCCTCTCCTGTCATCTTACCCAAAGCACTAGCCTCACCCCCACAGACCACGGAAACACTTGAGATAGGCGGGAGTTGGCTCCCGACCTCTGGCTGCTCACAGGAGAGCCGAAACATATCCTGCACATGGGGCACAGAGACACCATCTGCCTCCTTCAACAACACCTCATAGGGAGTTCTCGTCAACCTATGCATCACCCTGCGCCTCACAAAAGGCTCTCTGCTCAGGGCATCAGCCACGGTGTTCTTAGGCCCGGGAATATACTGGATGTCGAAGTCGAAAGGAGCCAGCCTGGACACCCACCGATGCTCACACGCGTCCAATTTCGGCTTAGTCAGAATGTACTTGAGTGGATTATTATCGGTCCACACGGTAAATTTGTGCCCCTGCAACCAGTGACTAAACTTATCGTGGATGGCCCATTTCATGGCGAAGAACTCAAGCCTATGAGCTGGGAACTTTGACTGAGCATGGTTCAGTGACTTGCTAGCGAATGCAATAGGCCTAGCTGTGTCATAGCCATCCTGAACCTGTGAAAGCACAGCCCCTAATCCGCTGGATGATGCATCGACAGACAGAATAAAGGGCTTCGCAAAATCCGGATGGGCTAGCAACACCTGGTCAACTAGAGCATGCTTCAAGTTCTCAAATGCTTGCTTACACTCCGAGTTCCAATCAGCAGGAGTCAGTCTACGTGCAGCTTTCGGGCGCTTCTTACCACGGACCTTGCGTGGCTGTTTAGCCCCTGAGGTGAGCTGGAAAAGCGGCCTCGCAATCACAGAACAGTTCTCGATGAAATGCTGGTAGTATACGACCATGCCAAGGAACGAGCGAATCTTATCAGCAGATGGCGTGGCACCATCACTCTCCATGATATCAGACACGCTCAAGTTCGCAATGGCCTGCACCTTATCAGAGTCGGTGGCTATCCCCCCCTGCGAGATCACATGCCCCAGGAACTTTACAGACTTGAGCAGGAATTTACACTTCGTCGGGGATAACTTCAGGTTATTTTCCTGTAAGCGTTTGAAGACTAATTCAAGCCTCTCTAGACTCTCCTGCTCTGTCCGGCCAAAGACCAACACGTCGTCCAAATAACAGAGCAAGGACAGAAAGTTCTGATCGCCAAAGACTGTGAGCATCATCCGCATAAAAGTGGCCGGGCTATTACAGAGACCTTGCGGCATGCGGTTGTACTCATGTAACCCCAACGGCGACGAGAAAGCGGTGTATTTCTTATCGTCTTCGTGAAGCGGCACGTTGTAATACCCTGACGTCAGATCTAGCGTACTAAAAAAAAGCGTTGCCTCCTAGCGCTGCCAAGACGTCCGCCTGATGAGGCAACGGGTGAGCGTCCTTGACTGTTCTGGCGTTCAGCCAGCGAAAATCTGTGCACAATCTTGGTTTCCCGTTCTTCTTCCAGCACAAGACCAAAGGAGAAGCGTACTCACTATTGGACTTCCTAATTATGTCCCGCTCTTCCATCTCGTCCAGCGTCTCCCTTAATGTCTGATAGTGGGCTGGAGAGAGCCTTCGGTAAGGCAAACGAAAGGGGCGGTCATCCGTCAACCGTATACGGTGACAAAAGCCAGTAGCCTCCCCACAATCCAAACTGTGCCTGGAAAACACACTCTCATACTTCACAATCAAATCAGTCAATTTCTCCTTCCATACTGGGGACACTTCACACTCAGCCACTGACAACTCCTGGAGTCCTAACTCCCCAAGCCGAGAACCACCACTTGCTACGCTGCCACTTCCGGAACTCTGTGCGGTCAAACTGCCGTGACTGCTGTCACCGTTTACCCTCCCTACATTCTGATGAACTGTTTGGTCAGTACCAGCCTCAAAATCCTCCAGTGCAATGCACGGGGAAACATCAGCCACTTTAGCATTTCTCCGCAAAGTGACTCTGGATGGCGTCGGGTTGACCATTTTTACAGGTACCCAACCATCTCCCCACAAAGGGGTCACTACTCTGCCAACTAGTACGTTCCGGGGCACACAGCGTGATGAACTTGGCTCCACAACAACCGTACTACCAACTGAGAGCTTGGTCCCAAGGGGGAGGCGGCCCCACACAACATGTTCACTCATAGGCTCCAGTGTTACTGCTTTCTTTAGCCTAACTGTCCCCACTTTATCAGGAATCTCATCCCCCCTCCACCTATCCACATTGGCCAAAAAACGGATGAACTCACTATCCTTCTGCTGCTGGGCTGAATCAGGTTTGCCTACCACACGCCAATAGGCATCATTAGCTTTAAACTTCTTGATGATCGGTTTAAGCACATTAGTGCCCACCACCAGCTCGTCTACTTGTCCATCGACAATTAACACTGGGACAAGATAGTCTGAGTCAAACAGTCTAAGTTTCAGTTCACAAATCCCTGTTGGCTCTGTCTGCTTCCCCCCACATCCAACGAGTACAATGTCTGTCGAAGATATTAGATCACCACCCACAACTCCCGCCTCCCTCAGCTGAGGTATAAGATCCGCGCGCAGAGAAGTGGCCATAGACCCACTGTCTAACATCCCCTGTATCCTGACTTTGTCCCCCGCTAGTACACTAGTGAAAAACAGACTATCACTTTCTCCTATCCTCATTGTGTTCTGAAAAATCACTGTTTTACCTGGCGAACTCGATTCACATGCAGCAGAAAAAACAGATTGAACATCATCGTCAATGGAGGGAAAACTAATCAACTCCACATTGCCCTCCGCCAAAGAGGAGCTACTTAGTTTCCCGGAGTGTGAGAGACCTGAGTCTGGTTTGGAGATCGAGCAGGAACTGACTGGCTACAATTCGCACCAATGTGACTTGGTAAGTAACATCGGAAACACAGCTTATTCATCTTACAGTGTGCAGTAGTGCTGTGTTCGGGACTGCCACAGACCTTACAGTCGCGGGTGTACCCCCACCCTCTGTCCTGAGGTGAACTGTGGGCTAGCTGAGCGTTACTAGACAGGGTTCGCTCTAGCAAACTCAACACCCTATCCATCGTGTATTTCTCCTCACTAGAGGTGACGTGTTCTGGAGTGATCTTGGACGCTAATGCTGAGGACCCTCCCACTGGAGTGTTGTTGACCAACCCCTCTTCGCAAAATTCAGCTGCCACCCCTCTCTGCATCGATACCTGGCTCCCACAAAATCTCTGCACCTTCCTGTGATTATCTAAGTGTTCCTGCACTTCCTGAGCAGACCATTCACGAGGTGGCTTTGTTTTAAAGATCAGGGCCAGTTCTTTGTCGGGACAGTTACGAACAAACATGATGACTGCATGACGACTCAAATCAGTAGCAGGCTCACCTTTGCTGACTAAACACTGCTCAGTCATTTCAGCTGCTTTGTTGAGTTTAACCCAGTAATCAAGAGGGCTTTCCCCAGCGAGAGGCTGCACTGCGTAAAAATCCGCCAAAGGTAGGTCGGACTGTACAACATCCCCAAAATGGCGTCTTAGTACACCATAGACAATGTTAACATCAGTGACGTTAGGGTTACTGCGCAGCCATACTTTGGTGACATCTCTAGCTTTCCCTAGAAGCCTATTTATGACTTCTTCAATACATGCTACTCCACTGTAACCCTGTTTCGAAGAGTAACTCCGCATCAACTCTTCCCACTCAGAGATCGAGTACTTATCCGAGCTATCCCCTCTAAAGTAGGGTGGGAGATTGACTTCAGAACGCAGCACCAGATTTAACTTAGTAGCATCGATGACTGTGGTGCCACACTGATCTGAGTGAGAGACATGCTGAGATAATTCAGGGATCACAACAGATGTTTGGTCAAGGGTAACATTTTGTCTTAAGCTAGCCCTGATAGATTCCCCAATTTCAGCTCCAATTGATCGAACTAAATCAGCAAGCTGAGTGGAAGATGACCCTATACCACAGTCGGTCATGTTCTGGGGTGTGAGACCTACAGGTGATACCCCTGGTGTGAATGGCAGAGGCCTGATCACCTCATCACTTAGCCCCGCATGTCTGTCCCCTTCCACAGTAGACTGGCGTGGTGGTAAAACCTGTCGACTTCCTGGGGTAGACGTTGACAGAGGAGTGTCCATCAAAACACCCCTTGTTGCCAGAGGGGTGTACATCGAAAGACCCCTTCCCCTCCCCATACTCAGATCCATACCACCAGCTTCCCCCACCCTGTGTACATTAATTGTCTCCATGTTATCACCTTACTCCAAAATCACAGTGAAAACATTAGCGTAGGTCAGGAGAAACAGAAAAACAAAAAAATTAAAAAACAAAAAAATACTCAAAGCAAGAGCCCTCTTATGCCCGTAATGCTGCTGAACAGATGAATATTCCCCTGTTTTTAAACTCCCATCAATTGAAAAGGATAGAGTCTCTTGAAGCCACTTGAACACGAATGAGGACAGCTCAGCAGCCGAAGACAGTCTCTGACAGCCGATCGAGAAGTCAGCACACGGCAGTTGGCTGACTTCACCAGGGCACCTACGTCATGGCAGGCCTTGCATCGGTTGCGTTGATCGGTTCCAACCAGTCACTCGACGAGTCACAAAACCCCCAAATGGCTCGCACGGCAGCAACAACGGTGTCGATAGGTCACGGCACCAGTTTGTAATGGGTCTGACTCTGCGTTGTGTTTTGAATGAAATAATGGACAGTTCCCCAGGGCTGTTTGAGCAATGTTTCTGTATTGACAATGAGAAAGCACATTCAGAAGCTCAATCAGTCACAATGGTCTCTCACAGCATCTTTCCCAGGGAAAGTCCAGTAGCAAAGAGCGACAACAATGTACAATATACATAAAATAAAATAATAAAAATAAATACATAAAGTGCAACTGTATAAATAAATAATTCTTACACATGGTAATTTACATCAAAATAATAAACAGCATAAACCCACATACCTGTATTGACAATGAGAAAGCACATTCAGAAGCTCAGTCAGTCACAATGGTCTCTCACAGCATCTGTATAACATACAGTGAAATCACTAGTCTCATACTAGTGGCTAGCGCCATTTTCTTGAAAGTACCGCGACGCTCTATTATGACGAGATTCACGGCGTTCATGTGACTCTCACAGCTTCAACACACTTCACCTCTACTTAGTAGATTTATGCATGAAACAAAATAAAACTGCAAACCTAAAACATACCAGTGTATATACAGTGACTTTACAATGACTTTAGGAGTATTCCTCACTAAATTAACGTTATATTCACAACCAAAAACATTGGAAATACGGAGAGCAAAGTAGCGCATACCTTTCCCAGGGAAAGTCCAGTAGCAAAGAGGAAGTACCAAGTTGGCCAACGCGCGACAAGAACAGCCGTTTACAAAATAAAATACTCTGCGCAAAATAAAATGTAACTTAACGTTCTTCAAAGTAAGAGCTTCCAAATAATCTAACAAAACATACTTTGCCCTGTTCATGATATAGCGCAACAACATCCAACTACTACACGCGCAAGAGCGCGCGTTGACCACAATTGCCTTGATGATACACGTACAGACACACACACACACACACACACACACACAGACTCACAAGGTGAAAAGAATACCAGCCAATGCTGTCACGGCTGCATCATCCTCGAGCAATCAATCAATTAATTAATCAATCAAGTACTCAATTTTATATTCATATACATGTAGCGCCAAGTCCCAACAAGAGTTATCTCAAGGCGCTTTACAAACAGTGTTGGGGGTAACTCGTTACTGTAATCACATTGCATTTGTCGGTAACGAGTAGTGTAAGGCATTACGGTTCCTAAATCCAGTAATCACATTACAGTTACTAATCAAACACTTAAGTCGTTACTTCCGTTATATAAGTTTCAGTTTCAAATTTAAAATTTTCAGCAGGATCGGGTTTGAATCTGCAGGATTATAGAGGAAACATTACACATGCTTTCATTCACTCAATTGTGCAACACAACAGCTGACTGAAAAGTGAAGATTGGTTAAGTTTTGGGCTGAGGACTGTTGGTTGGTTCGTCCCTCCAGCCGATCCATTGCAGGATAAGTGGCCGAACACACCATACGCTAAAGCCATGCCGAACTGAAGCTTGAAGCAGACATCAAGCTGATCTGACGCCAAAGCGGTCACACCAGGAACAGTCTCTTTTCCTCAGCGGCCGGCTCGGAGCTGCTGCTCCGGCCCCTCCCACCCCTCACAAATTCCATTGACTGCCTGTCTGGCAGCTCGGGATCAGCGCGCGGCACACTTGGAAAATAGAACAGAAGCTGAAACTATCGGATCAGCGTGGCTTTGGCGTGGCGTGCGGCTGGTGTGAACGGACTCACCTGTTAACAAGGACGCTGAATTGAAACTGTGTGGCTTTTGCGTGGCTTTGGCGTTGCTTTGGCGTATGGTGTGAACGTGCACTTACTTCCTGAAACTACAGTGTCTGTAATGGCTCAACCTGGGTCATAGAATGGACATAGTATTGTGAATGGGATCACTATGGGAGGATACATGATGGACACTGTAAATAGATTGCACTATGAAAAAAACATCAAAGTCCCGTAGGTGGCGGTAATGCACCATTTAACACATTCACTGCCAGCCATTTTTCAATACTGTAGTTAGCTTCTGCCAAGGTTTTTTTTTGAGGATTCTGGCTCATCTTTCAAGAGCCGAGGATTCGTTTCTGTTAGGATTTTGTGAACACACAATATCTCAAAAGAACTAATAGAATGTGTGCTTTCTCTGTCTAAAAGAGTTAGTTTGTAGAGTTAGTAGTTATGTAAGCATTAGCAGTTGAATACAGCATGGTTTCAGCGTCAGAAAATTTATTCTGAGATAAACGGCTTTTTGTGAAATTCGATAGAACAGTCACTTTAACCATTCATTTTTGGCATCAGTAAGACGTCAGACATCTAAACAATAGTTTTGAACAGTAATTTCCTCCATAACAGCAGGAAACCCCTCTCTGCTTCAAACTCCTCCCTCCGTGGGCGTTCTCCTCCGCCCTCCTTGGCTCTGCAGCGGGTCTGTCACAAACGAGTTGCTGCTGCCTGGCTGCTGCCTGGCAGTCTGGATGGGGCTCGCTGGATGGGGCTCGCTCGTTTCTTGGCATTTCGGTTGAGAGCTCTGATGAAGCTCTTGCGATTCTGCGCTTATTTATGCTGCGTGTTTCAAAGTGTGCACCCAGTCTATTCTTGGAACCCCCCACCGTTGCCACCCCTGTGCGTCAGTGCGAAAGCGAAAGCGTTTTCGCCATCCATTTTACAGTATGAGAACGGCTTCCTCACGCTTTTCCCTGCAGTTTTGGCTCGCCTCTTCCTACTCTGGAGAGACATGTCGCCACTCAGTGGGTCGGTAAAATAGATTATACACATTCAATACCTCCAATATTTGTATAAAAGACGTAAAAGGGTTGGATCCACGTCCCACCGTCAATTTTTTTTTTTTTTTTTTAAGCCGAGATATCTCGTCTTTGGCAGTCAACCGTTGGATTCTGTAAGCCGAGATATCTCGTCAATGGCAGTGAACGTGTTAAGGATGCCAACCACCATAAAACATGAAAAAAGAAGAAGTAATGGCTCAACATAGCAGCACTGTAAACAGAGTGGGGAAAATGGCACCTCGCAGTAAATAACTTTTGACGGGTGGATTACGCATATACTTCCATACCACTTTGTTGCACGAAAGGACAGGAAAAGTGCAAACTTTGCCCAGGCCAGAAGCAATATTATCCGCCGCAACATGCTTTCAACACAAAGCTGGCAGCTAAAGAACCAGGGACCCACGCTGAGTCGACCTATGTAGCAGCATAAGGTGAAAAGCAGAGATAAACAGGCTTGTTGCATTGTCAGAGGAAACGTTACTTGCCAGTGTAAGCTATTTCTATGGTGAAGGCTGTGATTCACGTTATTTTATGGATAGCGTACAGAGCACTGTATGCTTTTATTTTGAAGGCTGGCAATTATGTGTTGTGTTGCTGGCAGAGCGCCTGATGCTGTATGTTGGACCCGGGGAGAATAATAAATCCTGAGTCGTCCATAGTTGGAGTTGTCTCCGTCTTTCAGAATCAAAGATCTTGTGTATGTCCTCCTTATTAGGATAGGGATTTGTGCTGATACTGTATATGGGCATGTAGCGTAAGGTTTAATGTTAACTGCATCTCAGACGATGTTTAGGAGTAACGCAAAATTAATGTAACGAGTAGTGTAACAAATTACTTGCTCCAAGGAGTAATTAAGGCATTACTTTTTAAGTCATGTGTAATATATTACTTTTTTGAGTATCGACCCGCAACACTGTTTACAAATAGCGCAGGGAGAAGACAAGGCTCTTTTATATTTTAGACCCGACATTTGAAACAATTCTCACGTGTACTGGCTAAATTTTGACAATTTAAACAATTTCCCAACAAGAGCATTTATAAATATGACATCATACGAAAAGATCGGTTGGCTAAATGACGGTCTTCCGGGCCCTTTTGTCCTGTTTTCCTCCTCCAACACCTCATTACCCAAACCCCGCCATCTTAATAGCCGTGAGTCACATCACCAAAATACAGCATGACCTCGTTGGTCCACACAAGCCCCCTTTTCTTTTCCCATGTCCTCCTCAAGACTAGACTGACTGACAAGACACCGTCTGGGTTTAGTCTGAAGAGGGGAGCGATAAGCGGCCGAGAGCGGGGCAGCGGAGGTTAAAAGGAAAGATAGTTCTTGTCATCGTATGCTTTGGGGAACCATCTGTGTATCTTGGTCTCTTAAAATAGTCAAGTGATGGAAGCCCGTCAGGGCTACAGGCCCGGAGTCACAGGTCAACACAGCCGGGTGTGGCCAGACAGCCGTCATCGCTATCGCTTTCAAGGAATGACGTTCTAAAGGCTCGCTCTTTGAAGTGCCTTATGGTTATGTCATGTGATGGATCTTATGATGACAATGCATTCCCCCCCCCCATTCTTTTATTTTCTCCTCTTGACTGATTGCGGTGTAGGTAGAGAGACTCGGATAATTTGTATTGTTTGTAAACTCATAAAGTAAAAAGCTATTTGTCATTTAGTAAGTAATGAGGTACATACAATTCAAGATTCAAGATTAACTTTAATAGCAAGAGTAAGTAATTAGTTTACAAACATAGAGACGAATGAAGTCATTTAAGGTGACATATGATGGGGTAGGGCCTGTATATAGACTTATGAGAGAGAAGTCCTGTATATAGACTTATGAGAGAGAAGGCCTGTATATGATATAGACTTATGAGAGAGAAGGCCTGTATATAGACTTATGAGAGAGAAGGCCTGTATATGATATAGACTTATGAGAGAGAAGGCCTGTATATAGACTTATGAGAGAGAAGGCCTGTATATAGACAAGTTTCCTGGGCCGTTCCTAGGGCGGCGCCATAGCAGCCGGCTTCCGTTTAAGTCCACATTACGTCCACAGCAGCAGCAAGCACATCAGAAGGCAGCAGCCGAAATATCCAAACTTTTTTACAACGATCGATAACATCAGCTACACTAACGTTAGCAGACGTTATTAACAATGGGTTATTCTGGAACACATTGTGCAGTGCGTGGCTGTCACAAAACACAGTGCGCGTTTCCATCCACTGCTATTTTGCGAATTATAGAGCTGACAATCACCTCGTGTTTGAGGCTGTCTGAGCTGCTGATCAGCTGCTAGACCCGATATACAGCTCTGTTAAACACATCTAACGTTATTAATTTAAAGTTTCTTGATGATTTACAAGTAGACAAAGGTAGCCTACCATAACGCCATTTCTCGATTACCAGGTGCAAACTAACGTTATAATCCCAACCCGATCTCCCAATTTTTTTTTTAAATAGCAACCAACGTTGCTATGTTACAATTTCATCTCCGAAATTGTAAAATGGTAATCCACGGAGCAGATAGTAGGTGAATACAATTTCATTCAAGTCTAGAAGTGAGTCGCCTTAAAGTTAATATCCCAGTCTTCTTCTGTTTACCACGGCGGGTATTGTGCTGCGTATTTACCATGATTTATGTTACTGTCCTCTCCTCTCTCACAGTCAGTCAGACTAACGTTATGTTACATAACGTTAGTCTGACTGACTGTGAGAGAGGAGAGGACTGTAACCTAGCGTTAGTCTGACTGTGAGAGAGGAGAGTACTGTCACTGTAACCTAACATTAGTCTGACTGACTGTGACCGAGGAGAGGACTGTAACCTACGTTACGTTAGTCTGGCTGACGCTTCGGAGCTTTTGAGATAGTTCATTGCGTTGCCGTCCACCGCCATTGATTCCTCAAAATACGCTATAATCCTGCCTGTAGATACGTTCAGCCATTTACACATATTATCTTCCCATGTGTCCACTGTCAACGGGTGTGGGATAGACACTCTTTCATTAGATAGGAGACTCGCAGAATGAACCCAAGTTTGCATTTTTTCGGTGGTCGCTATGGCTACTACGGTAGTACGTTACGCTTCTCCGTATTCACAAACACCGGAACCGACAGACACGATCGCGGCCGAGTCCGGAAGCAAACCGGAAGTGCCCAGGAAACTTGTCTATAGACTTATGAGAGAGAAGGCCTGTATATAGACTTATGAGAGAGAAGGCCTGTATATAGACTTATGAGAGGGAAGGCCTGTATATAGACGTATGAGAGAGAAGGCCTGTATATAGACTTATGAGAGAGAAGGCCTGTATATAGACTTATGAGAGAGAAGGCCTGTATATAGACTTATGAGAGAGAATGCCTGTATATAGATGTATGAGAGAGAAGGCCTGTATATGATATAGACTTATGAGAGAGAAGGCCT